>NC_092028.1:14658337-15023337 GCF_042242105.1 Pempheris klunzingeri
TGCAGAGAAATGCATACCACCCGGCAATAGTCAATATTTTTATAATTATCAAAATGACAATATGAAAACAATGTGATAACGTGAATGGAGTTACTCATAGGAACAAACCTAAAGAAAACTATTTTCCAAATCTGCAGCCCCCCCTCGGTGTTGCAGAGCTTAGTAACAAGTTTCAGCTCATAGTTTAGCTGTCTGGCCCCCAACTTTACTGTTTAAGTTCACTCTTACCACTCTCATAGCGTTAATAATGATCTCTAAGTGCTATCTAAATTCTGTTTTGCTATTGCCCACCCTAAACAAAATAATAACTCAACTAATTGCGCACTACAGTTATGCGTTATGATGTGGAAATGTCTGGGAAGTGCAGTGCAATAGCGAAATATCGATGTTTGCTTAACACTACAGATGTTGCAAGAATATTCTGCAAATCAACATTTTTTTGACATTACAAATCGTTCCTCTACTTGTTCACGCCATCTGTGTCTTCTCATGTGCATTGAACTGATAGATTTGTTTTTCCTTAAAGGGCAGGTGGATGTAGTGCAGTGGGAAAGACTCACTTCATGGCTTTGTGATTTAGTGATTTTATCTGAACACCTTGACCTGGTGGAAAGCTGATATATCCGTAATACACACTTTCTACACTGACCCCTGCCATTTCCCTGCCATCTGTCCAGTGACCCTTGCTCTCTCCTGGGCACAGTCCCTTATTGCTCTGTCAGCTCTGGAGGGGGGAGAGCAGCAGAAAGAGGACGGAAAGAGGGGAAATGGAGTGACATGGAGAGGAGAAACAAAGAAACAAAGAGTGCGGGGATTTGGATGGAGGGAGTATCAAAGGCAGTAAAAAGAGATGTAGAAAGAGAGGTGAGAAAGCGAGAGGACAGCCTTTGTGACCGCTTGGGACCTGCTAAAATGGCCCTGCTTTGTCACTGTCTCACACGCACATACACACACACACACACACACACACACACACACATACACATATATATAACTCTTTTCCGCTTTTCTCACTCTCATATATACACATAATCCTAGCTGTCAGATATATGTTACACATATAGGGATCATACTCCACCTAAATCCTTCTGCAGTGTTTTTCCTCTGCTTGTAGTGTGTGTGTGTGTGTGTGTGTGTGTGTGTTTTGATGTGTGGGTGGCATCTGTCAGGGCGGATGCTAAAACCCTTCCTCTGGCCAATGATAAAAGCTCAGCCCTTATATATGTCAGTGTGTGTGTGCGTGCATGCGTGCGTGTGTGTGTGTGTGTGTGTGTGTGTGTGTGTGTGTGTGTGTGTGTGTGTGTGAGACCACCCAGATGTTTGGACATTAGTTGACTGCGGGTATCTGCAGCTCAAATGAGCCTTGAGGCTTAGGTCATTAAAGACCAGCTTTAAACTTACTGACACACACACACACACACACACACACACACACACACACACACACACACACACACACACACACACACACACACACACTCACTCCCCAAGTAGCTGAGTTGGTAGGTTTCTTCTAAAACTCTGTGGACTGTCATGTAACTGAATCAGCGCCTGAGTCACTGACATAACTGCAACAAGCTCAAGTGATATTTGCTCAGAGAGGGACAAACTGTTCAGTGGGAGATGAGGGAGGGAGAGGAGAGGAGAGGAGAGGAGATGAGAGGAGAGGGGGAGAAAAGAGTGAAACAAGATAAAGCATGAAATGCGGTATATAGGAGTAGTAAATGAGATGCAATAACATATATGTAAATGGTAGCTTAAGCAGATAGGAAAAGAGGAAAGAAATTCCATTTTCATATTGATATCATATTTCATATTGGATTAGACGAAGCTTATGAAATGCCACATGTGGGAAGCCAGCAGGGGATCGAGCCTCTACACTAGAGACTTCTCCTGCCAGGGCATCTCTTTAGGAAAACAGGGAAACTTCGGTCGATGGCGTGAATCGCTGCACGTGTTGCACTCTCTCTGTGAAAATCCTCTTCGTCTGGTGACTCCGTGTGTGTGTGGGAGCGAACACATGGCATTTTACACCTTCCCCAGGCCAGTAGAGGAGTTGGCAGCGACGGGGATCATGACACAAATGAGGACCTTGAATTACTAACTTGGGAGGAAAAGAGAAAAGCAAATTCAATGGATAAATAAAAAAAAAAAAGGTCATGTTGACTTGTGCATGCAACTAAAACAGGATGACCACTGCCCTTCGACATCCTACTCTCCTTTATTGTCAGACTCAGCTATATGACGCCAGGCATGTTGATCCAACCTCTGACTCTAAGTTGCCCTTATATTATGTTGTAAAAAAGCTAAAATGTGTTTTTCTCACTCAGTTTGATTCAGTGGGCTAAACCCTGCCTTGACTTTTGCTCAGGCAACATGGCTGACTTGCCTCTTCTTGTTATTGCAAACTACTGTACAAAAGACCATTGTTAACCTCAATTAGTGTTACTATTAAGGTCAATTGTTTGTGGCTGAGTGTGTGTTTATATATCCTGTAGCCACATGCAAGGATATGCGCAAACAAACTTATAGTACCTCTCTCAATTTTTTTTTAGGCAAGTACATTTTCTCTGCCCTTCAATAAGACCACATGCGTTATGATCTAAACCTACACATGTAGAAATAAGACGATTCATCATAACTCGCCAAACAATCTGCTGTCTTCAAGTAATAACCAGCCTGCTATTTCTCTCACAAATGAGACTTGACAGCACAATTCTGTACAATTTAGTCTCTTGGCAGAGGAGGGAGAGAGAGAGAGAGAGAGAGCGTGAGAGCGAGCGAGTGCGTGTCCTTTTGGCCCATCCTTTTGGCCATTTTCCCAGTCAAACGAGTGTGAGAGGGAGTGCAAAGGCAGCCAGGCCCCTCAGAGAGCCAAGCACTGTTTAAATGATGTTATCACAATACATTTGTTTCCACTCCATCTGTTTCACTTACACATTCTCTCACTCCTCTGCTCCTCATCCCTCATTCTCTTTCATTATTATCTTCCCTCTGTACGTCACAATTAACATTGAACTGACTGTTTAATGTTATGCTGATATGTGACCATTGTATGGGCTCATTTTTTTTGTACGCGTCGATAAGTGTATTGTTGTGGTTGCGGTGGGAACATGAGGTGTGACCTTTCATCTTATTACTAAAAGTCACCACATAGACACACACACACACACCTCAATCCTACCTAACAGCCTTCTGACCATGACAACACATCATTTAGTGCTCCAATAAGTTATTGATCAGAACATGCATACAGTACTACTGCAGCTTGTTTGGTCCCAAGGCCAGTACCACTGGGTGTCAGTACTTGTTATTTTCATAGACCTGCCTCCTAATTTGCAGATTCTGGTTGTTTGTGTGGATCTGTACATACTGGATATAGCTTCCTATTTAATAACAGTGCCAGGTGATGTACTTGGGTGCTTTCATATGATTACCGTGTTGTATGTCTGTGTTTTTGGTGTGTACCAATGGGCACTGGTACATTTTCACTTTGATTTTCATTTTCATTCAGTAAAAGACCACTGAGAGTTGATCAAAATGTTGAAATGCTCATCTGAATCGCCTTCAGGTATTCCTGTGCACTCACAGAATTTAAGCTTTAGACGCAGTGAGTGATATTTAGACTTTACTGTCTAAGACAACTTACAAGCTGTCCTGCCCTCTAAGTCTGACCCACCAAAAAAAATGGATCTTCAATCAGGTTCTGCAGTAAAGTGCAGTGTAGTAGACTTTGTAGTAGACAGAAATGTAGCGTTATGTATTCAAAAGTTAATTGTTTCCATTGGGAATTGTAGTTTTAAGGGTTTGTCAAACATTTTTATATAACGTAATTAATTATTATATATTAATCAAAAAGTATCAGACCCCTTCAAGGACATTGTTGGTGATTATTGGGTTAGTGCATTATAATGCTGTTTGCTATGATCCTTTATGCAAGGTGCTTTTGTTCTTCATCAAGATATCACTTCTCTAGTCCAGGTGGTCCACCAGCCAAATCCCATTTATAGCTAGTTTTAACATCGGGTCTGTATCCGGATATTTTATGTGAATTGTGACATCTGATCACACATTCCTTTGCGTTTCCACCTAGTATTAATAACCTAAAGGATTCAGTGGATGGATATGTCTTTTGTATGACATTAATTAGAATGCAGAGTTGCTGCTGATGTGTGAGTAACTCCTAGAAATGTGCTGAATTTGCTTCCGTGCCACATGTGATTAATAGGGTCCTCTCTCTCTCTCTCTCTCTCTCTCTTCTTTGTTTTCCCAGTTTTTTTCACTCTTCTTCTCTTCCATCCTCTCTTCCTCTGTTTCTTTGAGTTACAGATACTTCAGCCATCTGTAAAACAAAAAAATCTATAGACACATTTTCCCTGAGAGAGAGAAAAGTGAGTGTAGAGAGGTTTGGATTATTGCATTTGCAGCGTCTATCTAGTTGTTCTTGCAAATTGACTATAGACTGGGTCGAGCAGGTAAAGTTTGCTGAGATTTTGTGAGAATTTAAAGCTAAATCAAAAAAGGACAGATAAAAAGTGATTGTTTTATTGTTGCTGTCTCACTGCTCAAAGTAACATGCTTCTACTATTGCTACTAATGCATCTCCTCACTCCTTCTGTGTGCCTGTGTGTGCATGTGAACGCATGTATGAATGTATGTGCGTTCATGCCTTCGAGTCTATTTGTGTGCGCTTGTGCATATTGTGCATGCCCATACCTGCACTTGCCAACCTGCAGAGAACGTCCCTGCCAGAGCCTATTAATATCAGTGGAACCAGTTGAGCTTCAATGACTGACCTTGGTTATGCTTTAGCTAACCACTGAGCTAATGTAGCCTGCATTACAATGCTAACTTTTCTGCTGCTTGTAGCCATTGCTTACTATTTTTGTTATATTTCATAATTTGATTGATTGATAGTTTATTTTGTAATGGAACTCATGTAACAATCACCAATGGAATTTGAACCTCAGTGTACTTTAGATGTGCAAGTATATGTGATATTTAACTGACTTTAATTTCTTACATTCTTTTTTTTTTTTTAAACTGTGTTTCTCATTTGCCTAATGAGACCTGAAAAATGATGGTCACGAACAACTGCTTTTCAGAATTTTGCATTGTGGTTAAGACAATTGTAGATACTGAGACACGCACAGCTTGCCTGTGTACTGTCCCCTCACGAACTCTGACATTGCCTCAAGGGAGGATTTAGCCCCAGCACAGCCAGAGAGGGATGGAACTGTCTAAGAGAGGAGGAGAGAAAGAGATATATAAAGTAATTCCTTGACTGAAATTGCTGCTATTTAAACAAATGGAATGGAATGGATGGAAAAATCTTTTGTTCCCTCATCTTCAATTTTGCGTCACAGCATTGTGACTTTCAATGGGCTTTTTGCAACTGCTGCCAAGTTGGAATATGAGATTCAAGCAGAAACCTGTTATTTTCATTATAAATGATGGCAAAGGGTGCGCACATTTGTACACATTTCTGTCACATCTTACAATTCCTTGATTTTTCCCTTCATTTTTTAAAGCAGACAGGTTGATAATTACATCAATGAAATAATTATTGCAGCTATTGAATATACTTGAATATGATTAATAACAATATAAGCCTATTTCCTATCTTACAAATGTAATATATACACAGTAAGCAGTTCATTGGCCTTTTTCAACATTGCTGTGCCTTATAACTTGACAGCTGCATGCTCACACTTGGGAGCTGCTCACTACAGACACAGTCTTGTACCGATAACTACTGAACAGCACCATTGGAGCCGTTCAGGCTTACATGCCTTGTTCAAGGGCACCTTGATGGCTGAGACACAGGAGACCATCTTGCATCCACCCTCCCTGCATAGTGTTCCCTACCTGCTCTAAGGACTCACTCACAGGCAGCTGATGTAAAAATGACGGCACTGTTATTGTACCATTGCATAATGTTTAGTGTTAATGGTTGGTAGGTAAACCCATTGGCGAGTGCCCTCTTTTTTTTAATCATTTTATTTTAGTTAACATTCTGACAGGGTGACTTGGCAGCTGTGCTGACAGTGTGCCCTTCACAAGTGGGCCGATTATCAGCCACATTAAAATGAGGGAATGGCCGTTTGACTCTTTATAATGATGCTAATGAGAATAAAGGTTGGCAAAGTGGGGAAGCTTGGAAGCATAACAAATCATGAGAGTTGGGAATGATGTATAGTAGCCAATGGCATTGCTTGGCTAGGCAAATAAATAATTCAAAGCCAAACAACAGTTTGAAATGTTTTTTTGGCTCTCCGGTAAAATGTAATGTGGCCCCAAAGACAAACAGATGAGCAGATCTGAATGCTGAATGCTGTTTGTCGTATAGTGCATTATGGTTTTCAGCAGGTCATGCTAGCAGCCGCTAGTTGAGGCTAGCAGCCTGGCTTGTCATTCTGCTTCATCTGCCTCCTCAGTGCCCTTTCTGGCCTAACCAAGCATGAGTAAGTAGAAGTGCAGAGGGGATATGGGGACAAATTAGCTTCCTGTTGGTGCCATGTATCGCGTGTGTGTGTGTGTGTCCATGTGGTGAAATGTGTGCATGTGATGTTACTGCAAAAATAAGGGAGATGTTGTAGGAGACAGGTGCATATTTGAATCAAAGTGTAATTGCATGCATTAGTTTGTGTGCATTAGTGGAGTGTTTTAGTGGAGGTCTGGGTGTGTATGTGCAGGCTAGTGCGTGTATGTGTGAGCAAGTGTGTGTGTGTGTGTGTGTCAGGTAGTAATTAATAAAGACAGGAACAGTGGTTCTCCTGCTGTGCTGACATGCCTACAAGGGTCTTGCCACCAGTCCAAATACTCACACACTTAGAAGATGAAGACAAACTTATTCCAACCAACTGCAGCGTCGCTAAAACTTTTAAAAGAAAACTAGGACTTCATTTAGCCAGCCAAGCTTGCTCTTAATTTCAATGTCCTAATTTTGTACTAGCTTCACCTGAAGGTAGCGATACAGAAGAGGGTGCTATGCATTATTGAGTCCCTTCTTCTACTTCATTTCAGTCTTGAAGCACATGTGGATTAATATTGTAGTAGTCTGATAAGGACAAAAATGAAGGACTGGAGTAGAGACAGTGAGAGAATGGGGCGTGCAGACTCGGAACCATGGTGAAGCACTTTGTTCCCCCTCTTAGGCCCTCACAAAAAAGTTTTAAACAAAGTTAACTTGCAAACAAATAAAGTCAGGGTAAAACCACTTAGTGGGACGTGAACTTGCAGGGTTCAGCACACTCTGTGAGCAAACCACTGGACCTGCAGTGTTTGTTCCACACTCGGTGTAACAGAAGCAATCAGAATTTTCTGAAGTGAACCAACTGAGAAAAATATAATAGAAAATTATGGTTTATGGTGATACAAGTGATGAGGAACTGTGCATGTGTGTTTGTGTGTGAGCACCTGCACTTCAGGCGACACAAAGATACCACTCGCATAACTTGAGAGAAAAAAGGGAGGGAGGGACAGTGAGCAGAAGAGCAAGGTCTCAATACCCTCATAATACACATTAGAACATATAGGAGATACAGACATGATAATATTTCAATTCTGTACCTTGAAAGTGGAAGTGGCGTTTATGTTATATTGTCCCTGGATTTCGGAGTTTTTATCCACACACCACCAGCTAAGGAGGGGTTCAGTCTGTCAGTCATGCTGCTGTCAGTCACAATGTATCCCTGAGCCTGGTGGCTTGTACTTGGGGAGGTTGAACTGACTACTGTGGTGTTTTAAGGCTGGTAGAGAGACTGTTGTTAGAGCAAGAGCTGAGTGGGAGCTCTTCTGAGCCTGGGGTAAAATTTAGGCCACAATAGCACTTCTTTACTTTGGCATTGGCTAGGGATCACAGTAGCCTCTGTTGATTTACAACAAGGCATTTGTGGGATACAGTAAATGCCACATAGCATTCCTGATACTCTACAATACTGTGTAGTATGCAGAAGAGTTATGCCAGCCTTGTAGAGGAAACATCAATATATTCTTGTGAAAAACACTTAATTTAAATAGCTAGTGGTATAAGCACCCCCCCCCCCCCCCCCCCTCTTGAGAACAACAAAATAATTTTGTCTAAGAAGAACATTTTTTCATTTCATTCTGAAATCTTGCATTATCATACATTATGATAGCAATGAATTCTAATGACTGCGGTGATCATATTCTAGCACCACCATGAGGTGAACATTTGTGGGTCTGAGTGAAATGCCTCGACAACTGTTGAATTGCTGCACACATTCAGGCCCCCCACAGGGTCGATTACAATCACTTTGGTGATCCCCTGACCTGAGCTATATAATCAGGTCATAATTTGTCCAAACCCTAGCTTATAACAATAATTATCCCATCAGCCTCAGATGTGGGCCACTTTGTCTTTAGTGTTAATTTGCAAATCTAGGAATGTTAACATGCTTAAGTAAGACAATGAACATAGCATTATTAGCGTTATGTTATGTTATGTTATGTTTATGTTATGTTATGTTTATGTTTATGTTTATGTTTATGTTTATGTTATGTTATGTTATGTTATGTTATGTTATGTTATGTTATGTTATGTTATGTTATGTTATGTTATGTTATGTTATGTTATGTTATGTTATGTTATGTTATCCCCTTCCACTATCAAGAGATTGTATTTAACTGTGCATCAACACTGTCAGAATACAATACAGAATGGAGAACAGTAAACAAGAAAGGGAGAGAGAGAGAGAGAGAGAGAGAGAGAGAGAGAGAAACATTCACCTTTCTGCTGAAAAATTAGCATCACAAATGGCTGGATCACAACCTATTAATGATTCTTTTTGTTGTCAGTGTCTCTCTCCCTCTGCTCCACTCACTCTCACACTCACTCCCACTCTGTGTCGCCTCATTCATCTACCGCGCCACTCTCGGCGTGTTTGTTCTCCTTTCATGAAACACCTGTGACGCTCTGGGATCCACTCGCCATGCCTGCAATTAGAGGCATACATTCAGGAAGCCTAAGCAATCACGGGGAGATCGATTGCCAGAAAGAAGAGGCACAAAAAGTGAAGAGAAAAATCTAAAAGTTCAGGCCGTACCCATAGAGCAAGCTTGTGTGCAAATAAGAGAGCTCTTTCATACCATATGTCATGGTGACTTTCTGGTGTCCTATATTTATGCTGCAGTCATTTTTTTCCTCACAATTGCTAAAGATCAATTTTTGGGTGTCACTTTTGTAAACACAATTGTAAAGAAAAGAGCAACACCTCAAATCACAGTGGAATTCTCCTTTAATCGCGGCCACAGCGAAGCAACCTCTCTCTTGATTCCTTCTCTTACTAAGCCCACAGTCGTTTTTCTCTCTGTGTTTGTAACAAGGGATCATGTCAGCCCATTAGACCCCTGTTGAAATATGGATGAAGAGATGAGAGAGATGAGGGCTTACAGTTCCCTTCTCAACCAGATCCTCTTCATCCCTATCCCCTCCCTCTGATGTCTGTTCTCCTCACTCACTTCTTTCCCTTCAGACAGATTGATCAGGGTGTTGTTTGTGGACTATTCAGAGGAAAACCTGAAATTCAATATAGTTCACATTATTGTCTCAAGACCTCAACAACAAAATATCGTCTTGTCTTTCATCGAATCAAACAGAATAGCACAACACCCATCATTATTGTGGATAGGGTTAATTACAGTGTACGAGTTCTGTTTAGCCTGGTTCACCTGAAGTAAAAATGTGCATTTGCTGCATGCATTTACTAAAAGAACAGACTAGACCAAAAAATTTTTCACAGATTATGGGACCATATGGACAGATCCCCATACAAACGAGTGTCGCATCATGTGGCCCCTGATGATTTCTATAAGCTACAAACTTCCCAGAAGGACTTTGTATAATTTCGATTCACCCAGATTGTGCTGCGCTTTTTCTCTTTTGGTCTCTTTTGTCGTGAAATAGAGGAAGTAATGAAAGTGGTTGAGACACAGATTTGAATCAAAACTTTTGAGGAACATGTTAAACTGATGGCAAAATATGTGTGATCTTCAACATGACAGGCTGGTCAGGGCTGACAGGTAGGATTCCTTGCTTTTAATTTTTGCTCTTAAGTAAGACCTGCAGCCAACAGATATGACTGTTGGCTGTTTGTTGTATCTGTATTTATTAGTCTGTCTTTTTCTTTCCCTGTAGTAACCTAAAGTATAATCTGAATGATTTATGGGGTACGGGGAAGGACATGGACTAAAGTGGGTTCTTTGCAGAACCTGAAGGTCAGACCGAGCTTGCACTTTCCTGCTGGTTAATTTGCAGTATCAATTTAAATTCAACACATGATCGACACTGTTGAACAGTGTACAAGGTTGGTATATCTATCCATATAGCATCTGCCAGAACTGCAAGAAAGCCACAGTGGAGTTATTAACCTCCTGTTGTTGGCGTTTTCATTGGCCTGGTCTATTTTGATATATTTACCAGTGACTGATGGCCACCTCAACTCAAGTACATGGGAAACACTCAGCCATGTAATATTTCCAGTAATATTCTCAGGCAGCAGAGGATAAACCGGTTGTGTCCTCCAAAATTCGGTCAAAAGAAGGGGGACGAGCCTGCTACTGCATGATATATTTGGCGTAAAAATGCAGACTAAAGAGGATTCAGCCTCTAAATTTGGACGCAGGCTTCGAGTTGATCTGTAAAACTCCTGTGTCATGGATGTTCCACGCACTGAGACCAAACCAGTCTAGACCAGTGTAGAATGGGGCGTTGGGGCTGGTGAGAAATGTAAATGATAGGCTCCAACAGGATTGTCAATCCTTTTCATAGTAACAATTTGTGATGCTAATTTCCCCCGTGGAAGGGCCTGTCCTGTTTGTCTTCACTCAGAGTGCTCATGGTTCCAAAGCAATCAGGTGCTTCTGATCTCTAGAAACCAGAGAGGAGCAGACAATGTCCGCTGCCCCTCTGACAGGGGTTCGGTGTCGTTGCGGCTGTAAGGAGGTAGGAAGCAGATGGCATCACCACATGTGAGCAGTCAAGTTGCTATTAAAGACTAAAGGGGTTCAAATCGCTCTTGATTTCGAGGTATTTGTATTGTCAACAGTGTTTCTTGATGAGCGCTCAGTCAGTATGTAATAGCTGACAAATTGACTTTTTTTTTTTTTTTTTTTTTTTTTACTTGTGACATGAGATAGAATACATTACAGACAGAGAGAAAGACAGATGGCTGGAGGGAGGTTGAGGGCTGGTGAGGACGGTCGCTTGTTTAATCAGAATCTGACTAGTCGCTGCAGATGTCAGCAGCATAGTCCTGTCATCGCATCTCTTTTTCTTGCCCTCTCTCTCTCTCCTTCCTCCTATTTCCAATACCCTGACCCTGTGTCGAATTCAAACTAATGGCTTGTGAGTACACTACATGTGCCACAATCGAGTGACCCACCAAACTCTCTAGTCTTTATCTAGTTCCCCTTCTTTTCCTACCTCTCTTTTTCCCTTATGCATGCCTTTTTCAAATTCCTTTGCTCGCTTCTTTTACCAACAACCCCTTTCACCCCTGACTCGCCTCTAGACTCTCAGTTTATATTGGTCTCCCTCTGTCTGTCTTTCAGTTTCCTCATCTCCATCTCACTGGGTCATGTCGTTTTCTCTCTCTCTCTTTCTCTCGCTCGCACACACTCACACACACACACACACTCACACAAGCACAGAAAGTATTGGCTTATATTTCCCATGGTGTCTGCAATACATTCAGCTTCACTAGCGGCAGCAATGTACTGGAGCAAGGCACCTGCTGTGCTGAGCTGATATGAGGAGAAGACAGATACACAGTCGTACAAATGTGGACAGACACACACACACTCACACACACACACACACACACACACACACCGTGAGCTTTCAAATGCTCAAATGGATGGAAAATGTAATCAACCTCTGTCTGTAAATGCCGACACTGCACATAACTAGAAACTTGTACACAATTACAATGTGTTTTATTTGCAGAGGAATGTGTGCATACAAACGGCTCACAAAAACACATTCAGCACAGACACACACACACACACACACACGTGAATATTGACACACACATTTTGTGTTTGTGTCTCGTTGGCTGAAGGCAACCTGTCTGCTCCCGTTGCCTTGGTTACAGGCCACCAGCTTGTCTTGAGAGGTGCTCCAGGTCTCTGCTTGCCATGTCAGACTGTGTGGTTGGCACTCTGTGTCCGTCTGTCTCTGTTTCTCTCTGTCTCGGCTGTCTGTGTGTATGCATGTGCGTCCGTGTGTTGGTGTATGAGTGGGTTGGCTGCACAGGTCTGTGCACGTCTGTGAGTCTTGCAGCAGTCCTGGAGAGAGCACAACACAATATGTGTTTCAATTTCACCAGCAATAAACAAACCATAAGTGCAATTATCAAATTAGATTGGATTTTCTTGGATTCTGTAATGAGTCCACTCGCTTATGTTACAGTTTCATAATAGCTAATTTTCCTGTCAATAAAACTTTCAAGAGGATGCTGGTCTTACAGGTAACAAAGTCAGACAAAGTGTTAATCATTCGTGAGACCTGGGGTGGTGGGGGGGCACCACTACTGCATATACCCATCTAAATAGAGGCCTAAAAGTTTGTCGGTTTCTATGTACTGCAGTCAGTGCCATTTAATATACCGAACATTCACTGCTTTTCCAACACTACAATCCAAATCCTCAGTGAGACAGTCATAGCTTATCAGGGGAGCACGCCTTCACCAGTTTCACAGAGACAGATAAGGAACGTCTTCATTTATTTCTGCTGACTGCTAAAGAATGATGCCAGATTAAGACTGAATGTGTACTCAACTTGTTTATTTAAATTGACGAAAAACACAACCTGCATTTTTCCATATTGCTGAGCATCTGCTGACGTGGCGTTATGTCCACATTTAACCTCAAGTGCGTGCTTACAGTGACTGAAGAGTAGCCAGCTATGCTTATCCTTCAGGGAATGTATACTGAAAGCTAAACTTCCATGTGAGGCAAAACTTATAAAAATTAAATTATGGGAAAGAAATGCTGAAAGTATTTTGAATTGATTAACTTTCTTAACGTTTATCTTGTTTTGAAGACATGGATGATTTAATAAAAAGTGATCTTCACTTGATAAAGACGTAATTTAATAAAAAACAGGCTTAATTTCATTAAACTCTTTGCTATTCACTACATTTTTGTCTTTAGGTAGAGTAGCACTCCTATTATATAAACTGGAACACACCCAACACGTTAGATCATTACCTTGACTTTACATTGTGCACATTATACTGTAACATAGTCAGTCCGTCAGTCTGGGTGTCCTTGAATTAGGACAGTGACATGACATTAACTCAATGCTATGCACTTTGTGCTGAGCCCTGCTTAACTAAAAGACACTCAAGGTATTAAGCAAGCCTCTTTATAGCCTGCTATGTTTTCTTGGTGCTGGAAGGCGAAATCTGTGATTCTTGGACGTCTGAGACCCAATTCTATTCATTGCGTGATATGCACTTTTCAAAAAGCTTATCTTAAAGACTGAACATTGTTATTTTTTTTTAGTGCAAGGGAAATATGCAAAAATATAATTCCTCAAATTTTAAATAGGGTTTGGAATGGGGAGGGGCAGAAAAAGCAAACTTCTGGGGCTGGCAACGTGAAAGTTACATTTGCTGAGACAAGCATAGCAGCACTTACACAGCATATACTGCAGTTTGCTTGAAGCTTTTAAGGTGGTGGTTTACTTGTTATTCGAGGTGTTCCGCTGAGCGTATGCTCCTTTGGCTGGAGAGCTACTGGCCCACTGGGGTGCACAGGGAAAGGCTTTGTTGAGAAGATTATGAACTCTCTGGCATAGCTTCTTGTCATCATTAAAGGTTTAACGTGGATATTTACACAGCTGTTTTTGCATACTTAGTGAGGAGTGTGCACATTTTAGTTGGTCCACAAATTCCTTGTTTCTCACTTGTAAGCTAGCAAATGACTTCTCATACTTGATAAAAGGGTGAAATCTCTTGTATACAAAGATAGAGATCAGGCGCAGTAAGGGATCAGCAGGAAACACTACGGCACAAAAATGAGAGTTGGCAGGCTCTATGGATGGATGGACAGATCGACCAGTAGGCAAATAAAAACAGGGTCAAGCAACTAGAGGGTCAACCCACCGGCCACCCAGACAGTCACTTAGATAGACCTAATGATCAATTTTTTCACAAGATGCTATGAAAATGGGATAAAGGGCTTATGAGAGAAGAGTGGGGCAGGTGGAGAGATCCCTCCCTGGCAGTCTGCCTCACTACTTCATCATGGAGAGGGACAGAGAGAGAGAGCGGGAGAGAGACAAGCAAGGGCACAATAAAACCGTTAAAGAGCCAAAACAAAAGTGTGACTGTCTGATAGCAAGGACAGTGGGCAGACGCACTCTGTATAATCTTGAACACTGTTTGACCTTGACATCACTCAGCTGTTCTCATGGATTCTTCCTCCAGCAGCTGGGACCCTCCTCACTGTGTCATGTACCGTAGCCAACATTGTGACAGAGGCGACAATTATAGACTGTTTTTAACACAGTGAATTTGAAACTACACTCAATTAGATGAGACATAGTTCGTCACAAAAATGGTGGTGGGAAGGATGTGTGTGTGTGTGTGCATGACTGTTTTATGTATGTAAGGGTAGGAACGCTGCAACCACCAGTTAACTGGGACTATAAATATGTGTGTGTGTGTGTAACAGTGAGTGACCTATCATGCTGTGTTCTCATTGGGAGAAGAGACAGGCACAGGCTTCAGTGCCACAGTGAGATGCAGAATGTCATTTTGATTCACTCTGAATGAGACTGATCCTGAGGGTTTTCACAGGAACACACACACACACACACACACACACACACACACAAACGTGCACATGCTGGCACTAAGGAGGGAGTCTATGTCGAAAAGCCTCATTGTAAATTACAGAGATCTCATTCAGACATGAGTCATCCTGTTCTTAACAAGCATACACACACACACACACACACACACACGTGCAGCTGTTGATTTGGTGCATCCATTTAATAGAGTCATTCCTGCATTTTCCATGGATTATATAAACACAGACACTAAAACTCTCTCTCTCACACACACACACACACACAACTTTTACTATTTTACAGCAAAGGAAAGGATCATACAGAAATAGAATTTGGTTCTTAAATTATTTACAAGAATAGAAAGCCAAATTATTATCACGCAGCCAACTTGTGAAAATCTTTTTTTCCCGCTTGGTCACAGTGGTGCAGTCTACATTACACATGACAGAAAAAAGCAAATAAAATGAAGCTGAGATTGAAAAGACATCACAAATAGATACTTGATAAGTGACAAACGGTAAATAATGAATCGACACATATAACATAAATTGTTAGAATGAGTTGAGCTCCAAGACTCAGTCAGTAGCTGCTATGTTTGTTGAATTGCAGTGTTTATCATTTAAAAATGAGGTGCAAAAGGTTAAATATTCAATTCACATTATGATTAATCTCAACTTTAAGAGTGTCGCTGTAAAATGTTTGATAGGAACCACAGAACTTTCATAGGGGCAAAATAAATAAGAAATGCACTCGAGTAATAAATTGGCTTTACACATGCACCAGAGCCCTCCATTTTTACATTTTGATGATTAGAATAATGAGTTTTTTTCTCGCTAAAGGTGAACATAAGGTGAAAATAAGGTCAAACTGCACCACAAAGGCAGAGAGACATAAAGAGAATCAGTAACACAAAGTGAGGATCCTTAAATGTTTAGTTGAAAAGAAACGCTGAGAGCTCGACAAAGCTGCAAAGCCCCAAAATAGAAAAAAAAAAAAAGGATGAAAGACGAGGGCAAATGTCTGACGAAATCTGTATTGACACAGAGGGACAGGCATAAAAATAGGTAGAGACGTAGAGAAGAAGAGGAGGGAAAATATGAAAGGAAGGTAAAGACAAGAGAGGAGGCCCCGTCCATATCCTGAGAAGATTAGACATACAGGAAGGAGAAAAGACGTGATGGTAAAGAGAGAGAGAGACAGAAAGAGAAATTCAAGCTGAACCTCCTCAGTCGCTCGTGCAGGGTCTCCAGGGTGGATGCTTGAACATTTTAAGCGCATACATCCCACAAGTAATAGCTTTAAAAGAACAATCAAATTAAATGCCGAAGCTCAATAACAGCATGCCTCCTTTCCGTTCTCCTCAAAGCATCCTCGGTGTCAGAAGTGGTTAGCGCCTTCCCAACATGCTCAGGGAGTGACATGACCAGCCATCAGCTAGCGCTCTGGAATCCGCTGGGTGTGAGCCGCCTGCTGTTTCTTTTCCCTCGGGAGGGAGAGGGTCAGCATGACAGTATGACTGAACTCAAACCGGCGCTGAGTCACTTCGCATGTCAGCGCAAATGCTGCTGATGCTGTTGGCTTTGAGGAGCTGAAGGTGAGGAGTCCACAGGTGTGTGAAGGGTGTTGTTTTTTGGGGTTTTTTTGTGCATGTAATCAAGGAGGTTTTATGTTTTCACCAGAGCTGCTGTACAAAAGCTTGTGTTCTAAACTCAGAGCTGAAGAGATTGGTGAGAAAGTTTAAAACGGGCACTATGCACCCGTGTAGCTTCCGTCCTTCTGTCTCCTTTGTTGTGTTTGTTTATACTTAAGCCCCGAACAAGTCTTCTCCCATGCTTTTTGTATATCTGTGTTTATTTACTTTCTCTTTCTCTCTTTCCCTCAGACTGTCTGTTTCACTCCTTTCTTGGCGAGTTCATACCGTGCCTCTGTTCTTGGCTCTTGCTTTGCTAGCGCGGAACCTCAGGGCAGGTTCTTTAGTTGTGCTATGGGAGCACACACACACACACACACACACACTTATACGCATGCAGGCCTGATTGATTTTTCATTGCCTGTCGACGTATAATGTGTCCCAAAGTGTTTGCGTTTGTTTTCGCTGGGAGGGTAAAATTGTCCGTCGTTTGCGCTGTCACACCTGGGAATGAATGAAAAGCTGTGAAAAAGGAGAAATGGAAGGAAAAAGGGGGCAGGGGCGACAGCTAGAAAAATTGAAATGATATTGATGGAGAGGAGTTACAGAAGGAAAAGGAACGAACACTGTAACCCAAAGGGGATTAGACACTTATTTGAAAGAAGGGGTTTGTGGTTAGTTGAGGAAACTTGGAAAAAAAAGGGCACAGAAACTTCATAACAATATGTCTTTCCACGCATCATTCTGATATCATTTCTTCCCATCTCACTTTTACCCCCAGAGAGCAGTGCTAAAGAGAGAGGGGGAGAGGAGCTAGGAGGATGGTGAGACATACAGAGTAATGAAGAGTATGGTGTGTGTGTGTGTGTGTGTGTGTGAGTGTGAGAAAGAGAGAGAGAGAGAGACATTGTGAAAATGAAGCAAAGATGTTTGCAACCGTATGATCCCTGGATAAAAGGAAATGGTGTATATCTATGCCTGTGTTGCATGAAGCATCTGTGGTTAAGAGTTTTCTTAAAAGTGCACTTTAGAAGAATGAGGCATAAATCACTTTATTTTTCATTTGTAAGTTTTATCTTTTGTCCTTAGAATTTTAGTTAAAAGAGACACCAGAGTTTTTGTCATTTTTGTTTTCTTTGTTTGTTTTGTGTGTATTTGTTGATCCCATCGCCAAACTGAACAATAATCTATTAAAAGAGTTTTTGAGTGACAGGACAATGCTGAGAATCTTTGAGACTATATATGCATAGAGGTTTTCTTCTCTTTGTATTGTAATGCAGATATGTGCAGGTGTGTTTATGTAGGTCAGGGGTGCACAGTGCTTTTTTTTTGCTATTAGTTTTGGTCAAAAAAAATAATGCTTGGCACAACTGCTCAAACTTCTTATCACTAATGCAAGAGCAGTAGTTTGACACCATTTTTTGTGGCAGAAGTGCTCAAACGGATCTCTCCAGATTAAGCAATTAAGGTAGATTGTGTCTTAGTTTACATTAATGGATCTAAACAATGCCACCCACAGTAAGATGTGTGAGTGCTTTGTCTTTCTTTTAGTAAAACATCTGTAGCAATCATCCCTGTCAAAATGAGTTGAGTTCACACTAACGTATTAACGGCTGAAGTTTGTGTTTGCAGTTGTATTTGTGTGCGTCTGTGTTGCATGCCACAAGCAGACGCATTTCCCACATTGCACCAGCAGGAAGCACAAGTTCTGTAAGTGCAAAGTTCATAAGAACAAAAGACTTAAAGCTCATTGTGTGAATACAAAAAGCAAGACAAAACATAAAGACTTAAGAGGATAGAGTATAGAACTAAAAGAACATAAGCTGACGGCTTAAGATATGAACGAAGTGAAAAGCTGTAAAAGACTCTTAAACTACGGGAGAGTAATTATTACACACACACACACACATACGCACCCTCTACTATCTTATGCACTATATACATTTAGTGTGTGAATTTGCATTTTCAGTTTTATTCATACTTGCATAACATTAAAGTGATACAATTATATTCTTGTATGAACTCTTTAAGAAGGCCTGAGCTGTGCATATAGTGCAAGTCTGTCTGTAGATGTGGTGCAGGTGTAAACCAGGGTGGTGGAGCACTCTGCAGGGTGACACGCTGGCTTTGAGAGATGAGAAGAGGGAATAGAGGGTGAGAGAGAGAGAGTGAGAGTGAACGTGAGGAGCGAGCTGCCAGGTAGCACATCAAACACATTAAGTATGCTTGGAAAAAAGCAAAATATTTCATTTTAATTACATTGGCACTCTTTTGACATTGTTAATGACATTTAAAACATAATCTGAGCCCATACCGCTGTAACTTTCATCATTTTGAATAAATACCACAAGAGGTGTCCTGTGTCTTGGCAGGCAATAATATTTACTCAGTCATGTCTGATTTTGTGACTCATGCAGTGATGTAGAAAAAAAAAAAAAAGGCTGAAAAATACCTCTCATCCACATTTCTATTGATGAATTGCTCACTAGCAGAGAGGCAGCTGTGTGAGCTCTAAGCTTGCACAGTGATTTGCATACATGCTGTAAATAAGTCACTTATGTATACACGGATATGTGTAGTGTGAATCTTCCATACATGCTCATGCTTATGTGAATAGAAGAAATAATGCTTCGCCTTAATTTGTGTTAGTAATATTTCTCCAAAGATATTAGCCAGAATTGTTGTAGGACTGTGAAACCAAACTGTCCTAATGGGGAAAAAAAAATGTAAGTATCCAACAGTTATGTTTATAAAATAAGTTGATCGCACAAACTTAAATCCAATGCTTGCGTAATGATAGAAATAATGATTATATGAGTGGTATGTATAAGCTATTAACACAATGATAATAGATACATAAATTATGTTGTTAGAGGCTTAACAGCTGTGTTGGAGTCATTTATCCACCTTTCAAGTTTCTTTGTTCTCTACTGGGATACATGTCAGGACCACTGTATCCTGTTAACAT
Organism: Pempheris klunzingeri; assembly: GCF_042242105.1. Taxonomy (NCBI): domain Eukaryota; kingdom Metazoa; phylum Chordata; class Actinopteri; order Acropomatiformes; family Pempheridae; genus Pempheris; species Pempheris klunzingeri. The sequence goes on from NC_092028.1 coordinate 14,677,757, forward strand.
GGAGACAAACCACCACCCACTCCCTCTGTGCAGCTGCTTTAATGGGACAGTCGAGTGTTTCTGAGTTTAGAGGAGAGAGACACCTGGAAACACATTGCATTCCATTAAGTAGATATGCAGTTATGAGTGGTACATGTACCAGAGTTTAAAAGTATTTTCCAGTTATCTTTAGTTAGCTTTTGACACCACAAGTTTGCTTGAATTTAATAGCTTAATACCATATGACCTATATTCCTTATAAGATATTACAACAAAAGGCGTTATTCAAAAACATTTGTAATCAACACTATTCAAGTTAAAGGTACTGGCCCATGCACTGGATGTCAGATTTCACCTTAATTTCCAGACAGCGAATGAAGGAATGCAGGAGTGAAGACAGAGACATGGAGAAAAAGTAAAAGAACTGCAACTGCTTCAACATTAACAAAAGGGAGGTAAAGAAGGAAAAGAGACACAAATTGTTCTAGAATCAACTCAGGAGTTGTATGATTGAGAGACAAAAATATATTTACCGGTGTGTGATTTATTAAAAATTGTTTTTGAGTAGACAAAATACTGATTTTCTATTCCTGCAAATTTCACCCACACCACTATGTCACCATATGCTATATTACCAATATGTATCATACATATTGGGTTTACATTTGTGACATATGGTTTATATCCATCTATCCATCCATTTTGGCCCTCATATAATTTTTTTTACCACTGTTGCTGTTATTGTTTTAAATAAATACAGTGTGTGTATAGCGGTGCGTTTCTCCTCAGCTGCTATGCTCCTTAACCCCAGTCCTGCTAATACGTGGTTCGAGAGGATTAGCATCATGGTGATCCTGCTCAACTGTGTGACACTGGGCATGTACCAGCCCTGTGAGAACATCGACTGCACCTCAGACCGCTGCCAGATACTGCAGGTAAGGTAGACTCCTGTGTGTGTGTGTGTGTGTGTGTGTGTGTGTGTGTGTGTGTGTGTAATAACAACATGTCAGTGCACTGATGAAGAGATGAAACAAAACGATTCATTATTTGACATAAATTCAGAGCAACCTACCTCTCGTCTTGTCACTGTTCCTCAAGCTGTGCCGCAGACAAACACTGCAGCTAGAATATTTCCCACCTGGAAGGTTTGTGTTTTCTCCTGCTCTCTGAACAGGGAATTGGGACTGAGTTTGTTTTAATATAGTCTTGTGGAGCCGCATCTGATTTTGTCAGTGTGTGATGAGAATACTATTAGGGAGACAAGTACCAGCAGTTGAAATTGGCACTGTGGATGACCACAAATCCCACAGATGACACAGGCTATAATTCTACCTCTGCGTCAATTAATTGTTTAAATCACTGTCTGAATTTTAATTTGGTTTTGAAAGGCTTTTTAGTAACCAGTATCAGGTCATCATTGGCTAAATGAGTTTTTAACAGGTTGAGTTCTATTGCTTTAATGATCATTTATTTGCTTAGGTTGGAGCACAGATTATTTTATTCTAATTTTTTTGCTAAATTGCCAATACCTTGCTTTTGTTTCTGTTTGTAAGCCATGTAGGGCTGATGTGGCCTTAGCCAACCGGCTTAGGACTCAGCGTATGCTTCTGGGATTGTAATTGCTTTTCATTTAAGTACATTTGGCAGGTTCAATTTCATGTGTGATAAAGACGACCTAATACTGTCTCGTGCTTTTTGTCAGTGACTTTTAATGCCCATTTACAATGATAATCTGCCAACAGTAACCTGTGCGTGAGGTTCCTGCTGTTGGTTTGTCCCATATGCTGTTGCTATGCTGACCAGACCTAACTGCGGTGGTTTTCGATTTTCTCCTCAGACTCTGCGGATTTTTCAAACAAGCTGCTGTTTTAAAACTGAGACACATTTTTCTGCTTCGCTGTTCCTCTTCCTCCTCCTCCTACTACTTCTCCTTCCAGTGCCATCTTTACTCCTCCCTATGTTCCCATTCCCCCATCCTACACACTTGCTCTCTCTACCTTCCTTCATCCGTTGCCTCTCTAACAAGCATATTGTCTCCCCAGGTAGTGTGAGGGGTCCTGTTCTGGTGGTTGCTAATGGTAACAGGAGGGATTTTGCTGACAGTGCTTAGATTGTTAGAGTGGCCCTCACATGCTTTTCTGGCCCTCTGTGAAGTACTGTATCCCCACCTCACTTCCTGCAGGAAAGACAGAAATTAACATCTGCAAACAATGTAGACATTACAACAGGGATAAATATAAATACTGAAAATACAAACCGAAAGGAATATTTTGACATTTTCAGAATTTGTGTATTTGTTTTATGGGAAATATGAAGCTGGAGGCAGGAGCTGGTCGGCTTAGCGTAGCATAAAGACTGGAAACGGGGAGAAACAGCTTGCCTGGCTCTGTCCAGAGCTCCAAAAATGTCAAACTATTCCTTTAATCAGTCAGACTATATGACAATGGACTCTGATAACTATCTTCACCAGGCTACGACTGAAGAGCATCATGCATTTGGTTGTGTGTGTCTGTCTGTCTGCAGCTAAAGCTACCGATCAGCCTATATTTTTGTGCAAATTTATGTTTGTATACTGAACAATCTTTTGCAGTTGTGCTGATTCACAATTTATGAAAAACCTATTTTATTGGCTCATTCAATATGCCATTGACTGCTGACTCCTCACTCATAATCAGAGTCAGTTTGGTTAAAAACAAGCCTTAGCTTGTCTGTTGCAGCCTGCATTTTGGTCTTTGTCATGGGTCAAAATCTGACATCCATAGAGAAGTTTGGTCCGCAGCATGTCCAGATTGATTACCTGATATTGTATGATCCATAACATTTTTAAAACAACTTTATTGAAACAGTTACAATACACACTGGACAGTCTACAATTATGAACACTCTGGGAAGAGCAAAAGTAATAACCACGCTGGCTAAAACAAACAAAAACAAGTTAAATGAATATGTTGTAAAGCTTACAGTAGTTATATAGTAAGGTAACAAGATCACTCGGTGGAAATCTGCACTCTACTGAGAATACTTTTCTAGTTAAGATTTAAATGAACCCAATAAATACATTCATGTTAGTCAAAGTAATTACTGCACTGAAAAGTAAGTTGTCAAAGTTAAATGGGTAATGAGTGTCCCCTTGGAAACAGCCAGGGTGTTTATTGTCCTGAATCTCCTGGATATTGTTTCATGGAAAAAAAAAAAGATTTTTTTTTCACTGTGTTAGGGACCACAAAGAAGTTTTAGAGGCAGATATCTCAAAACCTTGGCACATGCAACTGGAAAATATCTGCATGACGGATCAGTGTAATTTGGGTGGTCTGTCCCCACACTAATTGTAGTAAATTATCAAAACCTGACGTGACCAGCTAATCTTACTCATCGTGTTCACAATCGAGTCTTAATTTCATTTGAGTGAATGGTTTAAAAATGTAAAATGGCAATAATGTTTTTAATTCTTTAATAGATATTTCCACTTTCAGCCAAGAAATGAACAAGTTCATAGCCAGAAGCTGAAGTTGAGGATGTAAATTGTACCCACTGTAAGGAGGTTATGGTCCTCTCTGGCCCGATTTAGCTCACCTCAGTATTTGCATAGTCATCTCATGCAAATGGAAAAGTTATTATTCTGCCTAAAATGGATTTGGATGGGACGGGACCTATTATACCTTCAAATCAGCACCTGTTTAACCTTTTTATTGGAGCTTCAAATGTTTAGAAAACACACCGACTCTTTGTGGAATGACTGTGTAAAGTATCCATTTTCCTGTCCCATTTGTCAGTGAGTGTGACATGAACATTTCTTGTTATAGTGTCTTTGGATCTATACTGATTACCCTTGTCATTCACTCATCCACAAATAGAGTGAGACAGACATACATTAATTTATTTTGAATGGTCCAGCATTACAATCCTGATGACCTACTTACCATGTCCTCTCCTCCTGCCAAATAAGCAGCACAATGACAGCATATGAAGTAGCTTCTACACCAGCTCCTATTCATATCATGAAAGGGCCCATCACAAGACACCCTCAACCTCTTTACAAATCATGTTGACGATAAAACCTGATAGGCTGACTGAAAAGGAAGCTGGCGCTAGTGACAAATAACTATGATGAATTCATTCCCCTTTCACTCAGAGCAGAGCACGACAGGGATCCGACTGGTGCAGCCAATGTCGGATTACATGTGAAGCGTGCAGGCTGCATTATTTATCAAAACATCATTTAAACAGCATGTGAGACTGATCTTCTCATCTTTCCCATTGCATGCTGCCAGCTCTGTGTGCTGTGTGTGTGTGTGTCTGTCTGTGTGTGTGTGTGTGTGTGTGTGTGTGTGTGTGTGTGTGAGAGAGACTGAATGAGGAGGGATGGAAAACACGTGTTGGTTTCAAATACATTACAAGGCAACATATTGCTGCCCACATACAGGTATATACTCACAGAGCCAAGCTTGTACAAATGGAAAAAAGCACAGATTCATACATTTACCGTCTCACGGACGCACACGCCTGCTCACGTTCACATGCCATAAGTGCGCAAGTTTGCACCAACTCATAGCCTTTTGTGCTTTTAGATATCTCGATCCCTATAAATAACAAATGGTACAGGCAAATTCCACACTCATAATAAATGGCTGTTCATCCAATCTCTTGACTCTTGCTATTTCTGACTTGGACAAAACAACATCGCCTGCTTCTGCCAGTGCTGCAATATGAATAAATCCACAAAATTGAACACATCATTAATTTCATTCTTTGTGGTACACTTACAAACCCCCATCTGGCAAATGCTCATCACTGCAGAGTGGAAAAAAAAACATTACTGTATGCAATGTACCACGTATCAGTGTTTTCGAGACTACTGTGGGTTGTGGTTGAGTCTCTAGTTTATCACTTAACTTCTGCCAGAAACCTGAAAAAGGTAATAACCTTGTGGAAATTTTTTTTCCCATTGCAGCATGTGTGTTAGTTTGTGCCATCCAATTTGAATTGAGTGCACAAACTCTACTCTCAAGGCACACTAGCTGTACTTCAGCAGCCTGAAGCAAGATCTAGTCAGAAAGTTCTTGTGATCTTTGGTGGATGTTTTGTGATCACTGATGGATGTTTTTATTATTTAAAGGCATTTTTTTTATACTTAAATTGAAATTAAAAAAATGTAATTAAAGCGTATTAGATTTAAATTAAATTAAGCTTATCATAAACTTGGTAGTTTCAACCTGTCAGCTAAAGATTACACGTGGATACGTTAATATGTTTATCTTATAATTCGTAGTTGCCCTGAGACTATAACCTGCTTAAGCTGCTACCTTATCTGTAGATGAAGAGCATTTTAAATCGGTGAACATTCTTGCATTCTGGGTTGTTATAAGCATTTCGAGTATGTATAACTTTGTAGTAGTTGCAAAAAGGTTATGACTGATGACAGGTTTGGACAAAAACAAAAACACTTGTTATCATATAAAATCCAAATTATGACCAGTGACTTATTACCAAGCAGCCGTGCAGCTTCTTTGCATATGTGATTTTCCAGACTTTGGGATTCTCTGTGTCAAGAGGTAGCAGCTTGAGTTATATGTAGTAGGAATATGTAACAAAGCAGCAGGCACAGTCACACAGCCTAGGGCGAAGCACTGGAAAAAGAGTTTTGTTCTGAAAATACAATAGGAGGTTTAGCAAGTGATCTGAACATAATAATGCAAGCAGGACATGGCAGAGCTATGAGCTCATGTGCCTCTATCTCTCTCTCCGTTTATCTCTCACTGTCTCTTCTCTCTTCATCTTCGTTTTCTCTGAGGTTTGACCTGAATCTAACTTACTTTCTTTTTCCTCTTCACTTCTCTCCTCTCTTGTGATTCAAGCATTTCAGCGTGGGTTGGCTCACATTGGGCACCATATGTTTCCTGTGGTATTATATTAGTACAGACAAATGCTCTGGGTCTACGTATCCACACATTTAGCTCTTTCAAGCCATTCAGATCTCAGCAGTAACAGTTGACGGTGAACTTGCCTCAAGCAATATACACCAGTGATTCCATTGCTACTCCTAGAGGGCACACACAAACGCAATGAGAGCACATCGCTTTACATACTCTGTCAGTGTGCTGTTAGATCATGTTATTTGATGTTTAAAAGGGCAGTTGGTCGGGCTAACTAATTTAACAGGTCCTGTGGGCTTTAGGATGAGTCTGCTGTTGAACAACTAGGGAGTGTATTTTGAAAAACAAACTCTCATTTCACTAAGGAACTTAGTTGGAAAAAAGAATGAAGACGGGGCTTTGACAACAGCTTAATTACACAATAATTACATGTAATTATTTCAAGCAAATGTATGTGCATCTCTTTCTCACTCTCCTCCATCTTCGTCTCCCTCTGTCTTCTCTTAGGCCTTCGATGCGTTTATCTACATCTTCTTTGCATTGGAGATGGTGGTAAAGATGGTGGCTCTTGGGATCTTTGGTCGTCGCTGTTACCTGGGAGACACCTGGAACAGGCTGGACTTCTTCATCGTCATGGCTGGGTAAGCAGCTACATCATAATGTCAGCATTAATTCTACTGCTAAAGTTCCTATAGGGAAGACTGATACGGCAGTGGTGCTTTAGCGGTATTTTAAGGTTTCGAGCAGAAAGTATGGAACTTGAGACTTGTGGCTGCCCCTCACACCCTGTTTGCCGTGTTTTAGATGAAATCTGGTGCACTGGTGAGAAAATTTTGGACAGTAACAACACTAAAACCCATTATTTTCTTCCAATTTTATTCTGATTCATTTAATTTGTATTGAGAATACAACACAGACCAGTCAGAGGATTGTGTGATAATTTATTTGTCATTTCTGTCTATAAAAACAAGCGAATCAAGATATATTTTACTGTTATCCCCATCATTTACCCTGCCATATTGTGCTCAATAGAGTCCGTCATCATCAGTCATTTTGGCAAATGACAAAATCATTGTATGTTTTACATTCAAGTGACAAACACAGCCATCCCTCTGGAACAAAGCAGGAAGTAATTGGACATTGTTGTAAAGCCACAGAACCCCACAAAGTGACATGATGGGCGACCCTAACCTCAACTATAGCAGTGCGCGATTAGGAAATGCTTTTATCTTCAAATTGTGATTAGTAATGGGTTTTGTAGGCAATGACAAAGTTATCCTGTTGATTATGGTGTCATATCAGAAAACACTTTAATGTGTCATTGTGGGTGGCAATGACCTTTAGTTTGGAGGACACGTTTGCTCCAGGACTTTCCCGGTTCTCATTGGAATGCCACAGTTACTCAAGTCCTGTCTCGACTACTACTTAAAGTAAAAGTATTTGCTCTTGGTTTTTTTTTTTTCTAAGCCCATATGAGAGTCAGAGAGCAGCTTAATAAAGCTGTCAAGTGCTGTTAAGTTAAGAATGATTTTCAGTCACCCGTAGACATTTTCACATTTTCTTTTTGCGAGTCTGTGTAGCGCTGGTGATGTTAGATGACAGGTCCCCAAAACTGTCTAATGAGTAACCTGTCAGTCCATGTGACTTCATGTTTGCGACTGCTGGTGTGTTTATAATACGTCAGTGCGAACACTAAACAGACCAGAAGGAAAAAGCTGAGGGAACCAAACTACAGATGTGAAAAGATAGTGTCAGTAAAGTTCGTACAGTCAGGACTTCACGAATAATTATTATACATTAAACCATGTTAAAATGATAAAAAAAAAATACTATGAATAATTTACTCAGGCATTACTTGGTATTTTACTAGATTGGAACCAGTTTCAAAACATATGTGGTCTTCGTGCCAAGGCATAGTCCAAATTTTAACAGCATAGAAGTAATCTCATAAACCATATTCTTATATTCTCAAAAAGCCGTGGAGAGATTTTAGCAGTAGACTCATTGTACATAAAAGACTGTAACAGTAGACAGAGCATATGTGTGGTGTCCTCAGAGAAGTAAACCATTAGGCACTCTGCCACAGACACTACAGCATAGCAGAAGACTGGGCACGCTGCAGTATATTGTCGTATAGGGTATTCACTATGGTAAAGCTGAAAACACGCTGTCATTTTTAGTCACATTACTATTCACCAGTATGCTGCCTACTGCTTGAATCCTGGGAGAAGATGGAGCAAATTATGTTTTGGTGTTTTGGACTAGTCCTTATGTATTGATTGGAAGGAAAAGGGAGTGTGAGGCAGACATGAAGAAGGAAACAAATGAATTAAGGATGGAAACTGGGAATTCAAAAACATCCACCGCTGAAACATTCACAACACCCGTTCACAAGAACATACAAATCTAATGTCACAGTGTGCAAGTTGTTGCATAAGTTTGGCTTTTTCTTACACGGGGGGGTTGGAGAGCGGCACATACACCAGCAGACAGAGAAAGGTGGAGCAACAGACTTACCAGGCGAGGTAGAGGCACATTCATCTTTATTTCAGCACCCCCCTACACATCCCCTGTGCTCCTGCTCATGGTGTGTGTGTGTGTGTGTGTGTGTGTGTGTGTGTGTGTGTGTGTGTGTGTGTGTGAGTGTTTGCACAGAATTACAGACAGAGATTACTGTCTGTCAGTTTATGCCTTTAGAGCTTGTTTAATCTGTGCATGTGTGTGCCTGTGTTTGTGTATGCGTTTGTGTGAAACCCTCGGCCTTCGCTTTCCTCTTGGCAGCATCCATTAGATTAGCATCTAGGCTAATTGCACAGGGCATTGCCAAACTTGCCAGGCCAAATCACAGCCGACAGTCTGCTATGAGCTCCATGTCTGTTACCGACAGGCACCACCTCGCTTTCCCCCCCTCCTCCCCCCCCCTCACTGTTTCTTTCTTTTTAGCATGCTCGGATGAACATCTTCCCTTGTCATCCACCCTTTAGACCCCATACAGACCAGGCTTTCGTCCAGACAGGCTCTAAAGGGAGTTGGAGGCTTTTGCTCCGTACCCTGCCCTTGAACAAAGTGCCTTCTTGAGTCCGTTTTATTTAGTACAAGTAATATTTTATTTGGCCTAATCTGCTGCACTCAGACATATTTTTCCAAGCCTTTCTGGCATCAACAGAAATATTGCAGCATTTCTCCTTCCGTGTCTCCACTGGGATTCTTGATCCAGGGAGAAAGCATGACCATCTTCACAAAAAGCCTTGCCTCCCATATTTATTCAAATGCATACCTAAGATAGGCTGAAAAATGCACCAGGTCAAAGACATCATAAAAGACTATCTCACATTCAACGAGACTGACTGATGTTTGTATTTATTTAGCGAATTAAGGAGCTGTACCTTGACTCTACCTAGTGGACACACACCTGGTTCATCTTTTCGCATATATATGCAAAGAGCGGATTATGTTTTGTGCATATATTTTCTAGCCTTAGGCTTAGCTGTAATGCCAAATTGATCATGACAAAACAAGATGGCACTGCAGCTTTATGATTTGCAGCAAATCATTACTTTTCTCAGACATCCTCACAGTTGAGCATCTTTCTTTTTTTTTTTTTTTAACCGTCAAAAGCAAGAATTTTTTTCTACGTAAATGATGTAAAAAAACGACTTTCTTGACACACAACTTCAACTTGATGGTAACTTTAATAGAGGCATCTTGTTAATTTGACAGTTAAATCACTAAAGATTTTGCATGTCTAGATTAAAGACTACTGATTCTCCTTTTTTCTCATGTTAAAGGTACCTCTTCTTACTAGGTCTAGCCTAGGTTTCCCCTGAAGCTCTGCATTTTATATTGATATAAACAGGCGCACACACACACACACACACACACACACACACTAGTCACATAAAAGCATGAATGAGATGAAGGCGTCACAAGCAAAAAAGGAATGTGAAAAATAGAGAACAATCATAAAAAGGATGCTTCCGGCAGTCCACTAATTACCCTCCCAAACACAGCGGCTTGATTGATGTGTACAGGAAGAGACATGCGTATGCATGTGTGTGCACTATAGAGTGCACACACATGCATGCGCACTACTCGATGCACGTGCACACACTTACTGTACAAAGACACACATGTATAAATACCCACACACATGCACGCACATCTGTGATCTTCTGTTCTCTCTTTCACTTTATTTGCTGGTTTGTCTGTCCTCCAGACGCAATTAGATCACTAACAGAGCAATATGCTTTTGTGGGTCTCATCTATCTAATCTAATAGTTTATTATATTAGTTTCAAAACTCCCTTTTGACATTTTAGCATTCTGTTCAGTCCCTCAGCAGCCCACATCAAGTCATTAAAGCTGCCAAAGACACTATAATATTTGAGGCAGGTTGTAATAACACCACTATGCCCAGCTGAAAAAGCATGGCCCCAAAACAACTGCTACACTGTGACATTTTCATGAAGCTGCTGTGTGGCATTTCTTTATTTTCAACTACACTCGATAAAGGAAAAATGGTCTGCAGCTTACCTCTAAGTCCTCATAAAGATGCATTCTTTCAAGTGTGAAATTCATGAGCTTTGCAGATAGAACAAAAGAATTAGACTGTTGCCACAAATCTGAAAGAAGTAAGTATTTCACCTGAAAGCTCTCTCTCGTGCCTCTGCAAATGTATTTTGGTTTTCGGTATTTCATATTTCATACGAATAAATTGTTAGTTGTCACACCAACTGCCTGTCAGCTGTACAGCAGTTCAAACCCTTGTTACGACAAGTAAGCCTACTCAAGTGTGAGCTGGGGTGTTACTGTGTTGGTGACTGTGTTGAAGGGCAAATGGAAAGATCTTCCCCGTGGGATTAATAACATATCACATTATTGTAAATGACATGGTTCACAAGTCTGTCTATGTGAGAGACAGTGAGCTTGGCTCATTTTGTCAGGGGCCAGGGGATGTGCTTTGGGTGTTATTAGCTTGTGATGGTGCTGCTACTGTTGGTATCATGCTGTCCTGACGTTGTTGTGGCCCCGGGTATATCAGTTCTGTGTGCAGACACGCTCAACTACTAGCACACAATGTATACCATTTTCAATATCATGTACATGCACAGTGGCATTTCCGCTCTAATTCAAAAAACATAACATGTACCGTAAAACTCACTCACTTGGTCTGTCTATGTGTTAATGATAACAGTCAAAAAGTATAAATGCGGTACATTCGAACATGCACACAATGCTTTCACACGCATATACACACATGGCAAACCGTGGCCATTCTCCTGTGAAAGTGGTTTGGGTTCGGGGGCACAAACAGCTTAGCCATGCTGTGGAAATGACTTGCTAACAGATGCCAGGCTCTGACTGAGCCACAACATCCTGCAGGCACCACTTAGAATAGAATGAATCCCTCTTTTCCCGCTCTCTTTCTCTTCCTCACCTCCCTTTCATGTTATTTTCCCCTTTTGATGCTTTGTCACTTTATACCCCCACCACTTTCTCTGGAGTGTACCAACGTTCTTTGCATCGCATTTCCCGTACTGTTGAGGCTCACGCAGCTTTGTGAGGGGACAGGTGAGACCAGATCAAAGAATGACCACTGATGTTGAATCGTGAGGAGGGATCTCCGGTCCAGCTGGTGTCACGGTTGTCCCTTTTTGTCATATTTTGAACCAGTGGCTTGCCCAGGTAACTGCCAAAAGTTTAAAGCAAGGGTAGAGAATTTCACATCCTGCTCCCATACTCCATCCTCCCCTTATAAAGCTTGCTTTGCCCTTAAATATGTATAGTCATTAGCTCTATTTACACAGAGATTGAGCAGTATTGCTGTGACAAAGGCTGGCCATTGAGCCGGCTCTGCTTTTTTTTACACTAAACCAAACAAATTTCCGCCACAGTGTGTGATTGTAGATAGCACACCAGCTTTCTGAGAGCAAAAGAGGCATGATGTGTAAGGCAATAACATCTGCATCTAGTGTGCGCCTCATCCTGCCGCCTTACCCTTTTTACACAGACTTTGATTCGGCTGTGCTGCTACATATGCTGCTGGCTCAGAGGCGGAACAAAAATGACCCCTCATTCCACCTAAGCTGTTTTTTTATTTAGTGAAGTCAAGGCGGAATAATAGTGCAACATTCCCACTTATAAGATAAGCCAGTGTAAAAGGGGCATCTCATTAGAGGTTCAGGGGCAATTTCACAACATAGGGTCCAAAATGTAATGGAGGTTGCAGCCCCTTCATGCTACGCACACATCCGCCATATTTAATATTCAGATAATACATTTAGAATAGATCAGGGAAAATATTAAATAAAATTTGAACAATATACAGAGAGTTATTTATATACATACATATACACCAGGAAATTATTCTGTTGTGCTTTTTTTAATTTGCATTTGAGGGAATGAAAACGGCAATGAAAAGAATACAAATGCTAATATGGTCTTCATCTTTACATTCAAATTTGGACATCTGGGAAACATCATCCATCCACTTTGACAGCGTTTGAGCACCAAGCATCACTGATGTAAACACATCTCCCTCCCCTCGACCTGCCAGAGTCCTGTGCTCTATCAGATTGGAGCACAGCCCACCAGTCGAGAGCAGTAGCTTGAGGTGAAGCCAGGTCTCTGTAAAGACGTTGGCACAAACAGTCTGTAGTTTCCATTATGTCCACTCCACCTTCCTGTCACCACAGCCCGAGGTCCAAGCTGGATTATTTTAGCACTTTTCCTGGTTTATCACTGGCTCTATTCTCTCTCCTCTCGGGATCGTCACTCCAGATGAGGTGTTTGGTCTTGCTGGTGGGCATAAAATGCCGTGGGCAGAGATTGTCCGGTCTGTGCTCTTCACTATGTTTCTGAGCATGTTTCATTTGCAGTGCCTTGTGTTTTTCCTGACACACAGTGTCAGTGCGGCGTTTGCTGGTTGCAGCGATCATCAAAAGCCGCTGCTCTTAATCCAAACTGAAAAAAAAACCCAATTTGAAACAAAAAATGTTTCAAAAAGGTTTGAAGGAGCTACAGCAGCATCATCTGGAATGTTTTTCGGTCATGTTGGACTGAGGGCACACGTTACAGTGACTCAGTATCAGTAAGTGGTATTATAAGACAGTACAGGCAGTAGCTGGTTGGCACGCTAACTTCAGTAAATACCTCTGCGAAACTGTACATAGCTGTCTTTGACATAACATCAATAATGTTATTTGTTAACATTCTGTTGATTTTGTTAATTGATTTTTTTAATGTTTTAAACTACAATTCTGGCCAATTCTTACATATTGTACCTTTTTAAATGATGTTGTCTTTCCCTCCCCTCTCTGTCTGTTTATACAGGATGGTAGAGTACTCACTGGACCTGCAGAACATTAACCTGTCGGCTATTCGGACAGTGCGGGTTCTTCGGCCTCTCAAAGCCATCAACAGAGTGCCAAGTGAGAACATTTTAAGTTTGTGTGTGTGTGTTTCTTTTAGCAAAAGCATGTGAAGTGTGCTTCCATGTGATCATGTATTGTTTATGTGTTTGCGCGTGTGTTTCTTTGTGCTTATGTGTGTGTGTCAGTCCGCATAAAGCGCAAATGCATCTACAGGAAAATTCATGTATATGTATTACATCTCAGGCTTTTTTGTGCACACTCATGCCACCTGTTCCCCATGGGAATCATTAAACATTCATCTTATGCTTAATCACACAGCCCGATCAGACCCTGAGTCACAGCTTTATCAGATTTACAAATCACCCATTAATGCTGCCTCACTGATCCGTCTGTGATCATAACCCTGTTTCTCTCATCTAAAACTCAGTTCTCGGTCAAACTTTTTAACTCCAATTGATTTCTTTATCCTGCTGCCCTAACAGGCAGCTCTTAATCAGTGTAAGCACCAATTAGCCTGCCCGAGCTACATTCAAACTGGTCTCATCACTTAGTTCCAGCACTTTAGCATTTAGCCAAGCATTAGCAGCTAATGCTAATTGTAGGTAATGAAGTTTCACATAAGCAGTCAGAACTTCCTTTTTGTTTTTTTTAATAGATTTGAACTATTATGCCTTATATGATTATAAAAAAGCTGAAGTCATTTTATGCCTTTCCTTAGAAGGAAATAACTACTGTTTTGACTGAATTGAGTGAATTAACAGAACATGTGGGTTCAGTCCTTATAACATGGCCCAGAATTTACACTCCCTGCAGAAAATCTTGGTTAAACAAAGCATATAAACTTTGAAACTTTTCTTAACTGTAACTGAGAGAGACTTTAAGACATTCCACTTAAATAATCATGAAATGAGTCCGCAGCAGATGGAGTTGATTGCATGAAAGCCCCGTTGCCTAATTCAGTTTGGACCTTGGGGACAGATACCATAAGAGAAAGAATCCTTTCTAGTGACTGTGAACGGAAAGTTTTACATGTGAGGGAGAAAGATGAACAGATAGAGTCGGTGCATTTGAGGCTGCTCGTGAGAGGCTCTCCGGCCACACAGGCCCAGAAGACTGCAGGTGTGGACTGTTAGAACAGTTTTGTTCACAGGCTTAGCTCCCTTGTGTTATATCTAGAAGCCAGCAGCTAAAAACTTTTTTAAAATCTCTTTTTAAACCAATTATTTAATCTTTTGCTTCTTTGTTGCTTTTAAAACATCCCTTGGATAGTCTGTTGTTCTTCTGTTTTTGTAATTTATTCAGACTTCTGAGAAAAATATATATATATATGTTTGTCCTTTATTTAGAGCAAAGTCTTACAAAGTCTTTTTGCTCACTGAGTATCCTATCATGGCAGATTCATCCATCAACAAGGAACCTACTCAGCCCAATATTTCAGACAACAGCAGCACTCAGAAAATGTGGATGTCAACTGTATTACACCTTAAGTGGGTTGATAAGAAGATATTAAAGTAAAGTGTGCTTGGTGGTTCAGGGACCACAGAAAGTGCACAGATTGTAAACAAATCTGCTTTTCTGGGGATGATTATGCATCATATAATGAATCTCTGGAGATTCTTGATATGATCCATACATGGGTTTGTTAGCATATGTACAGGTGATGCAGCAGATGCATGTGTATGTCGGTGTGTGTATTACAGATGTGTGTGCATGAACCTACTCTTAGTTTCTCTCGTTCATATTTGTTAGTACTGTAGTTGTATGTGTGTGTGAAATGTGTGCATACTGTTATTGTTTATGTTGTTATCAGCAAGCTGCATGGGTTGTGTCTCCTATCCATGACCCCATTAGAGGTGAGGAAGCATGGGGATAAAGCTATTTGTTCCTTGTTTTGTCGGATCGCTTCTTTGCCCACAGATACGCAGGGAGCGTGAGCACATCCTGACCCCTCACACACCTCAATTTGTAATCCTCCAACAAAATGGCAGATAGTAGTTGTGCAGTGTGTGTATTTCTTTTTTAATGAAATTGGTGTGAGATAGAGGGAGCGCTAGATAGAATAGGAGTGGGGGAAGATGACAAACACCATAGAAACTGGTGTTGAAGAGAGAAGAGAAGAGGAGAGAAGAGAAGAGAAGAGAACTGTCCTTAAGTGAATAGCATGGGCAGATAGTTGTTAATGCGTTTCCATTGTTGTGCGAGGGGAGTCATCCATCTTCATGTGGAAACAGCAGGAGCTGGCAAACTGTTACGGTCACTCGGAGGGGAGAGACGTGGAGGCAGGTAGAGAAAGAGAGAAAGAATTAGAAAAAGTCAGCTAAATACAAAAAGCTGAGAAAAAGATTGATTCGTGTGATATCATACTGTTTCGACTCTTGCTGGTTACTTTTGTTTACTTTCCTTGTGCTTTGTTTTGAATGCGTCTCTTTCTTTTTCAGTCTTTCCTGCGTTCTCTCTTATTTTGGCACTCTCTATTTTTCGGCACACCCCAAGGCTGTGTCTCACTCTGGTTCTCCCCTCTCTCTCCCCTCCATCCGTCTCTTCACCCAATTAAGCCTAATGGAACAGTGGCCTAATGACAAGGACCCTGGGGAACAAACACATTTAGAATCGCCTCCAGCCACCACCAGAGACACATACACACCAGCAACACTACTGCACATTTAATACTAGTTGATGAGACAAATTAGCCACAGGAGGGAGACAAATTAGCCAGAGGAGAAAGATGGGTGCATACTAACTTCAAGAAAAAAAAAATTATATCTGCGCTCTTGAATTTTTCATAAATTCCAAAATTTCAGCATCATTGCTTTATTACTTTCTCAGCCAAAATCTGTCATTCACAACGTGTTTCTCTACTGAGAGCCGAGCCAAAGTCAGATGTTTGGCAAAAGGTGCTTATTTCACCTTGACCACTCTTTATCATGACAACACAACATGCAAACTATTCAACATCAGTTAATTCCACACATGCAGACACGCATGTTGACTTGATAAGTGAATCTATGAATGTGAGCGCACTCGAAGGCTGTGCCGTATGACAAAATCTCACTTCATATCCAGATAACGATGCATATCATGATATAGCACATTTTCAGTAAATTCAATGAATGAATAGGTTGTAAAAATGACCACATGGAACGATTGTTTTCTTAGTACAATATGAATTATTATTATTATCACCATTATTATTAAGTCATATTTGATTATTTTGATGACATTTGGCATGAATCTTTTCATACCCAAACCCTGTCCATGGGGACAGTTGTTTGCTTTTGTACAAATTTCCTGTCTGCATCTCTGTCATAATACATCCATCGCCTGCATCCTTGCTGTGTGGAATAACACAAAGCATCCTCCAAATGATGAAAAATATTGCCGTCCGAAATGACAGATGTTTTTCTACACATACATCATCATATTGTACAGCACAAGCACACACATTTTAAATGGGCACATAATCACTAATCTAGATGTAGTAGCAATCAGAGATAGCATTGATTAACGCTATCAAAACACAGCTTTCTCACTGCTAGTGCTTTAGTGTTTACGTGGTTTCGTTATTGTGTTTTCATGAACCACAGGTATTTGCATTCTTGTAAATGTTGTCTATGTGTTTGTAAGTAATCATCGTCGCTCTCTCTCTCTCTCCCTTTCCTTCTATCTCTCTCTCAGCTGCTCTCCTGTCATTCTGTTTGTTGGCAGTTTCAATGCACTGTTGTGTTTATGACACATTAACCTACTGTTGAGTTGTTATTCACGAATCCGAGCATGCCACTGAAAAACACAGACAAACACACACACACCTTTAGATGTCAGTTCGGGGTTGCTGTATGTCACCCCTCTCTCTTGTCTTATTCCAATCAGCTGTCATTATTTTCCGCTATTCACATCTCAATATGTCATCACTACAGGACAGGCCCATCCACAGGGGATGGGGGTCATCATTTTTTGACAGGGGACACGCTTTTATTTCGGCAATTAGGTTTCATCTAATCATGAATGAGGCCTCATGTAGGCTGATTACTGTGTTGATGGGGATAGACTGTAGTTAGCAAGTTTGCTGTCTTAAGCACAATTTTGACAATTTCGACACCTGGATGACACTTTTGATCAACATAATGAGATGCAAAATATTCACTGACAATATATTAATTTTTTCCCATACAATGATTTATGATTGACGTTCTCTGTGCTTATGTTAATGCCAATCAAAGAACTTAGGAGGTTAGGAAATGGTGCTCGGCAAGGTTAAACAAAGGTTATCAATCCTAACCCTAAGCTTATCAAAGTTGTGCTTTTTGTGCAGTCACCGTCTGCCCCAGCCTCTCTACTACTGCAGTATGGTAAAAAAAAAAAAAGAAGCACTTCCTTGACTGGAAGCGAAAAGTCAAAGATATAGGTTCCTTCAAAGCATATTTTGTGAAACAATGTAGGAGTATATAATCACCATTGCTAATTAATTGATAATGTAGTATTGGTAATAAGTATTTAAAATAAAATAAATGACCATAACAATGACGTGAACACCTACAACAATCCATAAACCGAGCATTAGAGTTCATTTTACTGTATCCGTAGGTTTAGTGTGAATAAAAATGCTACTTCCAGCATCAATTAAGTCTATATACCCCAGCAAAGCTGTGCAATGAATCTATATGCAAATAATTATTTCTTCATCAACAATGGAAGCCTGTGTTAATTAGTTACTGACTGACTGATTTTCTGAAACACACAGGTATGCGTATCCTGGTGAACCTGCTGCTCGACACTCTACCCATGCTAGGCAATGTGCTGCTGCTCTGCTTCTTCGTCTTCTTCATCTTCGGCATCATCGGTGTGCAGCTTTGGGCAGGGCTACTGAGGAACCGCTGCTACCTCGAGGAGAACTTCACCCTGTGAGTTTAACATAGTAGATTAGTGCGTGCAGTATGTGTGTGTGTTGTGTGTGTGTGTATTGTGCCAATGCGTTTGTGTCTGAAAATTAAGTTGATGGGCCAGAAATGCCCTCTAACCTCACCTGAAAATGTCACACTACCATAATAAGTCTATTAAATTATGTTTTGTAAAATATATAATTTGTGCAGTTTGTTTATGAGCATACGATCCTGGCATACATAAAACAAGATAAGAAAAGATAAATCTTTATTGATCCCCAGCTGAGAAATTCAGTTGTTGCAGAAGAACAGGGATAGCAATAAGTACAGCGAAGAATAGAAGAACAAATAACCACAGGTATATAAAAACCCAAATCAGAATAGAATAAAAAAATCGAAGCTGTACAAGAACATTTGGAGACAACATTACAAGGCAAAGTTACACTGGTGTATACACACCACCACACTACCATATCTGATAGTTTCCCCATTCATAAGGATTCATACTGTATGTTTTGTATGTACATACATTAGCATAACTCTGTCTTCCAGCATTTCTTACCCATTTCCTCTTTCCATATTTCTCTCAAGCTTCAAAGCAACAGCAACAGCAACAGCAACAGCACAATTTTTCCCAGCTTGCAACTAAGAAAGTGATTAGATTCCAGCTGCATGTCTCCTTATTCATGACCCTACATGATAGCAGCACCTACTGTGTCTGTGCATGAGTGACATTCACCAGTATTCAGGAGGGTTTGATTTCAAGACATTCTCTCGGTTTCCCTTTTTTATGCTGGCATCAGCTCACTAGAAAGACACACGCCCCTAATGTGTGCGTTCCAATATGTATATAAGCCACTTACACTACTCTGTGTCTCTGACTCTGCTGACACAGCGTATACTAATGACAGATTTGATAGCCACATGAAAGGGGACTCGTGTCCGCCAGCTAGCACAGTCCTGTTTGCTTTGTCCTTACCTTAAAGTTGAGAGGCGACATTTACCACAACAACCTTTACAGAAATGACTACATGGGGTTACTTTAATCATTGTTTTCTACATTTATCTTCACTGGGCTACAGGGTGATATAGTGATTAGCAGGGCAAACTGAGGACTCCACTTAGACTGTTTTAGTCCAGCTACATCAGAAAATGTTTTTCTTCCCGTCAGCAGATTTTTTGCAGTGATCCCGTATTGAGTGTTGCTCATTATTTAAGCAAAGTATTATTTTTGCACATTATTTTAAAGAAATGCACTCACATTTTATGCAGGTTTGTAAGGGTGCTTGTGCGCTTAATTAGAAAGGTCGTTCTGCGTTAGCGCTTGAGGACTATTATGCTAAGTAAAGGGCTAACATTAGCTCTCTGAGAGGTTATTATGGAGTGGGCTAAGTGTCGCAGTCAAGTGCAGCATTAGCCATTTTACATCCTCCCTCTTTTGCTCTCTTTTCCTCTTCATGCCTTATTCTCCCTTATTCTTGTCTCAATGCCTTATTCTTTTATTTTTTATCAAGTCTTCAATCAACCTGCCTAATTTCCTTCCCAATATCTTTAACTATGTGTGATCGCTTTTCGTTACCTCTAATCTTTATTTATTTCTGCAAGTTGAAAAAAATACATATAGAGCTGGGCAAGGTTGCTGTGGAGACGCATTCACATATTTAGGCTGCCCCATTACAAAACACATCTTGCACTAATACATACAGAGAGCGGGTCAACGTCATTTTTATTGTCAAGGGGAGTTTGTCCTCTGCACTTCCAAAGCAGAATTGTGCATGTTGGTCTCCGTTTCTGTTTTCATACGATATGTCTTCCTCTCCACCTTGCTTTTTCTATCCAATCTTTCCTTTCGAAATGTCCCAGAGCCACACTTAATACGATTGCTGGAAACTGTCTCTTTTCCCTACCCTGTAGCCTTGATCCTTCCCTCTGTCTCGCTCTACACTGGCAGGTGTGTTCTCAGTGTGATGCCAAGTTTTGCTGTACCATGCTGTGCAATGCCAAGTCACCAGCAGGGGGGCAACAGCCTTCATTCATGCTCCACTACACTGACAGGGGCCCTCTCTCTGTCTTTCTATCTTTCTATCTTTAAGTCTTTATCCCTTCCTTCACTTTAACATTATTAGTAACCCGTTAATTTGAATGTCACTGACAACCTCTCTGGATTTTCTTTCTTTTAAGTTTATCTCTGTTGTCAGGTCCTTGTGTCCTTCATGAGACTGAATAGACCTTACTGTGTTGTAAGTTGTGTTGTGAGCAGTGCACAACTGCAAACTCAGATGTGCCACCAAATCAATATATGTTTTCTAAACTACTCTCAGTGGGAAGTAGTGTAGCCTGATATGGCCACTGTTCCTATCGGAGTTAATGTGCGTGCATGTGTGTGGTTTTTTGTTTGGGGTAAAAGGAGACAAAGGACGACATCCTCTTTCTCACTATTGACCGGCGGGAAATAGGAGGATCAAGAGAACTTAAGAGGAAAGAAAAGGGAGACATAAGTGGAAATGAGAGAGTGGTGCAAAGTAGTGACAATCTGAAAGAGAGAAAAAAGAGAAAAAGAAACAAAATGGCACGCAAAGGAGAGGAAGACAGGGAAAGAAGGAGGACATAAACTAAAGTAACGCTGGTTAAGGTGTTAAATGCTCTGTAAGGCAATGTTGCGCTCTAACCATGTGTAGGAGTTGTACAAACAAAACAAGGATAAAGTGTGAGAAAAAGACCAATAGAGAGAGAGAGAGAGAGAGAGCAAGAAAGGGCTGAGGCGACAGACAGAGACAGTGCAATGAGTAAATACTGTAGGTCAAGTGACCCTGAATGTGTGTTCAGTAATAGGCCTGCTGATGGAGAGGATCTATTTTTGTCTTCCCCAGGCCCAGACCTTGGTATGAGCGTCAACACCCTGCCCTCATTTACTCCACAGTCATGTCAGATCACACACACACCTAATAGGCCACGCTGACTGGCTCAGCAGTGTCTTTTTGTCCATTTTCCAAAACTTTCCTCATTCCTCTCCTCCTCCTCAAGTCATTTGTGTTCTTATATTAATATTATTTTCTTTCCACTTTGAATCTTTTCCTTGATACGTGCGTGTTGTTATTGTTTTCAAGGAAAGAGTGTTTAGAATGCTTCACTATTTTCTTCTGTTTATTGGTAGTTGTGATGTAACTTGTACGTATATTCATATACACCATAGTCTTATCAGCACATTTGGCAGCCAACTTTTTCCTGTAAATAAATCCACAGAGGAAGATAAGCCGTTCCCAGGTGGACACAAAGTGAAAGACAGATTCTCGGGCATGCCTCCATTAAAAGAGGCATCTCAGGAAATGATGAGGTGCTTCAGATGGTTGCAATCAGTTAGAATCAGAATTTAGAGATGTGTGTCATTAAGTTTGGCAAAAATCAGTCGAAGACACCGAGGGGCAGTCACAGGGGAGTGAATGAGTTTATTGATGGCGTGTGTTTGTGTGTAATAGATTTCATGGAACACACACACACACAATCAAATACACTTTCCACATGACTTAGTTTACATGATTAAACAATCTGTTGTCGGGTGCTAAACATGCTCGTCTCCAATGAGGTGCATGCCAACTGGTTAGGTATCTTAGTAAATACCATTTTCATTTTGTTTTGCCTGTATATAAGACGAGAAATTATAAAGCTGCTTAGCACATGGAGGGCTTACAATATATATAATGCTTTCTTCAGATATTTGGACATATTCTTTTCAGAGCTTACCTCTTAGCACTAACGCTACACTTCTGAGGCCTTTGCATGTCAGACAGTGATGTATGATTTTCTCAGCTGTCACAGCATCACAGTCAAATGAGGTTCATGCGCTCAGCAGGGTAATGAGAGCAGCAACACAGAGTTATCCCTGTATTGTATTTATGTATTTTACAGCATTGGGGGAGCATTGAGCATCCTGCTATAAAGCATTGGTTGTATTTGTTAGGATGGCTTTAAAGGTTTACAGATATGTTAAATGGTGCAAGATAAGTGTTATAATGCATTGATGGCTGTGAGGAACATATACTTTTTTTTAAAATGCGATAAAGAAAGAACAACGGTGCTGCTGTAGGATTCAGTGACTCTCCTGAGATGGCAAAGCCAACTGCAAAAAAGCAATACAAAATTGATTCTCATTCTCTGGTTCACTGACTAACAAAGTTTAATAGACCGATTTACAAACGCAGAACAAAGTCTGCTGTTGAACTAAGTTAATCCAGAGTGCCAGTGTGACACCTACAGCTACAAACTGATAAATGATGGACTAAATGTAATTGAATGTGACATCTTAGGTGCTGCTTGATTTCCCCTCAAGCCACTCATTGCTTCATGTCGTGACCAACGCATGACCCAACCTTTGTTTACCACACCTGTCAGCACGCCTTTGGTTTGCTGCACTAGCTTTAGGCGGTGTTCTCTAGTTTACTGCAAGGTCAGGTATTTCTCTCTCACACACATACTGCATATATCACTTACATCCATTTTGATCCATTTATTGGTCTAGTAAGGTCAACAGCTTCTTTCTCTTGTGCTTTTTTTTTGTTTTTTACTAAACTGGATTGTTCAGAAGATAAGGACGTGTGTGAAAAAGAAAAGTTGGTCTAAGTGTAGCCACATGTATATGTAGGCTATATATACTGTGTATTGTAGGGATATACTTGTGTGTTTGTGAGAGTGAAAGAGGGAGAGTATATACTCCCTATTCAAGCAGGATCATTTGCATTTCTTAATTCACTGCTTGCATTCAGTGATGCATTTATCCCACAGGCTTGGTTGAGTACTTCCAGGGATTCACTTCTGAGACCGCACTATATAACTTCTCTTGTTCCCCTTCTTGTTCTCTCTTCACTCTACTTCTTTTACTGAAATTCTCATCAAACTCCCCAAATGTAGTGAAACAGGATAAAAATGTATTATGTCATATATTACATATACAAATTCTATTCCATAACCGACTAACTTTAACTTTCATTCATTTGTGTCAACCCCAGCTCCTCGGGTATGACCCTGCCTCCTCCGTACTATCAGCCAGAGGAGGATGATGAGCGCCCTTTCATCTGCTCCCTGGCATCAGATAATGGCATCATGTCATGTTCTGATGTGCCAGCGAGGCGCGAAGGAGGGCGCACATGCTGCCTGGACAAGGAGGACGCACTCCACAGACAGGCTCTGGGCCTGAGTCCTGAGCCACTGGCCAATGGTAGTGGTGCCGGTGAAGCCATGGGTCTGTGCATCAATTGGAACCAGTATTACACTCGATGCCATACAGGAAATAGTAACCCCCACAAAGGTGCCATCAACTTTGACAACATTGTCTACGCCTGGATTGTAATTTTTCAGGTATGTCCTTTTTGAGTTTGTAGGCTGGTGAGGTAAAGATGAGGTTGGACTAAGTGTCTGATCTTGATCTGATCTGATTATGTGCATTGTAAAGTTATCATTAAGAGTTATATTATCATTAAAGCAAGTTTTTTTTTGACTGATTGAACTATTTAAATCAAGCCATTCTTCATAAAAGAATTGATTTGACAGTGGCCAAATGTTATTGATTGACTTAAACCATCCACTGGATATAAGATAATGGTATGAACTATGTTGTTAACTAGTAAAAGTGTATTTCTTAACACTCAGTGAAACCTTTCCTCCTAGGTGATCACTCTGGAGGGCTGGGTGGAGATCATGTATTATGTAATGGATGCACATTCCTTCTACAACTTCATCTACTTCATTTTACTCATCATTGTAAGTAAAATTATTTACTACATTCATCAGTATAGAAGAACCATACAATACTCATACATGTGTAGTGCGCACTGTTGATGAATGAATGAATAATTAGCTGTAACTGTAGTTAGACACTGGAGATAAAAATCCCTGATAACATTTCCGATATATGTGGTCAGTGTTCTCCTGCTATCAATAAATTGAATGAGGGTGTTTCCTGAGTGGTGGATTTAAGTGTTAATAGACTTGTGGAAATCAATAATAGCATAAAGGACTGTCTACAATCAATGTCTCAGTGAGAGAGGGAAAGAGGTAGATGTTTCGTGAATTTATCTTTGGTGCTGAGCAGGAAAACAAAGAGAGAAGAGGGAGAAAGGCCAGTGGAAAAGATGTTAAAATGTATGTCCAAAAGAGAAAAAGTACCTTATGCACACTGTATGTGAGCAAGAGCTAGATCAGCTGTTTGCTCACATTGCCAGATGGTGGCACAATGATTTGGTTGTTCTCATGTCATCGGATGCCTGTAAAATGGCATTCGGTCAATCTGTGCATATTGAAGAAAGACAAGTGGATGAATAGATGGTGAGAAAATACAATAAAACTGTGTAAAGAATACAGTACAACATATTTTTTACCCAGACTCCCCAAAACATTAAGCCTTATTAAGCTGAAGTGCTCATTGGCATCATAACTGCTACTATGAATTTCATCTGGCCTGAGGTTGGCATTGTCATTGTAAGCATCTTTTGGCACCCACAGATAGCTGACATGGTGTGACAGTGTAATCACTTTTGCCTGGTTTATGCAGCTACAATTAGACCCTGGGAATTAACCAAGCAAAACAAGCTCATTCGCTTTAAAGCAAATACACAGAGCAAGAATGGCTTGCATAACATCTAAACCAGGCAAACGTACTGCTCGCTTTGTGGTACGTGAGTGATTGACACAAATGCGACTCCCCTTTTGAGCTTCCTCGCAAGGCTCCAGTCTGTTTGGCGACTTGTAGTAAAAGGTCATAGGGGATGCCTTGCAAGTGTTGCTGACACAATGAGAAGTTTTCAGTCAGGCACTTCCATGGCCCCCAAAAGATGATGTTCACACAGTGAGGGTCACCTTAACTCTTTCATAATTAAATGTTTAATGCTTTCTCTTATTCGCTTTCACTTATCTAATTCTTTTTTTCTGCCTCTGTGTGCGTGCTGTGCCATTGTGACGTTAAAGTGCGTTGTGCAAGTGTGTGTTCTCAGACGCAAAACTCTCTGGTTGACCCCTACAGTGTCAAACAGAGTCTCATCTCTATCTGCTTGATACTTGATATACTGGCAACTGTGCAACCTAAATGTTCATATTGGCATCCCGTTGAACGGTGTAATTAAATGGATTAAAGTGACTTAGACCAAGTGTTACCAAGAGGGCAAGGCATGTGTGTTTGTGTTTCAGAGAAAAAAATAAATAGAGAACATGTGCATAAATGCTGCTACATGGAAGCGCATAGACACCTGCAATCAGTTGTAATCTAAGCCTGCCATCTTAGTGTGTGTGTGTGTGTGTGTGTGTGTGTGTGTGTGTGTGTGTGTGTGTGTGTGTGTGTGTGTGTGTGTGTGTGTGTGTGTGTGTGTGTGTGTGTGTGTGTGTGTGTGTGTGTGTGTGTGTGCGCGCGCGCGCGCGCGCGCGCGCGCGCGCGCGCGCGCGTGTCTGTCTCTCCGTGTGTATTTGTGTGTGTTTGCATATGCATAATGCAGTGATCATCTGAATGCGTGATATTGGACTGCCCTCTCTGATTATGCGCAAAGCTGTCTACTGATCAGAATCACAGAATAGACACACACACACACACACACACACACACACACACACACACAGATGCAAGCCTGGATGGAAATCAAAGCCCCACACACCTGCAGACCTGCTTTGACCCACAGGCCACAGATGGGCATCTCTCCTCCCTCTCTCCACACACACACACACACCTCTCCTCTATGTTTTCTCTCCCTTTCTCTCTCTGTGAATATATCTGGAGTCTCTTTTTTCATTCCCTCCAGCTCCTCCAGTCTCTCCTTCACCTTCCTTTGCATATTTGATCACTGTAGATGAAAGTCTATATGTGGAAGGGTCATTAAGTTTGAATTTTCTGGATTTTATCTGTGCATGTTTTATAGAGTGTTGCTTCTCCAAATGTTTTTACTTTGTAGGGGTATATGTGCGGCTGTGTGTATTCTCAATATGCATCTGTCCAAGGAGAAGGAGTGAAACATGTTCAGATTTGTAATGAACAAAACTGAGACTCTGCTACAAAATGCTCGATCCATCCAGAATTGTGGTTTCTGTGTTGTTCAGCATCAGCTTATATTGATCTAATCATTGTTCCGTAACCAGCTTGGAGTAGTCCAATAACAGCCATTTCAGCGGCCCTGTAGTGATTCCCATTACAGCCACTGAAAGGGTCAGCCAACACGTACCATTCACAAATCCCCCCCCCATCTCTACTATTCCTCCAACCCTCAAGTTGATCCATAATAAGAACATAAAAGCTTTTTTTAGAGTAAAAAAAATAGATAAAAATACTGATGGCTAAAGGAATGTTGGTGAGAAACATTGCAGAGCATGGCTATGAGTGAACGAAGGAAAAATATTGTGTCGGAAAAGGGGCGGAAGGGAAAGTTATGTCAAGTTAGAGTCGGAGAATAGAAGGAAGAGAAAGAGAAAGATAGCCAGACGCTGAACTGTGCTTTGGGCATGTGTTGGCTCTGTCTGTCTGCTCCAATCAGCGTCGGTTTGGTGGGAAGCCAGCCCTCAGAGACCTTCAGTATGTGTGCTAACATTTCTACAGGGGGATTGGCACACATTAGAATCAGCAAGTGTGTGAGCTTGATGTAAAAGCGAGTCTGTATTTACCATTGGAAAATCCCAATTCGTCACATATTTTATGTTTCTTAAATGAGCAGCATCTGCTTTAGCCATAGGCTGATTATTTAAATAAGACACTGCTCTGGTTCTATTGTTTTTGTTTGGGTTGCTTCCTGCTCAAGTTTGTTATTCTTTCCAAACTCTTTAACCCTTTTCTGTTCTACAGAACATTTAATTCTTTCAGCTAGATATTAGCTCATGCTCTGTGCAGTAATTTCCCATTGTTTGCATTATTTCAATTCATGTACTCTACATCGTAGCTCGCCCAACAAACTCCACACCCATACGTGGCCTAACTTTCTCTTTGTTGTTCCATATCCACCCAGATTGGGTCATTCTTCATGATCAACCTGTGCCTGGTGGTTATTGCCACCCAGTTCTCAGAAACCAAACAGCGGGAACACCAGCTGATGCAGGAGCAAAGGGCGCAGTGCTTGTCCTCCTCCACCCTGGCCAGCATGGCCGAGCCAGGAGATTGCTACGAGGAGATCTTCCAGCTGGTCTGCCATGTCCTCCGCAAGGCTAAGAGGAGATCGGCAGCCCTCTACTACACACTGAGAGGCAAGCCCCCGCCAGCTGGTCTTAGCAGGAGTAACAGGCGTGGTGGAGGGAATTTGAACGGAGAGCGGCATCATCCCAGGCACCCAAGATGTGAGTAGGAGGGCCAAATGGCATCTGAATATGTCTTATTTATGTAGCATTTGACACTTTTTTGCGACATGTTTTGGTCACTTGAAAAAACATAATGATGACCTGAATTGATCGTGGATAATAATCCACACACAATAATGGATCATAAGTTAAATGTTTTTTTTAGGTTTTGTTCCAAATGTTGCTGCATTTTAATGATCATGATTTTAGGACTGACATACTGTTTACGTTTGGCAAGAGCAAACTTATAGGGTTCAAAATACATTTTTGAAACTTTTGCATTGCTCTCAAATACTTGCAATTCTGTGTATCATCACCAAAGAACAGCTGAGACTGAAATTAAGTGCAACCACAGTTTCATACTCTTCGTTTCTGTTCCCATCTCTGCATCTGTCTAGCATTCCACTGTCCGCACCAAAGCAAGCAAGACCACGGCTCTCAGCCACTGGCCAACTCCATCAGCCTGGCTGTCCCTCAGAATCCTGAGGACTGCCCTATATGTGCACTATCACTGAAAGAGGGGGCGAGGGCTGTGGGAGATGCCAACGGGGAGGAAGATGAGGAGGATGCTGTGAAAGAGACGAGCAAGGAGGAGAACCATCTAGAGGAGAGGGGAGATGGAGAGAGGAAGAGGAAGAGGACATGCTTCGGACATTGTAAAGACATTTGGAACGGCATGAGGAGGAGACTATGGGGCATTGTGGAGAGCAAGTATTTCAGCAGGGGCATTATGATTGCTATTCTAATCAACACCATCAGTATGGGCATCGAGCATCACAACCAGGTAAGATGATACAGTCAATGCTGTCACATAAACATTGTTACTGACACTATTTATGCAGTGACAATATACAATTTTAGCAACAAATTGAAGAGAAGCCTTAATTTTTTACTATTTTTTTTGTATTTAATCATATTAGTTTATGACTCATTGTTTTCCGGCTTACAGGCTTAATTTGCTTTTGCTGCTATGTGTTGCAAATTCAACACATCCTCCATGTGTTTCACAGCAAAGCATATTCAGAAAGAAAGAAAAGCAAAGTCAAATGCAGATCTATCAATTAATCAATGAGTAATGTCAGTATTTTTGTTTGAGGGTCAACACTTTTTGTTTGAAGTCTTTAGTGGGGACTGGCTTTCATTTTTGTGAAATGATTCCAAACAAAGACAGTGATTGTTTGGGCATTGATAAATGTACTAGTCCTTGTGGTCATTGTAGGAATATGCATTATCTTTAACCCTTTAGACTGACTACCACAGTGTCAATAGAGTGTTGTAGCTTGATCACCACAGCCCCAGCAAATAAACCACTGTCACTGCTGATGGAGCGCTGCTGCTAGAAATATCATAATAGCAGATGACACTCAGAAGGATGAGTGTGGGAGTGGAGCATCATTGCCATGCAGTTTCCTGACAGAGGTGTAAACATTTAGCCTAGTGGTAGACAACACTGAGCTGGCTTTTAACATTGGCCAGGCTCCTCAGAGGCAGACAAAGCAGGTGTCTGGGAGCGAGAGAGGGGGAAGCCTGCCAAGAGTACACGTGCACGCATGCATACTCACAAGCACATGCAAGTGTGCACACACGCACAACACACATCCATTTGTGTCCAGTGCGTGCATGCCCATAAACAAATATCTTTATATTTGTGTGCATGCAGCAACAGAACACACTCACAAGCTGTTACATAAAACAGCTTTTTCTTTTTCCCTCATTTCCCTCTCTCAACTCGTGCCATTCTGTTTTCTCTCTTCCCTTTTTTTTTCTCTCCTACTCCCTCCCCTGGTAATTACACTTCCTGTATCCTCTTACTTTCTCTCTAAATCCCTTTGTGCACCTTTCCTTTGCACCTAACTTCCCCCACTCGCTCCTTTGTGCCTCGCTGTCTTCCTTCCTTCCATCCTTCCCGCCTTACCCCCCAAGTGTCTCATCTACTCTCTGACTCTGTTTTACCTCCCTCCGTTTCACCTTCCAACTCCCCACTTCTCTCTCTCTCTCCCTCTCTCTCTTTCTCTCTCCCTCTCTCTCTTTCTCTCATCCACCCACTCACTCTTTGACAGCGTACAGAGTAGTTGCTTTCTCTCATCTCTGAAGACTCTAAAAATAAACGAGGGTTGTGGGGGTAAGGAAGAGAAGGAGACAAGTGAGAGGGGAAGAGCGAGGCAGACGCCGGTTACACAGCAGTTTTCAGCTCAATTCCCTGTGCGATTTGTGTGAGCGTGTGTGTGCATGCAAAAGTAGGCACGTATGCAGAAATACACTTACATATTTCCATGCACACACTCACAGGAGCTTTCTCTGTGTTTTGAGTCTTTCTCCCTCCACCATTTCCACAGGCTGACACAAAAGCGAGGATACAAGTGCACGTTTTTTGCTTTGCAGTAGAAAACTCTTACCTCATGCAATTTAATTCTAAAACAGGATCTCTGAAAGTGAGGCGCCTCTCCTCAAATACAGCTAACCACGGGGCTGCTGTACCTGCACCACACCCTGGTTGAGGGACATGCTGCCGTCGAGTGTGCGGTTTCAAATAAGAAATGCATTTCGCTTCACTATCGATTGTGATATTTCACTATCTTATTTTTTTTCCGTGGGATTATTTCTCACTATTCCTCACACGAGGGTGCACGTTAAATATGAGCTGCCTATTTGCAGCATAGAGATGTCCAGGCATGAACTTGCATAACATGAATTATTATGTGGGTGTGTGTCTGGACCTTTGCGTGTGGAACAGAAATTGTCACACTGGAATTCAGACTCAGAGGTTGTAGCTCAGTCATTCATATTCAAGCAACATTCACGGGCTTACTAAGGGCCATTTCAAGAGAGAAACAGGGAGAGGATATTTGCATGGGAGGATAAAATGTGAAATATTATTCAGGTGATGCACAATTAGGGAACAGCATGAGAGGACACAGGTACAAGGATATGAGGTAGAACATTGTTAGGGATTGAAAGGTATTGGGGTCAAGAAAAAGAAAAGCAGAAAAGGAAAAAGGGAGGGGAGGAATGATGATATTTTGTCTGAGTTAAACTGTGGTGTCAAGGGCTGTGATGGTTCTGTCAATAGCAATAAATCTCATATCCTGTGCTTGTGAGTCGTGGACATGGGTCGAGGTTACAGCTTACTGCTAAGGGGTAAAACATGTTTGTGTCTGCAGCTTTGTACATTTATCCCTCCATCCCCTATTCCCTACTACAACTCAAACAGAGTTGTATTAGTATCTCTTTGAATACGTGATCATGACGTGGATCTTTCAGAGGTGGTGAGTAATGTCATCATCTGAACCACCCTGATTGGTCCACCTTCCAGCTACAGTAGAGAGCTGGAATTCTCAGTAGATGTGTTCCAGACTAAACAATTGTAGTCGCAATTGAGCTCATGAGATTTGGCCTGCCTTTGTGGACATCTTTTCTTTCCTTCCGTCCCTTTTATCAGTCTTACTCTTTCTCACTTCTAATCGAGTATTTTCCTCTCCTCCATCCTGTCATCATCTACTCCTAAGCAATCCCTCTGCTCACTCCTCTTTTTCCCTCTCCTTCAGCCGGGTTCTTCCTCTAGCGTTCTCCCTCTTCTGATCGACAGGAGGATATTGATTTAGAAGAGATGGGTCTGCCTGATAATGAGACTCAGAAAGAGAAAGAAAAACGGATGGAGAACTAGGGGGTTGGAGATAGATTGGAAGAAAAAGCGGATTAGAGGAGGGGAGGGCTGAGAGTGTGTTTTTCTCTGACATGGTTTGCTAACTTTGGCAGGGCTAGCTGGCTATTTCTCCACTGGCTTTGAAACTGAAATTCACAGGGGGTATCAGAGAAAGCATCTGATCCATATCGTGCGTGACACATTCACTCACACACACACAAAGTTTACTTGCATAAAGCGAGTCTGCTTGTGCACACGTACATACAAATGGAAATAAACTCCAGATTGACTGGAGCATGTGTGTGTTTGTTTCTCGTTTGTGTTTTGCTCGTGTATATTTATGTCTTTCTTTGCCAATTCCACATAATATTCTCTCCCATTCAGCCAGTGTTTGACACCATATGCTACACAGACAATACACACTCCATTCCTTTTCTCTTCCTCCCGTTTCCGATTTTTTTCTGATGTGACGTTCGCTTTCGTTTATAATTTCACATCTACAGCTGCGCTAAAAAAAGCAAAATGTGTCCCCCCATTTTTCCTCTCTGTCAGTTACCTATCTAAGATAAGCTTAACGTGTTAAATTTATTTGGCAGGTAAGAGAGAATTCTCTTATCAAGTGAGTGACAGTTTGAGTGACAGCCTTTTCGACACAGGTGGAGAAATGTGATGCTTACACAATTCTTCGCAGTGACTCCCACATCTTTTGCAATTGGAAAGCAGTGGTTTAATATCAACTACGTTTTTATCTCTTTGTCTGTACCTGCCTCTCTGTGTCTATCACTGCCCTGTTTTTAACTTGGAGGGCTTGCAACTCAAACCCCTATTATCTTTTGCCTACTGATCTTTGTGCCACATCTTGGTGTTTTCTGTTTCTGTGTCCCTCCATGTAGCCTGATGAGCTGACCAATGTTCTGGAGATCTGCAACATTGTCTTCACCAGCATGTTCACCCTGGAAATGATCCTAAAGCTGACTGCTTTTGGCTTCTTTGAGTACCTGAGGAACCCCTATAACATCTTTGATGGCATCATTGTCATCATCAGGTCTGCAACCTTCAAAAATATGTTATATCTGCTACGTTGTCACTTAGTCAGCAAGTCAAGTGTCCTGAAATTGAATAAATGAGATATAATATTTACAAAATTTGTCCCGAAACCAGAGCCTGAAATTTGCAGTTTGAAATTGCTCCTCTAGAAATGAATCGGCTCAATCCCACTGTTCCAATCAGATTTCACATGCTTTTGGATATATTCCTTGTGGATCATTGTATTTCGCTACACTGCTTGATTTATTTGACAAATGTTTAATACAGGAACTGTCTAGCAGCATGGCGATAAAATATGTAGAATGCAGCAGTATTCCTTATCACACCAGTATGGATTATGTATGGTCATAGACTCACAATTTTTGTATCTTGAAAAATGTGCGGTAGTGTGTTTTTATTTAATATACAAACGACCAACTCGTCCTCTTATCTGATATTCTTTTATCTGGTGTTTCCCTGCTTTCTGTTGGTTTCTATTTTTTAAATCTTTCTCACTCCTCATTCCCTCAATTATAAAGATATGGGTTTTTTTTTTCAATACCAACTTCCAATTTTTTAACATTTCTCCACATCTTCCAACTTCTCACCCTATGCGACACATACCCCAGTGTGTGTGAGATCATCGGCCAGGCAGACGGCGGTCTGTCAGTGCTGAGGACCTTCAGGCTGCTGAGGGTCATTAAGCTGGTGAGGTTCATGCCTGCGCTGAGACGGCAGCTGGTGGTCCTGATGAAGACTATGGACAACGTGGCTACTTTCTGTATGCTGCTCATGCTCTTCATCTTCATCTTCAGGTAACGGAGGTGCCCAGGGGCATGTATTTATGTGGAATATGGAATATGTGGAATATGGCTCAGAGAAAAGAATTTAGCAAGACACAGCGAGTGCAAGAAATCTTAAATAAGAATGTGTTGAGTAGGAGAACAGAGATTGTGGTGTGTACGTGCTTATCTCAGTGTGTCTACACGTATTGTAATGTGCCTGATAGTCATACAGCCTGAGAGAGGCTGTTTTGTCGCCACTCCAAACCTTTGAATACAAATATAAAAGCTGTGATAGAATATCATCAGATTAAGCAGAAATATAGAAGTTGAGCATGATACAGGCAGCCGTAGCCAAAGGCCTGAGCACAGTTTGTGCAAAATAATAGGATTAACTTCGAATTATTCCACACCATTTTTGCCCAAACCATCTCTCAGCTGTGTCAAGGCTTTTCTCTTTGGCCTGCCTTGTTCTCCAGCATTACTGCTTCCATGAAGGTTATGAGTAGCTTAACTTGTTTGTGGCTGTTAACAGTATACGTGATTACATTTAACTTTTGTATCTCCTTAAAATTAGACAAATAGGCCTTGGGCCAAAGTAAACCCTAACTATTGAACTGATGGATACAGACTTATTTTAAGTGGTCAAATTTAAAATGAACATGAATATCTTTAGTTTGACTGCAAAAAATGTTTAGTGCACTTTTAGAATAGCAATACTTTGCTTTTGCATGAATTCAGTAAAGAATCAGACAAATCATCCAACTTGGTTAACCGTAATTTGTAAGTAGTGGAGGGGGTTAGTTTCCCTTCGATTTTCAAAATTAATTCTCAAAATTACATAACACAAATATAAATGCAACATAGCATTTACACTGTACCTAGGTGAATATTGTGATGCAGATGCTGAAAACTGCAATTTACAGTAACATAATGACTCAATCACTCCTCTTGTTAACCTCCTCTTGTTAACCTCCTCCAGCACACACACACACACACTCATACATACACACCCCATACTCTGTTTTCCCTCCAATTCCACCTCTGTGGGAGATAACCGTGAATGACAATAGTATTAACAGAATGATTGTATTTGACAGTTATGATGTAATTTATCATAACTGTCGCAAGTGAAATCATCTCTATATGAAAGATGATCGAGTTCCAGTGTAGTGCTGTTACCCCAGTCCTGCTCGTACCTTTACAAGTGGACGCGTGTTTATGTGTGTGTGTATGTGTACCTGCCAGTTTCTTTACCCTTGCACAGCACAGCAGTCATGTACAAGTGTGCCAAAACAGATGGCATCAGAGCTTTCAGCCAGTTATGGCTAGCCTGACAAAGTGGCATTTGGCCCATACATCTAGCCACTGTAGCTTTTAGTAAGCATTTAATGCACAGTACCACTCAGCTAAGATATGGGGTGTAAGTATAAGGAAAGAGAGTAAAGGACAAAAAAGAGCTTTGAATTAAACACAAATAAAATATTATAATGGTTCTGTTTATGTAAGTATACGAGGATATCCTTATGTGTATCTTAACTAAGGGTTTAGAACATTTGTCATGTATGAGAAGACACTTTGTATTTTAATGCTCTGTAGCTTTTACATCTCTGTTACACTGATTTTTCTGTTATGTAATATTTTTCAGTTTTGAATCCATGTATCTAAACCTAATCCATAACACTCTATATTATCTGCAGGTGTCATGGACACAGAACCCACGACATGCTCACATTTTCAACGTACTTCATTGATGTACAGTTTAACAGCATAAATCCACTATACTCTTTTCCTATGTGTGGCTGAATTATTGGAGAAATCCCTTCTTGTGCTGCAGTATCCTGGGGATGCATATCTTTGGATGTAAGTTCAGCCTGAAGACCGAGGCGGGGGACACGGTGCCTGACAGGAAGAACTTTGACTCCCTGCTTTGGGCCATCGTCACTGTCTTTCAGGTATGAATAATTTAAACACACACATCCACACACTGTCAGTGCTTATTTTTGTGAACCGGTATGCTCATTTGTGTGTGTACAGTATGCACTACATGTGTGTGTACCTGTTCCACTCTGTGTGTATATTTCCTGTAGATTCTGACTCAGGAGGACTGGAACATGGTGCTGTACAATGGCATGGCTTCCACCTCGCCCTGTGCTGCTCTCTACTTCGTAGCTCTTATGACATTTGGAAACTATGTGCTCTTCAATTTACTGGTTGCCATCTTGGTTGAGGGTTTCCAAGCTGAGGTAAGTCATCTTGGTTTTAGGGCACTGGACAGCACACACTTTGCAAGAGACAGATTCACTAATATAGAACAAGCTAGCCGACCATGTCCTATGAACTACAGACGTTTGTGTTTTACAGCTAGACTTTACAAGTGAAAGTAAACCTGGTGGGTTTGAGAGAAAACTGCCCCTTAGATGGCAGGTTAACAGTAGCTTGTGATAAATCGTTCCTCTTTCTCCCACTCTCTGCCTCTTCTCTTCCCTCATATCTTCTCGTGTCTACTCTTCGTTGTCGTGCCCTCCACCCCTCTCCTTTTCTCCCTGTGTCTTTCTTTCTCTCTCACCCATTCATTTTCTCTCACTCTCTCACTGTCCTAATACAGGGTGATGCAAACCGCTCCTATTCAGATGATGACAGGTCTTCCTGTAATTTTGAGGAGAATGATAAGCAGAAAGACTCTCTGCATCTCTCAGGTATTTTGCCTCCTGTACAGCATTTGTAAGCAAGGATTGATTCTCTTATCACTCCTGAAATGACCACTTCATACCTAAATGTGGGTTGCTGCATGGAAAATGTTGATGTGTGCATACATCTTTACAATTGAATTTACAATTTTCCCCAAATTTCAAACAAAAATGTCAACTTTAACGTTACCATACCTTTATAATTTTGTCATATCAGAGATTATTCAACATTAAACATGCAAATTGTAATAATTTCTTTAAGCATTTCAAAGCATCGTCTCACACCGTTTCCTATTTCAGACAGATTAGCAAAATGGCACCATTACATACTGTACCAATAAGAAACCCATTCATTTGAATCATGCATATTGCGAGAGGGAACTAAAACATGTAGGTTAGTGAATCCCCAACGAGGTCTGAGAAATACTTGCCAGTCAGCACTTTAGAAAACTAGCCGCTGTTTCGTTGTGCCTTGAGCATCAAAGACGTTGCCTGTCGCCCAATTTCCACACCAAACATTGCTAAGCATCTCTTTCCTGTCTGAAATGTAAGCTGCACAAACTTTGAATAATGTATGTCTGATGCCACTACTCTCGGCTCTTCTCCCTGTAGGCATAACAAAAGTGACCTCACCAAGAACCAGCCAAAGCATCATGCAGTATAGAGTAGCATTTAGCAGTGCATTAGGGAGGCTTCTGACGATGTCTGATCACAGTTCTCGTGAGCCGAAATGTACCTTTTTAAATGTCAGCTTACCTGGAAAACACATTTGGAATGTTAATGGTTTCTTGAGACCTATTCCACCAACAGATATGTTTGAGAATGGATAAACTACTGGCAGATAGCCCTGTTTCTCACCATTACAAGCTTCTCTCTGGCTGCTGTAAGGTGATATAGAGTACATTAAACCATCCTCTGCTTCTCTGAGCTGCTCATAAAATCATTTTAGGACATTTATGTCGTGAGGTGATGGAGAATATGGAGTTCTGTTTGCATGGCAGCAATAGAGAAGATGCAATGGAAGGAGGGGAAGGGCTTGTTTAGTGTTGTCTTTCTTTCTTTGACTGTTTTCTCTTCTCATCCATCTCATCTGTCCTCTTCACTCCGTTTATCAACACATGTTCCTTTCCTCCATCTTCTTCTCTCCACTATGTTTTTTTTCTACAGATCCAAAGATCAGTACGCTAACCCCTAATGGGCACCTGGATCTGTCCCCACTGCCCCCTGGTCTGTTTCCAGGAGAGAGATTGACCTTTGCTGTCAGCTCCAGGAAAAATAGTGTTATTTCTCTTGGAAGGGCCAATCTGGAGCAGAGGGCTGTGGTAAATTGAAAGCACTGTAAAGTCTGCTGTTTGGTATTTCAACAATGTTCGTATTTTTTAAACTCAGCAGACTGTTTGATATTCTAATTAAATTCTATGGCGCTTAGTTGACCCAAAGTCTGGACTGCTCTCACAGAGGTTTCATGTAATGAGTAGCATATGATTACATTGCTATTTTCTTTGTTATTCTGGTGTGTGTGGTCACTGTATCACTTATGTTTATTTTTGTCACTAATCCAGACTGCCAGCGCAGGGCTAGACAGAGTGTAGCTCAGAATTACAGGAGAAGAAACCTCTCTCATTTTCTCAGTATGCAGGTCGAGGTTACCACAACTGGGGTCGCCCTCTCGCTTCTCAGCCTCAGGCGTTGTGGGCCCGTCGTTCCAGCTGGAACAGCCTGGGAGGATGCCGTCCCTGCTCCTCCTCTTCTCCCACCACCAGTCCGGGCTTCACCCCCACGTCTGCGAGGCCCTTCTATGGCTACGGCCTAGGGGGTCTTGGCGGAGTGGTTGGAGGAAGCCTTCGTATCCGGGGTCCCCGTGCTTCTTCATCCCCACACCGCCACCTCCACCATGTTCACCCAGATGAGGAAGAGTCTCTCCTCTCTCCTCCTGCTGTTGCTCCATGTTCTCTGAACCTTCCTCATGCCATGCTCCCAGGCCCCTTTGTACCCAGGAGGGACCGCAGAGCTCTGTCACTAGAGCTGCCCCACCTGCTGCAGGTCCCAGGACCCCCGCACCCTCCACTGCCTGTGCACCTCCCGCTGCCCCCCATGACGATCCATACTCACCACAGGAAGAACTCTGGTGGGATGGTAAACAGTGGAGCTGGTGGCAGTGGGCTGGACACTCTGGGTTGCTTAGGAGGGGTACACCAAGACTGTAATGGGAAGACCCCTCTTTCTCAGCTTCTCCAGCCCCCTCCCAGACACCACATGGAGCAGAGTGTAGCAGCGAACCCCCAGAGCCAGCTGATGGCTGAAGTGTTTCCCCAGGTTAACACACGCAGCAAGGACAGGGAGGACCTGGATGATGACATTGAATATGTAAGTCACTGTTGCGTGTGTGTGAGAGGGAGGGAATTAACCGGTAATAGAAACAGGAAAAGCCTGGTGTGTAAGTGAAGTAAGCTTACACAATCATAGGACTATGATACACAGTCCAATTCCACAGATGCAGATAAGTATCCCTAAGACAGTGTGTAACAGCATCTAAAAAGAACAAAGAATCACAATGTAGCCTTGTGATTCTCAATAACTGAACCATTAGCTTTTGTATTAAAGTACAAGATTTTACACATGCTATAATCTCTTGCTCTCTTGTGTAGGATTTTCAAGTACTTTGTATAAAATCTGCACTCCCTATCACCTGGGCCTCATGGGAGCCCCATTGTTTTCATTGTAAACAAGTCTGTGTATGAGAGAAACAAGGTTAATTAGAGAGGACTATTTAGACAGCGGGGGGGGGGGAGCTATACAGATGGTAATGTTGGAAGATGCTCTGAGCTGTTGCTATAGAAGTGTTTCACTTTCGTAAATAATTTAAATTGGCAGTCTAAACAGTATCTCTTTGCGATTCTGTTTGTCTTTCTATGTTTACTGCACGGTTGTATTGTGCATCATGAACGGGCTCTGCACGTGTGTTTAATATCCGTGTGTGTTCTTTGTTGCAGAGCTTGTGCTTCCGCATTCAGAAGATGTTAGAAGCGTACAGGCCGGACT
This sequence comes from Pempheris klunzingeri, assembly GCF_042242105.1. NCBI lineage: Eukaryota > Metazoa > Chordata > Actinopteri > Acropomatiformes > Pempheridae > Pempheris > Pempheris klunzingeri. Next base: position 14,716,335 of record NC_092028.1, read on the forward strand.
GGTGTGAGAGCAGAGAGGACTGGTCTGTCTTCCTGTTCTCCCCACAGAACAAGTGAGCCACCTTTATCCCTCACTCCACTTTGTGTTTTTCCTTTTTTTAATCCAATCTGTTGTATCCAGTGCATTTAGTGATGGTGTGATTGTCTGCGTTAAAAGCGTGTTGACTCAGAATGTGGACTGTTTTGTGGCACCATGTCTAAACAGCGTCTCATGCAAACATTATCAGTCGACCACAGGATGTATCTTATCAAAACAATATCAAGGGTGGATGGGCAGATTCTGTTCTCCACCTCATCAATAGGACAGGTTGCCAAGCTTCCTCAGACAGGGACTACATTAGAGTATTGATCGTCACCTTGCAAATAACAAAGGGATATTTTCTATCCGCTCTCCTCCTGATAGAGAGCAAGAAACAGTCCTTCGGGGGGTACATTTAATACCATACGCAATTCATTAAATTCTGCGTTAACTTGTAATGTTGTTGTGTTACAGTCTGCAGAGGAAGGGTTTGTTCAGATACATTTTAGTGTTTTTTAACAAAAGGCCTTTTTACTGTTTGCAATACTTGTTCCAAAGCACGAAAGAATGAATACAATCCGTCTCCTGTTAAATGCATTCTGTTTCCTTTCACCCGTTCCAGTAAACACTGCCGCAAAGATATTTAATTGCTTTTTGGCAGCACACAGTGTCACATGCTAAGTTTTGAAATGCATATTCAGTATTTATATGTCCATCTCTCTCTCTGTGTCTCTCTTTCTCTCTCTGTGCCGTTTCTCTCTTATCTTGATATTCTGTTCTCCCAGCAGAGCACTGTACTCAAAAGTCTTGTACTTCTGAGAGTGTTGGTAATGTAATTTGTTTTGAATTAGGAGTGATGTAAACAGGGGCTGAATGAGGCTATTTACTTACCAAAATGTGAGGGAACTCCTGTTCACTGTCAGGGAACCTGGCCCCCATTTAATTTCTGATTGGATGGAAGGGATTTATAGATTGTATACGGGCAGAGTTTAGCCTTACTTCTGTGTACACAATGCCTATTTAAACGTTTTGCTTTTTAAACACTTTCCTATCTTCTCCTCTTACTTTAGGTTCAGACAGATGTGCCAGTCCATCATAGCGCACAAGCTGTTTGACTATGTGGTGTTGGCCTTCATCTTCTCCAACTGCATCACCGTAGCCCTGGAAAGGCCCAAGATACTACAAGGCAGCCTGGTAAATCCATCTGAAAAAATGTGCATGTGTGTGTAAAAGCTTCATCCCCTGTCTGCAGTTTTTGTGTGATAGCTTTATACGTGGGTGAATTCAATTCTGTTATCAAAGAGGTGCAATAAGTAAGGTTTTATTTCCCCTAATTGCTCCATCTCCTCTTTCTGACTGTCAACCATTATCTCCCTCTCCTGTTTGTCTGTCTAGGAAAGAGTCTTTCTCACCATCTCCAACTACATCTTTACTGCCATTTTTGTGGGCGAGATGACACTCAAGGTAACATTTTACAACCTGTCTCTCTATTACCACCAATGAGCCCTAAGTGTAGTGTGTGCAGGCACTACACAGAGGCTTCTTTTATCTCTGCCTCCTCCCGTCTCTCCCTTTTTGTCTCTCTCACTGAACTGAGTTCAGTGCTTCTATAGCCCAGCCCTTTCCCTTCCTTCTTGGCAATTCCCATGTTCCTTTGGAGAATAGAGCAATTAAGCAATGTCATTAATTAGTGGCTAGTCTTCTCTTATGGATGTGGTCCATCTCCAGCACTCCCCCACACTCTCTCCTTCCTCCTGTCCTCTCTGATGTTCACTGCTTCTTTTTTTAAGTTTGTTTTTCCACTTCCTTAGGGCTCCTCTGTACTCTTTCTTTTATTTTCTCTCCTTCCTTCCCTCTCTCCCTCCCTCCCTTTGCTTCTGTCTCTGTATGCTCTGCGAAAGGCTTTGGCACAAGTGGGCCATCAATTATGCACTCCCACAATCAATTATTAACCAATCACAGCACGTCAAGGAGCCACAGACTTGTCAGCCCCCTGGCCGGGCCGTACATGTCTCCCTCCATGTTTCTGGCTGTCTGAGCATTGTGTATCCCTGTAATGTGTGTTGATGTGTGTTTGTTTGTGTACAATTAATTCCTCCATAGGACTCCACCGCTGTGTTTAGTGCTGTGTGCAAGATGCAGTCGCATAAAAGGCACAGCAGAGATGAGGAAATGGTCAGCATGCTTGCAAAACTTTGTAGAGTGTTATTTTATAAGACAGCTCCAGACACAATGTAGCACTGTCCAAAAACCTAGTTCTAGTGATTGTTTGTGATTGTCTAGTGATCTAGCCATCAACCATGCTATTTCTTAACATAAAGTGTTAGATTACACGTGCGCTTACCGTCAGAATAATCAGAGTTCTGAATTCAATACATACTTGGAAGTTTTGTACATTCAGTTTACTATTTGGCATTGCGGTCAGTTTACGTTTTGGCATTCAGGTCTAAGATGTTTGCCAAGCACTGATCTTTCAACCATCTTGATATGTTTGCACGATAAGCCCCACAGTCCCTCTGAAGCTTTACCAGATACTTGGCAAACAGCTTCAAATGTCAGTTGCAGATTTTGCCCACGCAGACATGATGCTTCGACTGCTGCTTAGCAAAACATCAAATCCAGCTGTGTGCATATATCACTCTAGCATCATATTTCAAATGGTTTCCCGGTAACCATTTTACAAGCAAAGATGAAGGTCTTCAGACATTATTACTTCATCATTGGGTGTGTGTGTCTGTGTGTGTGAGGACCAGAGCAAGTTTTTAATCAACAGAGTGAGCACATTTTTGGGAAGTGAGGACATTTTGGCTCGCCTTCAAAGGGCTTTAAGGGTTTTAAGGTCAAGACTGTGTTTTATGGTTAAGGTTAGAATTAGGTGTAAAATAGGATTAAGGTAAGGATTGGGGCTAGGCATGTAAGGGGCTGGGGAATACATCATGTCAATGAGGGCCCCTACAAGCATAGAAGTACAACGATTTGTAAGTGTGTCTGCTTTTTGGTTGAGCGTGTGATATGTCTTGTTAGTGTCAAGAGCCTGTTGTGCTACAGCTGCTGATGTCTTTTCTTCTCTGTATCTCATCTGTCATCCTCTTGCTCTTTTAGTTTAGCCTCGTTTTTTTTGTTGTTTTTTTCGAATTTAACAATTCATTTTACAGTTGGTTTGGAAACAGACAACAGACAAATGTCTTGTAATTGTTTATAAGTTAAGTTGCCGTGTGGCAAATGTAGTCCACTGTCTAATCCTGCTTCATCTCTATTTTTCATCTCACTGCCAGGTGGTTTCTATGGGTCTGTATGTGGGTGAACAGGCTTATCTGCGGAGCAGCTGGAACATTCTGGACGGCTTCCTGGTTTTCGTGTCTTTGATTGACATTGTCGTGTCCATGGCGGGTGGGGCCAAGATCCTGGGTGTGCTGAGAGTACTCAGGCTGCTCAGAACATTGCGTCCCCTCAGGTACGCGCAAAGCCCAGCAAGTCTTTAGAAATGTTTACATTTGTTGATTATCATGTGATGAATTGCAGCTCGTCTGCACAGTTTTATCGTCACAAGTTCAAAATGTTGTGCTTAAACAAAATGATTGATGAATGAATGATTTTAATTGATCAAAAATACATTTTCAAATGTATTGAATAATCCCAACAGCGGACAGAAAATGTAACCATAATCAACTTTGTCCTCTTCAATATATTCTCTTCTTCCATGAATGATACAGTCTGAGCTAAACAGTGCAATTTTATTGGAACAATAACACGCAGGGACTCCAAGGTCTTGCCCATGATATGCAGACAGTGAATAACCATTGTAAGAAATATGTAATGCAAATATGTATATATTTATATATATATATTTGTTTAAATCCTTTATATTTTATTTTTCTCATTTTCTTCCTACCCCTCAGGGTAATTAGCAGAGCTCCAGGTCTGAAGCTGGTGGTGGAGACCCTGATCACCTCCCTCAAACCCATTGGCAACATTGTCCTCATCTGTTGTGCATTCTTCATCATCTTTGGCATTCTTGGGGTACAGGTAGGAAAAAAGGAATTGCTGTTTTAATCATGCATACTGCCTGCATACATTATTTAATCAGCTATATTATATGCATGGAAATTATTATCATAACCCAGTCTATTTGTGTGTTATGGTTTCCTGCTCATTACGCATGTAATTCTCTCTCTCCCTCCCTTTCCTTCTTAATAGCTTTGAAGCACACATGCACCTGTATTTCTTTCTTAAGCAAACTCTCATTTTCCTCCTATTCCTTTCATCACTGCACAACATTTTCAGCTGGTGGGATCTTTGGCCAGCTCATTATTCACTCAAGAGCGCTCTTTCATCTCATCGCAGGGGCCCACAAAGGCTTATTTCTGTTTTATATAAGTATTCAGACTGCATCTCGTTGTTTTTCCACTGACAGCTGTTTAAAGGAAAGTTCTTCTACTGCTTCGGCCCTGATGTCAAAAACATCACCAACAAGTCTGACTGTCTGCAAGCAAACTACAAGTGGGTCCACCATAAGTACAACTTTGACAACCTAGGACAGGTTAGTATCACGTGTGTTATCTGTGCATCTGGTGTGCATTATGTTTGTTATCAGAATATGTGACAAACAAATAAAAAAAAAAAGTTTTCTTTTCTCAGTGGAACAGGCATAACAGTTTCCTCTCTGTTCTCTTCCCACTGTTGACCAGGCTTTGATGTCCTTGTTTGTACTTGCCTCCAAGGACGGCTGGGTCAACATCATGTATCATGGTCTGGATGCTGTGGCTGTGGACCAACAGGTACAGCATAAGCTGTACAACCACAATTTTTTCCATAAGAAAAAAAACCCTGAGACACAATCTTATATCTGGCTTAATCTTTTCGCTCTTGTCTGTGTTCTGTTTTCTTACCCCACTCTTTCACGTCACATCATTTCTTATAAAATCGCGTCATGAACAAACACACCACTTCAATCCCAGCCGGTGACCAACAACAATCCATGGATGCTGCTATATTTCATCTCCTTCCTCCTCATCGTCAGCTTCTTCGTCCTCAACATGTTTGTTGGTGTGGTGGTGGAGAACTTCCACAAGTGCCGCCAGCACCAGGAGGTGGAGGAGGCCAAAAGGCGGGAGGAGAAGCGTCAGCGGCGCATGGAAAAGAAGAGAAGAAGTAAGAGAGAAGAACGACAGGAGAGGGATAGCAAAGAGACCGTATGAAATGGGACAAAAGCTGGAAGAGAAATTAAAAAAAAGTACATGAATAGTTAGAGAAAGAGACAGGAAAAGGTTAGAAGGATACAAAAGAAAGTAAGAAAGAAGAGGTAGGAAGAGATTTGTAGAGTAACAAAGGGAACAGATGAAAAAAGTATGTGATGAAACAAAATGCCTGAAAACAAGAGTTTGAATAGCTTACTCTTGTTCTATTGTCACAATGACACATTAAAAGAAACACTTTGTACTAGCACACACAGTTCTGATCAACACTGATGAAAAAAAAAATAGAAAGAGGGGGGAAATGTAGACAAACACAAACGGCAAGTGTCATAATTGCTAAAATGCTCTGCAGTTTGAGATTTTTTTTCTGTTGACATCTCCTTTAATGAAAAATGATGATGTGTTGCAAAAAGAGGAGTTTGTTTGGATTTGGCTTAAATAAATGTTCTCTTTGTAATAGCCAGAAGGTTTGAATGATCACGGTATATCATAAGAAGTATTTTATATCGCTGCAGAGAAAACATTCTTTCTCTCACTAAGAAATGTATTTTTTCTTATCAGATATACACATTTTATGTGTTTTAAAGCTTTATTCATATATTTTTCTACCAACAGAAGCCCAGAAGCTGCCCTACTATGCCAGCTATGGCTCAGTGCGCCTGATGATCCACACACTGTGCACAAACCACTACCTGGACCTCATCATCACCTTCATCATCGCAATCAACGTCATCACCATGTCCTTAGAGCACTATAATCAACCTCATGTAAGAACAAATGCTTACCCTGTGTGTGCAAACAGCGTAACCACCATGAAACTGTGTCCAGGCTCTGTAGCGTGTGCTGTGAGCAACTGTAGTCCATACAAAGGCGCTTTGATTGCACTGCTGATGTAACGTGAGCTGCTGTTCAGAGTTGTGTTAGCTGTCCAGTACATATATCTGTCCGTTCATGTGCGATGAATGGAGGTTCAAAAGCCTGTTAGCGTTTTTGTGAGGGAGAGGAAAGTGATTATCCTCAAGATAAGATGCCCATTTGACCTTTAAAATGGAGCAAGCTTTCTCAAACCGACCGAGCATCAGATAAATATCACAGGTCTGGGCTGTATTTGTCAGCTGTTGGTCCTGACATTTGGCAGGCTCCCACTTGTTAGAAGCTACAGGTCTATTTATGAAAGAAGGAACCATCCAAGCAAAATCTTCAGTGTTTACAGTAATAGGAAGCTGTACTGGATGTTTAAGACTATTTAAACATGCTTTGCTCTAGAATATTTGAATACTTTCCATTTACAATATTTCTTAAAAATGTGTGTTTGTCCAGAAGCATAATGTGGACGTGTTTGTGGTGCTATGAATGGAAAATGCTTTGTTTTTGCCTGCGGCATGCCTGAATTTGCTCTACAAACAATGAGAACAATTCCAGTCCTACACTTTTTCCCTGCTGATACTCCACCCTATCCCACAGCACATGCACACACACACACGCACACCCCTTTTTTTTACTCTCTCTTTCCAGTCTCTGGATCTTGGCCTGAAGTACTGCAACTATTTCTTCACCTCCACTTTTGTACTGGAAGCAGTGCTCAAACTCATCGCATTCGGCTTTCGTCGATTCTTCAAAGAGAGGTACAGTGTGTGCTTATATCTTGTGCGTATGCAATGTGATTGTGTTTCACTTTCTGCTTGTGCCTAAATGCATCTATGTATTTATTTCTGGCACTATGTACCAATATATGTATTCTAATATGAGACAGTTTGGTGTCATTGTAAAACCCATCCAACCACTGTGGGATTTGTTAATCTGCTAAGATGTAAATGAGCTCTATTTTTCAAACAGATGGAGATTTAATGTCACCAAAAATTACAATATCACCCTATGTTGTTGTCTATTCAGCGCAGTCACCTATCACATATTTGATGTGAAAATTAAACATTAAAGCGACTATCAGGGCTCCAGGCACATGCCATAATCTCTTGAATTAACGTATAATATAAATAGTGCCACAATAAACAGTTATTTAGTTCAAAGTGTAATGGCTGTACAAATCCGCCTTTTCCTTTGATCATTATAAATGGAATAGAGAATAACAGCTTTGAAGATATAGAGGATTATGAAATATGCTGAAATATGTGAGCTGGCTCCAAGGCGTTCTGTTATTAAGTTGACTACACGATATTGTGGTGCATTTCATGACAATTATCACACATGATCAGCTGTGTCAAAGACAACTTACTGAAAAGTTCACAGTTTTCTTTATAGTGTTCAGCTTTCTTTGGTCACCATCAAATTGTTCTTTCAGTCTGTTACTCTATTGAGTTATTCCAGAAATTAAGTAGAAACTATAATTCATTTCCAATGAATAAAGCTTTTTTAAATGGGTATGCCGATCTTCTCATGTAAAGAAGAATATTAGAAATTCTAATAATTTATTGGCTTAAATAATACTGGTCTGATTGAAAAGAGAAACCGTTAAAATACGACATCATTACGAAACCAAACTGATTAATTTTCTGCATGTGACGCCACTGTGCTTTCCAATTTCTACATTTTACTGTACTCACCTTTGTTTGACCTCCGAGGGAAATGCAGTTCAGCATCGGCCTGTTCACTCCCACACTCATTCACTCAGAACCCAGACTAATTGATTTGTCACTCACCCAAATGTGCACTGTGATGAGACTGATGTCTTATTCTTTTCAGGGATATGTGGTGACTAATTAAAGACAGAAACAGATTTGGGAGCTCTTATTGCACTGATGGTAGTTTAATGTCATTGACCTATTTTAGTTAGTGAAGAGAGAGAGGAGAGAGCGGGTGAGGATAGACATTAGAGTGAGAGAGATAAGGTGGCGGAGGTGGGGGGAGAGAGATGGGAAAGAAGCATAATGTATAGGAGGGGAAGCTGGACTGATCAAAGACAAAAAAGGAGGAGGACAAATGAGTGATGAAATGAGAAAGAGATGGGCGGATATAGAGAGAATTTATCACACGGTTATCAGCTGGCACTTTGTCTCTTTTTATGTAGTGTCAGCAACAGTCGTGAGCAGTCATTGTGCATAGTGTGATTTATAGGCTGAGGTGACTCTCAGGGCAGCTTTAGAACTGGGTCAATGGAGTAGCAGGTAACACACAAACACACATGTGCCACCAACAGAACTGCAGGAAATGTTCGCAGGTATGTGTGTATACGTGTTTGTGTGTATGTGTGCCTGACGGTGACGGTCAACCATTAAACGGTTGAATAACTGCAACAGTAAGAGATGAGGCAGCATCTTACGCCACTGTGAAAAGGTGGCTAAAACCATAATAAAAATGTGAAAAAAGAAGTAGGCCCATAGTCAGACAGAACCTGACAACAGAGGGAAACATGATCATTGCTTGCTGACAAGTCACGGGAGGCAGTTCATACGCTGTTGTCATCGGTGTTTTAAATGTAAGCGTTTGGCAAACATTCTGACGAATTATTTGGCAGTGCTAAATGTTTTGACGCTCAGGGTGCCTTGCTACGTGATTTCAGATCAGATGTGCACCCGATTTCCCATTTCCCATAAAATCTCACACAGTTTTAAGACCACCTTGATGTTTTTCACAAAAGATGTGCATTTGTTAACTATCTTTCAAAATGAGGACTGTGTTGTACTCCCAGAAGCAATTTCATGAGGCAATAAAGGATAAACATCCCAGGAAGCCTGCAAAAGTGTTAGTTACATCAGGTCAAAATACTTACCCTTAAGTCAGATGTCACAATGACTACTGGGGATTCCAGCTCTGCCATATTCATCTGATTTGGCAACATCTGTTTCCCATCTGTCCCTGAGCCTTAAAAACAAATTGCTGCACATGATGGTTTTATTAGGGGCTTTTGGGAATGAGGCAACGTAGCATCACTGGCAGAAATGTGCAGATCTTAAAGAAGAGTAATGTGTTTGAAGGTTACTGATATCAGATATTTTACTACATACCTCCTTATATTTTTATAGCCCAGAAGTCAGACAATTTTTAGTGTGGGAGTCAACAAGTTAACAGCTGTATTTTGTAGCTCTTTTGTTGCTTTTTTGTTTGTTTGCCTATAAATTTGCCAGTAAAGCACTGCACTTGTATTTACATTGGCTTTATGCGTGTTTGTGGTGCAACACCTTTGTGCACCTTCCTCCATCACATGAATGTGTGGATATGTGTGCTTGTGCTAGGTGGAACCAGTTGGACCTGGCCATTGTGCTTCTGTCGGTGATGGGCATCACTCTGGAGGAGATTGAGATCAGTGCTGCCCTGCCTATCAACCCCACCATCATCAGGATCATGAGGGTGCTGAGGATAGCACGAGGTACATGTACAACACGTGTGTGAAATATGTGCAAGCACACACACACACACACACACACACACACACTCACTCACAAGCCCTATCCCAGCTGGACATCCTGTAAATAGTTTCAGTGAAATAGAAATATTGATTTGGTCTTGCCGGTATGTTAAAGTATAACTGCTGAAACAACTTTTGCAGGTCAGTTAGCTGAAGCACAGCTGCTAACGTCTAAAGGGCTGTTTTTGTGAGCACATACATGTGTGTGTGTGTGTGTTACACAGGTTGTAAATTAAGAGCTGACCTTTCCACATTTTAACGGTTCCCATTTAGTCTGTAATTGAACCTGGGGGATTTACCCCTAAATGCCCTCAGCTGAAATTTCACCCTTCTCTCTCTCTCTCTCTCTCTCTCTCTCTCTCCCCCCACACTTGAACACAGTGCTGAAGCTACTGAAGATGGCGACAGGAATGAGAGCCCTGTTGGATACAGTGGTCCAAGCCCTGCCTCAGGTACACACTCACATAGTGTCTCCCCCTCTTATTCCCTTACAGACACACACTCCACTCTCCCAGAGAGAGTTGGCCACTCTCAGTCGATATCCAGGGTGGTATGAGCCCCCTCTTTATCTTTCTCTGTTGGCCTGTAGGCAACTCTAATAGATGACTCATTCATGCCACAAACTGGTAAACTGGCACACACATACACACGCACACACACACACACACACACACACACACATACATAGGCTTTGTCCTGTTTTCACTTTCAGCACCATGGAGAGTACCCAGACTCCCACTGTGACCACAGTGTGCTAGAAACAGCAGGGGCTTCTTAAACCAGTCTGTAGTTCACTTGGTGGTGAAATGTCGACAGAGTCAGACAGTTTCTAGGCCGTCCCAGTGCCACAATCATTCCAATGCACTGAAAGTTTAAATCCATACAAAAATCCCACAATGCGTCTTTGTTCACTATGCTTGACAGCCGAGGCAGTGACTACGTGCTTTGTGGCATAATCTCATGAACTGGCAACAGAACGAATGTAAATCCTTGTTATGTATATATATTACATTTAAATGTCGTCTCCATGTGCTGCCTCAGAATCATGTCTCCATCAGTGTCCCAATGTTTATTAATCAATAATGTTTGTCTAAGGCTGTTTTTCTTCGAGCTTTAGTTTAGTTCACATCCTCATCGCTTAAGCTGTGAAACCTTAGAGCAAATAGTAGTTTCATATTAGCGTGACATTTCCATAATCAAGCTTATTTATTGTTTTGCCAAGAGTTAGTTGAGAACACTCAGTCCATTATCGTGCCTGTACAGAAGTGTAAATATGTCAGCCAGCAGGTAGTTAGCCTAGCTCGGCATCAAGACAGGAAAGAGAGGGAAACAGTTAGTCTCGCTCTATTCAATATCTGCCTACTGGTGCCACTAAAATTCACTACCATGTTGTGTCTCGTTGGTTTAATCCATACAAAAATACTAAACCAAGCTAAGGTAACCACTGCTGGAACAGGTACATATTCACCATACAAGCATGAGAGTGGTATCGACCTCGTCATCTAACTGACAGTAAGAAAACAAATAGGCATAATTACCTAAATGTTCCTCCTATTCCTTCAAAGAATAACAGTTGTCTAGACAGACAGGTTAGGGGCAAGGACTGATGCACAGCCCCATTCATGGACATGCAAGGGCACAGTCACACACGCATACACAGTCTGACCCATTGACCATCAAAAGTAAGATGAAGCAGAGGGAAACAGGTGGTGTGGCGAAAGGAGGGCAGGCAGAGGTGAGGGAGAACAGATTCCTTGTCTTTCTTTTCTATTGATCCCCCTCTCATTAACACTGAGCCCTTTGCTCCATCCCAAGGGCACCAGGGGAGGTAATTAAAACTAGGGCTAATTAAACAGTTCCAGGATGTCTAACTCTTGGTGGGTATGGGGGTGTGTGCATATTGAGGTACTGAAAGAGTGAGTGTGAAGGTGTTACATTTGGCGAGATATTAACCTGAGGTGATATTACACCGTGACACCTGCTAACATTTCTTTATTACATCACATAGGACATTGAGGACAATATTGATGTTTTAACAAAGGCTTCGTTGCCTTGCTGAACAAAGGAGCAGGCAAATACGCCGCTATTGGAATAAGAAGGCAAGGAATATGAATTATGCCTGGGACAGCAAACCGGGTCAGATGTCTGCTAGAATAATAATTCCTGAGATTAAACATGATGTGAATGCTTCACAAGTTCCACAAGCAGTGTATATACTTAATAGGCCATGACAGGACATGGAGATGTAATGAGGGATCCATACACTTGCAGTAAATGGGTGAGTAAGCTTAATAGCTCTCTGACATATTATGTAAAATGCATTTTTATGGCTTGTCTTTACAAAGTCATTTTACCCACAATCGTCCTCCATTATCCTACTCCTCCCTAACCGATGCAAAATGTTGGCACTAAAGTCGAACCAGTTTTTTTTCATCCCGTCCCTAGGAATGGCTGAGAAACCTCCAGAATAGACTAGACAAACGCCTACACCACATGGAAGTCCATTTTGCTTTGGGAGGCTTCCCTTGTAAACTTATTGAACTATTTCTGTCTAATAAGTTCCTCCTAGTAAGACTTGTCTCTCTCAAAAGTGCACTCATCCATCCTTATCTTGGATCCCATATAGACTCAGGCCACAGTGAAGCACAGATTGTTAAGTACACCAGGCAGGATAGCACCAACTTAGAGATCTACTTTACGCAAAAACCCCTGAACAGTCAAATGTAGAATTATTACACTGCTCCCAATGAAAGGTTGTATTGCAATTACCTCCATTACTTTCAGTCCAAAGAGACTCATCAGACTGTGCTGCATATAATGGGGCGTTTTGTCTACATCAAAAACAAACTATAATATTTTTATCCTGTAGTGCTGATAAACATTTCTATTATGTTGTATGAATGCAGATGTTCTATTCTTTTTTTTTTTTCACCACCTCCTGCTGCTTTTTCATTAAGTGTACACTTGAAACACTCAACATGAAGGAGACTAACCACCAGTCATACTAGGCCATTTATGTTAAAGCCTTTAGCAGCAAAAGAGATGAGAAGACGCATAAACAAAGATATTTAAACCTTGAGTAGAGAGATGTTTCTAATAAGTTCCCATTTTTCTTTTGCTCTGAAATCTCGTTGTAGTTCAATTTAATGTAACCCAAATTCAATCACAATCATAGTTTTTTTTTCCTCCAAACTAGGCAGGCCGTATTATTAAAACACTCCGTTTCACCATCATAATAGGCAAACCCTGCTTCAAACAAAGCTATAACACTTCTGCCACAAGTATCTCAACATAAGCTTCTTGGTGTAGCGTTTAGGATTTAGTGAACTGAACCAACTGAATATCCCACGCCTCATGCCTCCTTTAGGTGAAACTATGGTGGCCCTCAGGTAAATAGTAAGTGTGATCCTCCGTTGGTCAAAATTTGGGTTCTCAAACTTCTTACAATCCAAAATGGTGAGTCAGCACTATTAACCATTTGCTCTTCTTGCCTCATCTTCCAACTGCTGCATTCACACCACCAAATTCAAGCTGCCACTTTAACATGAAAACACAGATGGCCCTTGTTTTGTGCAAGAGGCGAAACATCTTCAAGTACCTTCAACATGTCCAGTTGACTTTAGCTCAACTCCTAAGGAGTATGGTGGTGGGACCACTCTGTGGAAGAGGCTGTGCTCCTCTAAGCTGAAGAAAACACAACAGTTCCTAACAATTCTGATAATTAACTACTGAAAATATAATTATGAATATTATATTCAAATCCTACACACTGCACCTTTAACAAACATTTTTTTTCCTTTCAAACCTACACTTTTTAGAATAAGATTGACAAGTCATTGACATATCGTTGGTGCATTATTCCTAGACTGTACTCTACAAAGGGTACAAACCGTAAATTTCAAGTATCTTCTAACTGGAAAAACAGGTGGCGTGAGCTAACCTTCTCTATATAATGTGGCCTATAATTATAGTGACTATTTGTCAGTGCATTTGCTCATTCTCAGTGGAGCAGTGTTGTCAGCAGAGTGTTAAAGACAGTGAATAGGAGACTTGGTTTTGTATCGCAGTAATGGGATTAGATTTTGCCCTGAGTGTTTACTGTGCAGCATCATCATCACCATTTAGTTGTGGTAACAGAAGGCTGTTTTGTGGTGGAACTGAGCCAAGTCCCAAACCCCCAAACTACAAAAAATTCACAACAGCATCAGGGGTTTAGTTGTATCAAAGTCTCAGAGGGAATTCTGCCATAGTTTGCAGAACTAAGCAGGATATGGGAACGAGAAATGAGTCCTGTGTGACATTTTTAATGCACACCTATAATACATTTGTTTAAAAGCAATGTTTACCAATATGCACTGTGCATTTTTGCATATGTTTTCAACCTGAAAATGATAAAATGATGTGTGATTTTTATTTATTTTTTTAACCCTGGGACATTCTGTCTTCAATGGTTAATGTTTCAAGATAACAGACATGAGTAGCAAATAAAAATATGATTAAATTACACTCAATACATTACACAATAACTCATTACACAATAGCTGATTTATAGCGCTTCCAATTACCAATGATTTCTTTCTCGTTTTGTTGTTTGAAGACAACATGTGTTGGTTCTGAGATTATTTGCCAAACTGGGACAGCATTTAAAGATTTTTATTGCTGTTCACTAAAACAGAACAAGTCTTGTGCATTAAATATTGAGTAAATAACCCAGCCAGAGCATAAAACTGCTGTTGAAGAAGTATTTTGTTGTTGCACATGTTAGAATGCTATTAAATGGTTTATAACATGGTAAGACATTCGTGTGTATGTGTTTGGGTGTGTGTGTGTGTGTGTTGCAGGTGGGTAACCTGGGCCTGCTCTTCATGCTACTGTTTTTCATCTACGCCGCCTTAGGAGTAGAGCTTTTTGGAGAACTTGGTGAGTGCACATGACATCCAGTTGCGATGCTTCAATGGACTATGTCACACAGGCCTCTTTTTGCCATTTAGACATGAATGATGTTAAGCAAATTTTACAATTGTTGATGTATGTTATATTGTTTCTCTTCTTAGTTTTTCGGTTTTATTCTTTTTATTGTCATTATTTCCTCTGTGCTTAAGTCATTTATGTTTTACTCTCTGCCTTGGCTGTTTTTTTTCTTTTGTAAAGCACTTTGTCACATTTTACGAAAAAACACTATGTAAATAAAAAATCAATCATTATTAGCAGAAGTTGTAGTAGAAGTAGTGGTAGCAGTAGTAGTTGTGATAGTAGATTTCACAGTGGATGAGCTACTGTTTGATCTTTGTAACTTAAAACACAGTTTGTGCACTTTTCCACTAGTTAGTTTAATTTGCTCATAACGTATATTCTGTATGTAGTAAAAAAGGATTATTAAGAGCATACTGTCCACATATGTATACGATGATTAAAAATCAACATATGTCTGTTTTCATACACATTCAATCAGTAATCTTGGCTTGTGCTGCCCTGTATTGACTTTATTATGAAAATCTCCTTATTTCCTTGCCATCATTTACCCTTTTATCATCAATTCTTTCTCCTGCAGTCAGATAACCATTAGGAAATCAACCCACTCTCCAGTATTTTGATACATAAGTACTGTCTTAAAATATCCACAGTGGAGTTGGAAGATATATCTTCCAAACTGTCACATTTCCCTTGTGTGCTACAGTTGCAGCCAGTGGCAACATTGCCTCCTATTGGAGCTTGGCATGAGAAAGGATTAGTGGCAAATGCAAGTGTCTCTTTCTTCAGGCCATTCCAGAGATTATCTTGGGATATCAATTCAAAGACAAATAGAGTCTTTGGTCACATCACCACTGATGTGATAACAGACTGTGTCTACTCTGCCCTGAGTTTGCTTGTTTGAATAATCATCCAGGCAGCTTAGCCAAAGAAATGGTGCATGCGCTTCTGCAGTTATTGAGAGTAATGACATGTTAAGTGTTCAGTCTCCTCTGCTTTAGTTGTCCCTGCTCTCTGTTCTGTTCCGTTTTGTCTTTCTCTTTGTCCTCTCAACACTTTCTCATCTGTGACTGGATAACTTCTTCTCTTCCTCCAACCACCCACCTCACCCCCCCATCCTCAGTTTGCAATGAAGACTACCCATGTGAGGGTATGAGTCGTCACGCTACCTTTGAGAATTTTGGCATGGCCTTCCTTACCTTGTTTCAAGTCTCCACGGGCGACAACTGGAATGGAATCATGAAGGTACGTAGCGAAATTCAAAACATGCCTGCCCAAAACCCACAAAGCCTACAGTAAAAAGGCTAATGGGCAAACTTTATACAGCATACTCAGTATTTGTGCTTTAAATGGTAGAAAAACAGAAATACAGTACTAGAGAAAGCAGTGAAGAGATGGTCTGAAAGATACAAGATATAAACTCGTCCTCTATTTCTCTCTTGCATCCTATCTTCCACTCTAGCGATTCTTACTGATGAAAAGGAAATATGCTTGCTCAGCACCAGACTACCTTACTGATAAGCAGGGGAGTGACTGTGCCTCGATATACTAACACACACACACGTAAAACACCAATTACCCCTCCACACACATCTACTACCACCAGCAGCTATGACCACTCCTAGGCTGCGAGGGGAATAGAGATTATGCTGGAGCGTGTCGGGCGTGGACCATTAAACACACACTGGATACAGGCAGTGTGGATGGTAGCGGGCCATGAAGCAAACCAGCGGGCCACAGATGCTACCTCTCGGAGTTATCCAGTCATTTTAGCAGTCAAATTACTACCTGGGCTGTGAGAGAGGTAGACCTGCTTTGGTTTAGTGAGAAGCAGGTGAAGCAGAGAGGTAATTAGTCGCACATTGACCATTGGGAAGAGAGGAAATAATGAGGGAGACAAAGATAGGTAAGAGAGCACTGGGGAATGAATGGAAAATGAAAAAATTGCACGTTAGAGTAGCAAGAGTGACAGCAGTGACAGGTGAAGAAAGAACAAAAATATGTAACGGAATTAGATGGAAAAGGAGTGAAGGCAGAAAAGGGAGATATTGTGTGAAGGAGCACAGTGTGTAAATGTCATGCCAAATTAGATATGAAAGACCAGCTTCAGCTGAGAGGCTAAAATTGTTATGTGTGGTCACAGCCTTGGTGAGATATGTGTACTTCCTCCAGAAAACACTTGTCACTTTGGTTCTGCTCTGACTGAACTGCACTGTGTGCATGTTAACCAGAGTGGAAAACCACTAGAATAATGCTACAGAAGCAAAAAAAAAAGTCCTTCTGTTTTGCATAGGAGCAAAACAATTAAGTGTATGATGACTATGCACATTGTCATGAATACAAAGAGCCTTGTTAACATGTGTGTTTGATGCACTATTACCTAAAATGTATTTTATATTTTCTACTTGAATACTAATTTTGATTCAGTGGTGGTGTGGCTAAGCTGATAGCATTGTAAGATGGCATTTAGATCTTGACATCTGCTCTGCATTTTTACCTCTGTCAATAATAAAGATACAATTTTTTTCATTGTTGCCTAAGCAATGTAAACTATAGTGTAGTTTTATAAATTGCCAGAATATTACATCAACATGTCTCTGACACTGTTGCAGGGCTTCTGTATTAGATTTCATATAGCCCGTATTTGATATTAAGGTGATGTCTTTTCCTGTATCTTCACAAAGCTTTACCCCAAAAATGTGGTCCTCATGATCTCTTACCTGTTTTGTGACTTCAAGCGTCCCCTTTCGCACTGTCCCTGTTCCTCTACTCCTAGCCAACCCTGTCCTGACCTTTTTCCTCATCTTCTGCTTTTATGCTACCAGGACACATTGCGGGAATGTCCACCAGACCACGGCACCGATGTGGATTATGCCTGCAATCCTAGCCTTCAGTTTATCTCGCCCATGTACTTTGTCTCCTTCGTGCTCACCGCCCAGTTCGTGCTCATCAATGTGGTGGTGGCCGTGCTGATGAAGCACCTGGACGACTCCAACAAGGAGGCCCAAGAGGAGGCGGAGATGGATGCAGAAATTGAGCTGGAGCTAGCCCAGGGCACCCTCTGTTGCATGGGCGCCCCCGGCTGCGGGGGTTCAAAGATGGATAAAGGACTAGTCGCTGCTGGGTCGGGGCCTGGAGGCCCGGCAGGGGGAAGGGAGAGAGGAGGTGGCAGAGGAGAGAAGGGAGAAGGAGTGAGGAAGATGCGACATACATCAGCCACTGCGCACCCCGGAGCATACAACTCCCGCGACTCCAGCCGGACCCTGTACTCACCAACACAAGTGAGTGTGTAAATTTCTGCGTGTGTATGAGAAAGAGAGAGTGCCAGTAGTCTGATGTTTGTTTCCTGATAGTGTGAAAGGCCTATTTTGTATGCGTGATGTTTGCGTGTGTGGGTGCGCATGCATGTTTGTGTCTGTAAGAAAAGATGTGTCGAGTCAGTCTGCAGGAGCCACATCAACAGTGGCCAGCAGTTTCTGCCAAAATAACAGTCTGCACCAGCAAAGTACTGAAGGTGGTCTGAAAGAAATGTTTGCCTTGCAACAGTTTCTGCTCAATTTTCCATGTGCGTGATTTTGTCTGAAAATTGGATAAAAACAAGTTGCTAAATACTATCAAAATCGTCCTGCAGCGTCCACTCTTCTCTCCAAGAACATCATCCAAAACATAATATACACTATATAGTTGAAATTATGGAAAGCGTGATGCAGTCCAGATTGTGTTCATTTGTAGCTACGTTCAAATATATATAAACATATGCTGTATGAATCGCGTAATAATTGTTTTAATTATTTTAATGTAGGCGCAATGTGGACTTTGCAGCTATGTAAAGCAGGAAGGAATTTTAGATCAGACACAGTATCAGCAGATACTGGATAATAAACCCTTCAGATCAGAAAAACAAATGGAGACATCCCTACTTCAAAGTTATTCTTCTCTGTTTCTCTGGCTGCCTGTCAGTTTGCCTCTCTTTGCCCCATATCAGTGCATTAGTTCATGCAGAGAAAATTACACATTTGATTCACAAGCTGAAAAAACACAAAAGAGGTAAACAATATGGCAGTAATTTCTGCACAGTGTTTGCGTGGTGCTGACATGGGAGAGCCTAGAGAATCGTTGCTCTATTTCCTTTTGTGAAATTGACTGACAGCCACGTTGCGTGATTACACTCAGTCATTTTACCAGCTTTGTATAGTTCGTTTGTAATTTTGTTCATTATCTTTTACAGATTTTGTGAGGAAAAAAGGGAGGGCAACGAAGGTTACACATTTACACAAAGAGAGGGAATGAAAAGAAAAGGCAGCGATAAGGAAAAGAAGAAAAAGATACACTAGGCTGTGCCTTAATGGCAACTTTTCACTGGTGCAATTATGTTAAGAAACCAATTAATATGAATGTAAAATCACTGTGCTGGAATTAAAGGCATTTTCCAAAATAAAACTAAACTACTAAATGTTATGCCATATATTTTCATTTAACCTTTCATTTGTGTGTTTTTTTCTTCTTTCATTAAAGTCATAGTAACCCATGTTTGAGAGGCAAGGAGAGATGAGAGACATAAGCACAGGTTACATTCTTGAAATGTTAATTCCACTGCCCACGTATGTGTGAGAGTAGATGGTCTCCCATTTCTACTCACGGTCTGACAGCAGAGAAACTCACTTCCATTATGAAATCACTAATGATAGTCCAATCCAAGAGATCCATGGAGAAATACACATAAAGATGACTCATCGGCTGCCATGAAGCGTCTCACCTTTTGTAGAGCTAAACTTGGACGCATGAAGCCATTTTTAGCTCAGTGCTGGCTGACAAAGGAACTTAATGCAGACCAGGGAGAACACACTGGCATCATCCTCCCCCTCTCTCTCTATCGCTCTTCATCTTGATCTCCCTCTCTCTCAATCTCTGTCTCACAAGTGATGCAATAAGGGATGTGGTAGACCGATGCAATTTATTCAGTCGTGTGTGTATGTGTATGTGTGTGTGTGTGTGTGTGTGTGTGTGTGTGTGTGTGTGATATTTTAAAAAAGCCTCATGTGAGCAAGTGTACCAACCCAAACATTGTGAAATATATAGATAATATTCCATGGTACACTATATTAATTAACAGAAATATGGATTTTATGATGTCAAGTTACTTTAAACATCCATAAAATTGATGTTTGCGTACTTAATGATAGATCAAATTAGATTTGATGATAGACATAGACTTCAGGAGCTTAAGAACGGCTGCAGCTACAACTAGTGTATTCTATATTGTCCCATAAAATACAGTGAAAAGGTCATTTTTGCCTCTATGGTGAAACACTAGAGATATATACTGCAGGAGGACTAGATGGGACACTATAGGAAGTTGCCACACACAGAGGGACAGAGAGAAAGGGAATAACAGAGGAGAGATAATAGCTGAACCAGTGACAGTCAGATAGACGCAGTAATTAATTTCTGCTCTCTCCTCTCTTTCTCAACTTCAGTTCCCCGAGGACGGACCCCATTGTTGTCCACTAATACAGTTATTAATGGAGGCCAGCACATAGGCCACCACAGTCAATCAAACATTATTTTTTATATCAAGCTATCCACCTACACAGAATGTACTATCTCGGGACTGTCTGTGAGAGGAAAAGAAAAGGAGGACTGTGTTTCTTCATACATGCATTTAGTGAAAGAGCTGGATATGGCAGAGTCAGCCTTGCAGCCAGTTTGTCTTTGCGCCAAAATATGGCACTGCAATAGTGTTTCATAAACCCTCATGATTCAGGTATATTTATATTGCTGGGAGTACAGTAACCTGTCTCTTGAATTCTTAGCCCCCTCATTTTCAAAACACGAGCCATGAGTGATTGTAATGTAAGAGTATGAGTCAGTAATGTGTGTTTGCATAACAGATCTAAGTATAGTCCTATAAGCGGTGTCGTAGAAATGTGTTATGAAAATAGGCTTGTGTGGGGATTTGAAGAGGAGTGACCTTGTTTCACAGTATCTTTTGGGATACATCTGCTGATGTAATACAGTTATTTTGGCTGTTATGAATGTGCTATAGGCGCAATGCCTCCATTGTGAAATACAGTGCCCTGCCAAGAAATGCAGAAATCATTTTTAAAGTAGTTCCCTTCTTCTGTCAGTAGTTTTCCTTTTTCTGCCAAATTGGTTTCTGGGAAAACCAATCTGAGATTCAAGCAAGGCGGGATCATTTAAGTCAAAGAAAAAGCCCTGACTGATTCAGTCTAAATTGCTTTAAACCTAATAATACCCAGAGCACAAAGCAAATGCTTAAATCTTAAATTGTTTCAACAAGGTATTGAACAGCCTAATTGAGGTGATATATCAAATGTAATTGCACCGCTCTCAGTGCTCAAGGCTTTGATAGTAAAATTATGTGTTACTTGGCTAATGAGGGTTTGGAGTCATATTATTGAAGAGTTGTTTTTTTCCAAAAGAGAGCAGTGTTTAGCCCTAAAGGCCAACAAAGTACGAGAGGAGGATTTGTTCTGGTTTAATTGTATATGAACTCTGACACAGAAAGTGTTTGAGATGCTTTTTTTAAATTTTGTGGAGAAATTTAGAAATTAAAGCTCAACTAATAGGAAATCTAAATGTGTGTGAGTGAGTGTACACATGTGTGAATGTGTGTATTTATGTGTGAGTACATAAGAAAGTATAAAAGCATACCTGCGTGTGCACACAGGCATTTTTATAACCCTTACAATGGTGTATGCATTTCCCTGCGTGTTCTTTGTCCTCGCATGTCCGCATGTGCACATGTTTGCGCCTGCGTGCAATACTGGTCTGCCGGCCTGCGTCCCGTGTGTATGTGTCCGTGTGTGTATGTGTGTATGTGTTCCAGGAGAGCCAGTGGCTGGACAGCGTTTCTCTCCTGATCAAGGATACATTGGAGGGGGAGATGCTGATGATCGACAACCTCTCCGGTTCTGTCTTCCACCACTATTCCTCTCCTCCACCTGTCTGCAAAGACTGCAAGGGCCACCCACAAGAGGTACCACCCTGAACACGCATGCAACAGACACAGACACACACAGGCACACACACACACACACACCTGATGAGGACAATATTAAATTAAACCTTGTGGTTTAAATTTACATGATTAACACCAATCATTTTTTGGTAAAACATTTGGCTGACCAACCTGGAGGCCCATATTTATAAAACATGTCAGATATTCTCCTTAATTATTAATCACACAAAATATTTCCACCTTACCAGGAAAACTACCTGTGAAGAAAGCACCCCAGTGTTGCCAATTTAGCAACTACGTTACTAGGCTCAGCCACTTTTGTGACACTTGAGCCACGTTATTATTTTTTTTTTTTTAAAAGAGCCCAACAACAAATCAAGTGACATTTTGGGCAAACATAATTTCCCTTGAAGACAGTTCCTGGTGAATGTGTAATCCTCCTTGCTTGCTGTTGCTGCAGTTCTTTGGCTTGAGAGCTGCATTCAGTGGGTGGGATAGAGCAAAGCACTAATTTCAACAGCACAACAGCCAGACTGAAATGTGAACTGATCGCAGAGTATTAATTAATTCAATGCTATGCTGATAAATTCGGCAAAAGCAGGCTTACCAGGTCTACGTTATACCTGTAATATCCATTTATTGTTAAATAAATGTATGCTGTAAAATTTAGCTTTCCCTGCAAAGACATTTACATTTATAAATCTCCTGTAGGTTTATGTCTGTGTACATGTTTTTTCAGGCCTTGTCCACCTGCTGGACATTCCTAACAGGTTACGGCAGCTCTGCATCCCTTTTCAATCCTGGTAGAGATAGTATGATTTTACTTTATATAATGCTGTTACTGTTGTGCCTGAAAGGAGACCCAAATATGGATTATTCTGAGAAGTTTGGGCCAGTTGGGACTGATTCCTTGCTCTGAAATGCTTGGTAAATATGGCCCCAGGTGCTGGATGAAAATAAACTTCAGGGATATTTTGAAATAAACTCACACTGGATGTAAGCCCCAGATAGTTGTGAAGGTAGAAATACAAGACTGAAAAACATCTACCTACCTTAGCATGCATATGTAGACATATGCAAAAATATACAGGTAAAAGGAACTGAAACTGATGCATAGTAAAACTTGGTCCTCATGAAACCCTGGATACATTCACACAGATAGATATAGAACACACATTTTCAGGAACACAGCCACACACACATATACACAATCGTGATTGTTGGGAAAGGATTGCATGCATGCAGATTTGCATGTACTTTCATGGATACACACACACACACACACACACACACACCCACAGGGCTTCATTCATCACACAAGGCAGTTTGAATGGGAAGTGTTTGTTAAAGTTCATGCTTAATAAAGCATGTCACTACTGTATGTGCTATTATGTTAGAGTACAGAGTGAATTTCAGTCCTTAATTTAACACTATCTCAACACAAAATATCAGCTTTTAATTTGTGCAAAAATGTGGATTAATGAGGCCCATTGCATGCAAAGACACATTGCAGCCATTCCTGATATGCATGCATGCATGCAGACACCAACACTCACCGTTACATGTGCTTGCATTTTGGGGTATTTTGTACAAGAGGTCCTGCATATAACGCACATTCACAAACATCCTGTCCTGTGCCAGTGTTGTCCATCACAATGACAAAGTGCAGCGGGTCAGCTCAGAAGAAGCAATAACTGGGCTCTACACCTCCCCACCTGTCAGTCCTTCTTTCTGCCTGTCTGCAGATGCTGTCAAATCATCAATCTTTCTTCCCTCCTTTACATCCATCCACCCCTCCTCTCCTCTAGCTATCTATCTCTGGTTTACTGTATCTGATCCTGTACTGTTCTCATTCAATTTCCATGTCTTTAACAGGCTTGCATCTTGTTTGTGTGAGAAACGTAGTGTGGGTGTGTGCCATTTTGAGATAGATGAGTCTTTAGCCGCTGCGAGTCATGTACAATGTTTTTGTGTTTAAGGAGACAGGAAGTCTCAGCAGGACACAAGAGTTCAGTGTGTGTGACAGTGGAAATGTCCAAGTAACTGCCCAATAAGGACTTCGGAAGCTGTTTTGAGAGTATTGTTCTGATGAGAGCTACCTGAACGTGCAGAGGTAGCAGGTCCTGTGGTCTAAAATGGCATTTATTTGGAAAAACAAAACTGTGACTACACTGCATGATGGGAATGGGCTCTGATGCATTGTTATACATTGGTATATTTCAACAAATAAGTAGTCCAAGAGGTCTGAGAAGTGAAATAAGTAGCAGAATTATATTGTGTATTGTGCTTGGACTTTTGATAGAGAGGTAAAATTACTTTGGGGCAACTGCTGCGGAAACATTGAAATACTTTCCAAATTAGTTGAAGCACTTAATGTGAAGGATTTCAATATTTCTGACTTTGGCGACTCCTAGTGGAAATTTATCATCTAACTACTGATGCACTAGCATGAGTCATGCAATGTGGCTATGAGGTATTAGTCATGCTTATTTTCTTGCTCGGTCACACAATCCTCTTCTCTCACTGCCTCCCAGCGGTGCTGAATAAAACAATGCCTTGCCTCACTGCTCTCAGGCTGCAGTGGACACTTTCAATTGGTTGTTGCCTGAGTCCCTTATCTAGCTAGTCGAGCCTTGAGTATATCCACAGTTGCCTTCAAGCAACTGTGTAGCAACTCCTCCTGTACCCATTGTGCCTTTTTCATTGTCCCTGGAGGCACAGCCAAGAATACAGGAGGTTAGTTTCCATTACCTACCGATAAATGTACCAACCATTGACGTGTAGGGACCTTTTTGGGGCTATTTACAGCCCAACTCTGAGACACTCAGCAAGTCAGCAGATATGCTACAGTCACGTAGCATTAGTGAGGGCAGATCTACGGAGATGAAACAGAAAAACTACAAAGTGTTCCTTTAAATTAATGAGTTGCATTCCTGTGCTTCTGCCTTGCCTCATCCCACATCTCTCTCTCTCTTTCTCTCTCTCTCTCTCTCTCTCTTTCTCTCTCTCTCTCTCTCTCTCTCTCCTTGGGGGCTTTGGCAATGGTAATTTACTGCTGCATATCAGCCGTGAATCTTCCTCTATGAACCTCTTTGTCTTTCTCACCTACGGGCATGTGTTAATATATGCTAACAGGCCTCACTCCATTGGATTTCACTTGGCCCTTTTTAAGTACCCTTTTAATGCTTCTTTCTGGCTATTTATTGCTCTGTCTCTTCAAAGAAACACAGCTTGCGTGCATCATAGCACCCCCAGAACCCTGAAATTCCACTCCAGCTCACTGTTTGCAGTATGTTTTGAAATTGTGCAGAAAAAGTGCTGCGAGGGAAGGCATAGAAAGCATGTCAGATGAGAAAGCTTCAGCTCACAGGAGGCTCATGCAGCGATAATTTAAAACCAATCCAATAGCCATATGGACTGAGTTACCTGCAGTCCTGATGAAACAAACTTAGCAGGAGCCAGTGTTTGAACAAATGAAAGAGAGAGGCAGTAACAGTTGGAGTAATTGTTGTCACTTCGTTATTATTCTGTGTCTGGTAATGTTGTCAGATTGCTGTACGGTTGTGGGAGTATAACAGGCACTTTGAGACCCTATTACCATACACAGAGCAACAATATTTTAATGTACAGTTGTGTTTGAAAATATACTCAGTTAGCTGTACGGGCAGAATTATGAGGTTCTGGTGTTGCAACGCCACTCCCGATGGAAAAAAAAAAAAACCCCAGCTCCTCACCCTCGCTCTCGCTTTCATATACATGCGGATACTGCAGGTGCACACACAAACAGACCAAACCCGCACTCATACACGTACTGTATACGCATTGCTTGGATACCTGCCTCTCGCCTCTCATTCAGCCTCTCTCTTCACTATTTTGTGGCAGTGGGAAATATTTGTTCAATTGATGATGACAAAGTAATGTTATTACTTCTTGAAATCTCTCACCCTGCTCTCTTTACAGACAGGTGCCACGGCTTTTTGGACTTTGCACTTTGAATTGTCAACATCTGGTGAAGCTTATCGAAACTTGGCAGAGGTTTTGCCTATCTTGTCTGTGTAGCTCGTGTTGGCCTGTAAAAGATACTGTGTAAACAAAGAAATCATGGGAGACATCTTCAGAACATTGTTGCTCATCCTTTAGAATTTTGATATCTATGTACACAAAGATGTAACATACTGAAGGCATGGTTCTTGTGAACCCTAGAATAAATCACGCATCATATCGAGCCCTGATGAGACCATGCTCTATTATTTAATTCCTGGAAGTCTGAAACATTTACTGTTCCCGTTCCATATGCCTTCCTGTTGTGAGACATCAATAACGGAGGTACATTTTTGCAGCAGATCAGGATGGCAGAGATTGAGCAGGCATCACTGAGGTCGGAGCAACTGTCAGACAAGTCCTCATCCCCTGCCTTGCCAGATGACCTCAGCCTGGACGAACACACTGCCTATCAGCTGCTGGCGCGAGAGGGCAAGGTGGGTATGAGCCAAGTGAGATGACTAAGGGAGATAAGTGTCCACACTTATGAAAAAGAGGAAAAAAATACATCTCTTTAAAGCCTTGAAACTATGAAGTACAAATGTGTAGTAGCCTTGTTCTGTGCCATATGCCAGGAACTCATTTTCTTTGTGGCCAAAGTCAAGAAATTAAAATGTTGCTGTCATTTTATTTTAATTTGCAGGCTAGATCTGTCATTTCTTTATGGAGGATACGATGAATTTGCCCAGTAGTATGCCTGCCCTGATTTACGATATGAAGCTGTCTTTACACAGATTATACCTGTAAAGAAAATTGGATCTGAGCTTTGATCAGATGTGATAATCAACAGTTTACACAGATGTGCTTGTATTTGCTTTGCCCAGAATTTGGTCCATTAACTGCTCAGACAAAAATCCTAATAAATGATTATCCTAATGCAATAGTGATCATCCCAATGATAACTAAAATACATTAGATAGCGAACAGTGAAAAAGAGTGTCAGCGGAGTATGTCTGACAGAGTGAGCGCCTGCTTTAAAGTCACTACCAGGAACATTTTGTTGGGCTGTATACCTGCTTGTTGTTTTTGCACAGAATGTTGAGCCAAAGCAGATCCAGCCACATGCCTTTTTGTCTAGAGAAAGACAAAAAAAAATGTAGTGACCGCTATAATACCAACTACACCACAAATCCACTGTGGTTAATTTCTAGGATGCCCACTGTTTTGTACTTGACTTGCACAGTATACCAGCACTTTGTCGTACTCCCCCAAGAGGGTCAGCACAAACGACGGCAGAGGCCCACTGATTATATTCATTCTAAGAAGCACAAAACAAATGACCATAATAAAATCTTTTTCATGGCTATGCTGTAGGTTCTCTTGTGAATTACAGATATAAACCTTACGTTCCAAAAGCCCCTTTATCTCTTTCTCTCCGTGTATCAGTAGTAACTATCTTGTCTTTGAAGAATCCACAGTCCCTATCCACCACAGACCTTCTCATGAATAAAACTCTCCCTAGTTGCTATCCTCTGGATGGCTCTCATGCCTCCCTCTCTTGCACCCCCTCTCCCCCTTTCGACTTTATCTTTCATGCTTCTCCTTTCTCAGTGTTACCCCTCTGGTAATTGCACACCTTCCCTGCCCGTCCCTCTAGCCCCTCTATCTCTATCCCTTATCATCCGTCCTTCCTAGATATCCTCCTCTGTAATGGGGTAATGCTCCTTGGTTCTGGATAGCCAGATAAGCCTGCAACCTCCAAGCATAGCTATAAAACACTGCTCATTAGAGGAGGGGGGAAAGGAGAAAAAGAACAAGAAAGAGGGAAAAACAGAAGGTGAGAAAGGATCTAAGGTTATGGGTTTTATTTGTCAAGCACTGTCTGATTTAAAAAAAAAAAAAAAAAACACATTTGAGTGTATGTGTGAGTGTGTGTGTGTGAGACAGGGTGGCATTAAGCATGTGTGCCAAGGCTGTTTCAGGTTTGTATGGGTGTGGGTGGCTGCCTTTTTGAAAGGGAGCTGTTCAGGGGCATGGACTGAATGACTCAGTGGTACAATACACTAATGAAAGTACAAAAGCGTAACCACACATACACAAACGTGTGCATGAACAGGCACAAATGAATCTGCAGTCCCTACATGATGGTAATTAAAACGTACAAGGTAAGCGTTTACAAAGCTGAACTGCCGCCTCAATCTACCTCCTGCCTCCCGATTCCAGCTGTTACCACCATCATACACTCTCACAAAATTGTAACCAGGCATTTATTGTTACACTATATAACATTAACATGACAATAACAGGCTCTTCAGCTCATAATCAGTTCTCACCCCTTCATTAGCACTTAAATGAAAAGCCAGAAGGATGATATGAATCAGAGACCATGTTTGATATCTACAGGTTCCCGAAGGGGCTGCTTTTTTCTTTCATTTTCATTCATTCTTTCTTAAGGCATGGTCCAGTTACCGTCACAAAATGTAATGCTATTCCTAAACTTAAATAGGCCCTTTGCAGAGGAAATATTTAGAATTAAGTTTTGGGAGTAATCCACACCTTTACTTGACAAATCTGTTTAATAGTAAAGACTTGCTCTTCAATGTTGGATCATCTGTACTCCTCCAGGGAAGGTGCAGCAGTGACTCCCGCAGCTCTGAGGAGGCTGGAGGTGGAGGGAGTCATGCAGGAGGCCACCAGACTCAGACCGTGGTGCAGAGTCAGGTGCAGGGGTTGGGCCAACCTTGCCGAGCCCTCAGCCCCGGCGCTGAGATGGAGACTGCACTACAGGAGATGGAGATGCAAACGTACCAACCACACATGTGCTCACCTCACCGTAGCCCCGGTGAGTAAAACCAGACAAAGGTTATTTGCTGTACATAAAATAAATGCCCTATGTGTACATGTCAAAGCAATGTATTAATGATATTCTGTGTATCTTTACACATGTATTTGTACCAGTAGACAAGTGAATTCTGAATTTATTTTTATTTTTATTTATTTTTTAGCTTACATAATATACCAAATAAAGCTGTGGGTAAAATTGACGTTTACACATATCAGCTTCACTGACATAGTTGTTTCTTCTACCCACTGCCCTGCACAACAACGACCAGAGGGAGGAATCTGTGTAGACTGGAACAGGGATTCACTCACAACATCCGCCATATCTGGTGCTTGGTTTGCTGCCTTGATAGCTATTACATTGCTATTAGTTAAGATAAATATAGACTATAGTGTATATGCAAATATACCTCTCCAGTTTGGCTGGATGTAAATACATTATTTAGATGAAAAACTGCCTCTCATGCAAGGTGTATTCACTAGTAAAATGGAAACAATGCATGAACTGACACCAGGATAGAAATGAAGAGTGTTTTCCCTCCTCAAGGTGGTGTTTCCAGCAGCAGCAACAAGGGAAGAAACAAAGGAGGAGAGGGAGGAGCCAGTGGCATTTCTCCTCTCTTCCATCTGCCTGCAGAGTTCTTCTACCCTGCAGGAGCAGCCATCCCAGTGCCTCCACGCAGTAGGAGCCTACGATTGTCGAGGGGCCTGAGGCTGACCTCGCCAGCATCCTGGGCTTCACTCCGCTCCCCAGGAGCCCACAGCAAAATGCTCTGTGCACAGGTAGGGGAGGAGAGGAGAGAGACTAAACACACTCAAAGGCGGAGGCTTGAGCAAGTGATATATTATTGGTGAAGCAAAAAAATATAAACTTTTGTGCTTATGTGGATGAGAAATGGTGTTCAGTCTAGTCACTGACAATAGATAGTGACAATGAAATGAAAACTGGTGTGTAATCAGCATTTAAGATGCATTAAAATGGTCTGTGCAGTCAAAATAACAGATATTACATAATGGGAATTGTTACATTCTTAATGAAAAGTTGGACTTATGTGCTCCACTGTCTCTCTCCACTGCCGTTACAGTACCCATCCCACAGTGACTCATCCCTCGCTACAGGCAGCTCTGAAGGCAGCCTCCAGACCACCCTGGAAGAAGGACTCAGCTTTAGCATCTCTCCACCACAGAACATGGATCTGCCTTTGCCGACAGCTCCGTTACCACTTGTGTGTCCACTCCCGCTGCCTGAAGACAGCACTGCCATTTCCTCCCCAGTCCAGACCCTGAGACCAAGGCCGAGCCCCTCATCAGCCCTCACCCTTCAGGCCACCAGGGGCCACCAGCGGAGCCAGAGCAGTGGCCGAGGTAGCACCAGCCCAGGGTACACCCGTGACGACTCAATTGACCCCTCAGATGAGGACCTCGGCATAGGTATTGGATCATCAACTGGTGGTTGTGGCTCAAGCCAAGCGGGTAACAGTGAACACTTATCAGAGACACTGAGCAGCTTGTCACTGACATCACTGCTGTCGCCCAGCTCCCTGGTGTACCCAGGAGGAGCAGTTAAGAAGTGCAACAGCACAGGCAGCCTGGACCAAGGGGGGATGCTGCTGTCATCACGGGGGAGGGAGGGCCGCAGGGAGATTCTGGGCCTGGAGCTTATGGACCCCCAAGGCTTCTTGGCCAACCCCTGGACAGGGGTATTAGTTGATACAAGAAGAGGAGAAGGAAGAGGGGAAATAGGAGATGGTGGACAAGGGTTCAAAGGGAAGAGCTCAAGCCAAACAACAGTAGGGCCTTGTCGGAAAAACAGATGAAACGTATTGTTTTCTCTTTCTTAACTTCTCCATTCCTTGGATCTAAACCCTTTGCTGTCCCTCTCACTCTCTCTGCTCCCATCAGTGAGAGAGGGGCTCGATGACACATGATGTCCTGTATTCTAAAACCAAACCCTCATTTTGCCCCCCTCAACCCCTTTCTATACATTTGTGACAAGCCCATGACCTATTTTGTGCTACCCAGGGGAGTGGTCTTGGTTATAGCCTGCTGGTGAGGAAGTGGCCTGGAGAGTTGAGGGCCAAGGGCCGAAGATAGGTCCTTACACCTTCTTTGGGGCGGTAGAGGAGACCATGGAAGGTTCTGCTCAAATCAGAAGACCAGGAGGCCCATTCATATCAGGGAGTGAAATGGAGCAGAGACAAAAGAGCTTAAACTCAAAGACACAAGAAAGAGCCTTGTTGTTGCTCTAATGTACTTTCTTTTTCTCTGTGTCGGCTCGGGTTTACTGAGGTTGAAAATGCAAAAAGTACCCAAACTGAAACAGCTATCCACGCCAACAGAGACTGTTTTGATTCGTTTGTGTCTCAGAGGCAGTGCAGCAAGTAAGTGGGAGGAGGCTCGGAGATGGTGGAATATATCAAGGCGGAAGGAAGGCTGGGAAAGGAGAAGGCAGGTCATTTGTTTGGCTGGGCAAGCAGAAAGCGGATCTAATGTCCATCTGTTCTGGCAGACGGAAACAACAGGTCCTACTCATTCTGGCACAGGACCTTCTGCTGAGTTCAGAGTAAAATGCGAGGTGGAGGAGAGTTCAAGAGTGTGTGCTCATTGTTTGTGTTCGTGTGTGAGAGCACTGCTTCAGGTATCCAAGGCAAGAATTAAATCA
Source organism: Pempheris klunzingeri (assembly GCF_042242105.1). Lineage (NCBI taxonomy): Eukaryota > Metazoa > Chordata > Actinopteri > Acropomatiformes > Pempheridae > Pempheris > Pempheris klunzingeri. Next base: position 14,747,348 of record NC_092028.1, read on the forward strand.
TTCTCATCACTTCACCATACTTCTGTATTTTTGAAACAGGAGATAGGTATTGACTGATCAAAGCTTTGTGCCTCTGTCAGCTTAGTCTTGAGTGGCGGGGGAAAAATGAAAAGAAATTGACAGATTACGGAGGTATAACCATGCATTGAGTGATTCGTGAAATTGGTTAGATTTCTTTCTATCTCCAGCATCTCTCACTCACTCTAAAATAAAGAACTGAGTATGAAAGAGAGCAAGGTTGGAAGGAGCTTTACAAAGCCCATCAGAAGAAACAGTTATGCGTGTCTGGGGCAGCCTTGTGTGCACCAAAAACTGGTTCACAGCTACTTGATAAAGTGAGACTTCAAGCACACTCCTTTTGACACCACCTCCTCTCACCATGCTTAAGGATTTGAGATAAATGGACAAACCCACAAGAATTGCGAGGGACCTTGACTGCATGATGGAATTGCATTTAACCAAGATTTTTATCTATATACAGAAGTGTATCAAGATGTCAATGTCGGGTGATAACCATGTGATTTCTATTCCACTATTTTTGTAGAAAGGAGAATAGGCACGTGCAAGTGTTGCCGTTACTTTGTCCCTATTTAATTTAACCCATACGATCTCTTTGACTTGTTGTCTAGGAATTTTTGTCTGCCAGTGGCTTCCAGTTTTATAACATTTTTTAAGGTGTGGACAGTGTATAAAACAACGAAGCAAAAAATTTCAAACAAACTGTGTGCGTTGAAGTGATTGTTCCCTCCAGCACATTTCTCTTTGGGAACACTGGTTCCTCGTGGATTTTTTTCAAATGATGGAGTCCCAGAGGACAACCAGAGATGGGAACAGCCATAGTCACTCAGCACACGATGATCATTCTAGCTCACAGACATTCCTGGCTGCACACAGGGAACTTTGTTTGCTTTTAGCCTCCTATGCTAAAAACCATGAATAGTGTAAACCATCTCTACGAAAGCTTTAATTTGAGAGTTACACCACAACATATCGATTATGGACACATTAGTGTTCCTTAAGCATGGTTCTGGGATTGCAATACGGTATGCTTATTCTTGAAATGACACCATGATGCACTCATCTTCTCTTCCCCATATTTTCACACATACAGTATGTTGTAGCAACCCTTTCACACATCATAGTTTGATATCAAAAGCTTACACTGTAACAATGAACAAAACTTTGCATCTTTTAATGCAAACCTATTTTGGCTTCTGCCACTTGATTAATTACTCCACCGAAACAGGAGATGCTCATGTTTAAGCCTGATTTCTAGAGTTAGACTGTTGTATCCCTAGTGTTTTGATCATTACCTTGCTTCTTTTAATTTCTCAAAAAGAATGAGGTGATGTGAGAAAATCAGAGGGTTTGACCTTTTTTATCATGCAAAATCACTTTGATGACTATGTTTTATCACATGGTGTTGGGTATTAATGAGTGATAGTTAAGACAGTTGTGTGTGTGTGTGTGTGTGAGTGTGTGCGTTTATGACTTCAGGTGAAGTGATTGCCTTTTCCTGAAGTGTCCTGTTTGTCACTGAGGATACCTGAGATTAAAGGTTGACGGGAAAACACGAAGCAACCAAGGGCTGTTTTAGCTTCAAAGATATATCCTCCTATCTTTCTGAGACAAATCCTTGTGTCAGTGAATATGGCATCAAAGGTTAAAGCCTGACTACGCAGCAATAAATGTTCTATGTGTATGCCCTGAGTAAATGATGTCAATGTGATTTTTATCTCCTCAGAATACAACAGTATTCGTTACTGTCTGTTTTTGCTTCAACTTGTCTGAATTTACAACCAATCAGATAGCACCTCTGCCCTCTCAGAGACCAATCAGTAGAGAGATGGGCTGCAATTGGACGACATGAACAAATGAGGTTATTGAACTCAGGTCTGGGGGTAAAAACCACTAGTAAAATTTTAAAGATAGCTGTAAAGGTGTGCTCAGACTGAACTTGGGGTGAATTTCCACCTCGCTTTATTCGCACAAATTTGACTGCTGGAGTGTTTGTACCTTACAAACAGCCAATGCACCCACAGTCCAGATGTTAGCTGTAACTACCTAACAATGCACCAACTGTGTGTGCGAGCAGAGTGTGCCTTTGTACAGTAATGTGTGTGCTAGAGCTCTGACTGATATCGAAACTTACCAGGATCTCAGTTGTTTCTGTTATTTTCCCTCAGACTCTTTTTTTTTTTTTTTTTTTTTTTCTTCTCGTCACTGTCCTAAAGTGGAATACAGTAGCTCAGGCTTCGCAAACATTTTCTGCTAAAGATTAAACATTTTCAACTTGTGCGGATAACGTTTGAGCTTCAATTCATGCTGCCTTGAGCAAACCTGTGTCAACCTCTACATTGAATTTGTATGCAATCACGCCGCCTCTAAAATTTGCTTTGAGTTCAGTCTGAACACACCTTAAGAGTGTACAATTCACATTTGTACATATGTTTGTATTTTGATCTGCATGTGTGCATTGCTGCCAGTGACCATGATTATATCATTAGTATGCATTTCATAAAATTGTACAAAGTTAAAGGGAATGCCCCAGTGTTTTTTGACTGCTGCTATGAAACCACTAAAAAAAAGAAAATCCGTCCGAGCCATAAAAAAGTTTTTTTTCTTCCACACATTGTTCACATGATAGCAAAATTATAAAAAAAATACATTTTTGAGGAAGTGAAACCTGCTGTTCAGTCTTCATCTTTATACTTGTTATTAGCATTTATATCAATACGGATCTGATATGAGAGGATGGGAAAAGAGGTTGAGTCAGGACAGTCTAAAGCAAAGAGGAGGAAGCCGCTGACACGACAGGGACACAAAAGCAGGAAGTGTACAGAGGTGTCGTGGACAGCTGGAGAGAGTAAAGCCAACAAAGAGTGTGAGAGACTGAAGTAGTGAGATGCTGCAGAAACAGGAGACTTCTCCAGACAGCTTGTCATCGGCAGCCTTGCCCAGTAGAGCCGCCAGTGCGAGAGAGCACATTAAGCATGCACGCTGAACTCCGAGGTGTTGTTTACCTCACACCCCCAAACAGCCAGCCCTCCACCTCATCTAACCTCTCAAAACCAGCTCTCCCTGCAGGCCCCTGTCCTTCAAATGTCACTGCAAGAGGGTAGGGGTGTGTGTGTGGTGAGCAGTAAGTGTGCGTTTGTCTCTGAGACTGAGTGCAGTTGTGTGTGTGTGTGTGTGTGTGTGTGTGTGTGTGTGTGTGTGTGTGTGTGTGTGTGTGTGTGTGTGTGTGTGTGTGTGTGTGTGTGTGTGTGTGTGTGTGTGTGTGTGTGTGTGTGTGTGTGTGTGCGCTGATGCGAGCACAAACAAGAATGTGTGAGTGGATATGTCATTGCTTGAGTTATATGCAGGGTCTTTAAAAGAAGTGTGCTGTCGTCTGAAATTGCTGCTTTGCCTTCCATCACCTGAAGTGAACAAATGACCTCCTGCAACAAAGGTCAGTATCCAATAGGCCTCTTGGGGCCCGTGTGCTGATTTGATTGGTTACCTCCCATGGCAACACACAAAGTGCCCTGAGACATCAAGGTCCCTTGGGTATAAGAGTTTTTCACCTCAACTGGAAACCCACTAGTTTTGTCTCAGCTATAAACCTAAACCTTACAGTGTTATCATATAGCATGATAAAGATTGTAGTTTTACAGCCGCAAGAGAATATTTCATGCTGGTAAAGATCACTCATTTTCATACATGTGAAATTAGAAACAAACGCATCAATCAAGGGGATTTTTTTGGGAGGCAAGGATGGTTTCGATTGAAGGGGGTTAATGTGGGCTTCGGTTAAAAAAAAAAAAAAAAAAAGAAACAAAATCCTCATCACATCTCTGCTAAAGATGTCAGGTCAAACGGTAGTTGGAAGATCAAGAAAAATACTGAGCATTGTCTGATAAACAAGGTCCAAATAGATTTGTCTCGGTGTGTTGTGCACAAGAGAAGAAGAACTGCACATTTCTGTCAACATCCAAATTGTTTTCACAGATGTGTTGCTTTTCTGCTTTTTCCTTGGGAAAGTGTGAAGCTTTTTATTCAAAAAGTTACTAAAGTAGGACCCTGCTTTTCGTGCTGTCACCTAATGAGCCGCTTAAGCTGGCAGAGTGTCTTTGATGTGTCGTGAGGTGACCTGAGTGCTGCTGTAGAGAACACGGACCATGAAACAATGATATTGATCTGGTATCATTTGGATATAACGTTCAGATAGAACAAACTGAGGGGCCAGTGAGCATTATGGGAAATTCTATCTACTGCAGAAATGTTGCTGAGAGATTTTACTTCACTTTGAAGGGTTGGAAAATAAATAAGTGGCGTTCTATTTTCTCATGCAGCTTTGTGAGTTTGTTATTGAAAGAATGTGTTAACATACTGCCTTAAAGCAACAGTTTTCCCTCACTCTCTCTTTCTTAATTGAATCGCATCAGTCTGCAAAACCTTTACCCACACCTGAGTCTTTCCTGACACACACTCATACATCAAGGCCGTGTATGGAAACCAGCTCCTGTCAGCCGTCAAGACTAACTGCCCAGGGAGTTGTCCAGGCCCATCGATTGTATCACAGGCCTCAGGGAGAAAGCCAGATAAAGGCAGGTTGTGAAGGTGGCACAATAAAAGGGTGAATGAGGTGCCACTGAAATGAGCTGACGGTTAAGATCAGGGAAAATGGCTGTCAATCTCTGGGTGATATTTAAACTCTCTGAAATTTAAACTACTTATAACGATTCTTTTTCAGAGAATGAAATGAGCAGGTATAGTATCCACACTTCTCCCCACCTGCGCCAATTCGCCTGGGAAGCTCTCTGGTTTTTATGAAGATTTCACAGAATTTGCATATCGGTGTTTTCGGCCACACACGCGAACACAAATGCTCAGATGTGGACATGTACAGACAGCCACCCAGGCACACTTACACTCTCAATCTTCTCCTCCACACACACACACACACAGACTAGAGAGATCCACTGCCTTGTAGCACCCAAGTGAGCCTGAAAGGGAGTGTGCTTGTCTGAGGATCAGTGCTAATGGCTGAAGCTTATCCCTTCACAAACTGCTTTTCCCTCCTCTCTCTCTCGTCTCCCCGTGTCTTCTGCTTTACCACTGCAACATAAAGCCATTGCCAGTGAAAGAGAAGCTGTGACAGCTGAAACCGTGAGATTGGGAGCAGTGCTGACACTGCTAGTTTCAGCCTCGCTGCGCTTTCATCATGATGGATGATTGAGTGGTTTTCTCCACACCTGGCCTGCTGTTTTGTAAGATAATAGTGAAAAATAATATAGTAGCAATGTTGAGCGACCGATTTATGGTTTGAACGATTTATTCAAAGAGAGCCCCGGTGGTTCAGTCATATGCTGGGCCATGTTTTTTCAACACAGATTTGAAATCCAAGTTCAAGCTGTCACGTCCCTGCCTTGAATTTAAAAACTCTGCTGGTTGGCAGGAGCATCAGGAACAAACAAATGTTAGACCTCTATTTCACCTGCAAAACTTAATGCAGCTATAGGCAATATGTTTTTTATTGTGTTAAATGTGAAAACGTGACAATGTGAGAGGGGTCACTAGCACTGATGATCATCTGAATCTGCAGCCGACCACATCCTTTCAGTTGAAGGTCATTGTTCTGCTGTCCGACCCACAACTTTGCTTTTTTGGTTCACTCTCACTGTGTCGTTCTGGGCTGCAGAATGTCCATGTTCACTAACTAGTTAGCAAACAAACATAAAATGAATATTATGCTAATCACCTTGCCTTTACCGATTTAGCACTGTCAGCGCAGGTTGCTGATGTAGGCTATTGCATAATTTGCCAGAACATCTGATAATGATGAACAGTGGTTCAGTTGCTCTGCATAAAATTAAACTGGGTTAAGCTCCTTCGCTGGACTAGACCAAAAAAAAGGAAACTAACCAACCCTTGTGGAGACCAAAACCAGAGCTAAAAGAAATTAAATATTGGAAAAATAATGTATGTAAAAATAATAAATAATAAAAATTAAAATTAACTACTGTGCTGGAGTTGCTGTAGGTTTCAATCCTGTTTTTTTAAAATGCTGGATGAAATTTCTCCCCAGGACAGACAGTGGCATTATTCTTTTCTTTATCAAGTTTGTTAACTGGATGTTGCATTTTTGGTATTTTGCTGTGATTTATTCCCATGCTTGACTGACACCATCTGTGTTTGTGTACATGCTTGAATGAGAGAAAGTAAGAAAGAAAGCTACCAGCATGACCTAGCTCCTCTCAATGATTGTGTTCAAGAATATAGCTCAGATTGAATTACCCCACCACAGCACACAAGCAGGAACACAGTACCTCCAAATATTCAGTACAATTGTAAACAAAGCAGAAATGTATTAGGAGCAAAAAATAAATCATGCTCTCTAACGAAAAGTTACATAAGGCTACCGGATACTGTCTTATGCAGCTTTGCTGAATTTGTAATAAAGTTTGCTCTGCTGTGAATATATGTTGAACAAAACAAAGTTTATCTTTTGTCCTCCAAATCAGGGAGCATCCAGAGCAACAAAGGCAGCAGTTTTTTTATTCATGCAATTCATTCATTTGATATTTTGTTGGACCTTTAATTATGGTAACCTTGTAAAATCCCCATGCACTTCAAAGCAATTGTACATGAAAGTTAATTCAAAGTGATGTGGTGCACAAACATGGAGCTCTTGGTTTTAGCCATGACTTTCTACTTATCTCAGCATGTTCTGGTGCTGTACGTATACTGAAGCTTGTGTCTAACCACTACCCACTCTACCCACTCTTTGTCATTGGTTGAAGAGAATGAACTTGGCGAAGGTGCTGAGTGGATTTAATGGTTAAGTGTTTAAGTTTGGTGCCTGTTGCATCTTCAAAAGCTGTTTCTGAGAGCTACGCTTATGGTTTTTAGAGCTTTTGGCTGTAGCTTCTCATGCATGCTGAGCTTCGAGCCCGATGAGAGTGAAAGTAAGAGGCAGAACATCAGCTCATACTCAGAAACACACTAATATTCGCATTATGCATGACACAAGGTTGTAGGGAAGGGCAAACTATGAGGACACTCATGAATTTCAAATATATTAAAGTAGCCTGAATATAACCTAAATAGAGCAAACTCTTCTTCATGAGTCTGAAATTGAATCAGAATCAGACCTACAATATAAAAACATAAATGTTTTTGCCCCCAGATCCTTGTAAGACTGCAGAGGGTTGCCGTTACAGGTATTCAGCCTATTGTTACTTTGAAAAATGAAGAGATTATGAATTAATAAACTAGCATTCTTATTATTTTATGCTTTTATCTGCCATTCTTAAAGTTTATCTACACTATGTTATTGTGCTTTTCCCATCTACCGGTCTCTCAACTCGTTGGACACGTCAGCTTTACAGATTTGCCATGTAAGGCCATTGATTTCAGTGAGAACATGTTGATAGCGGATACAGGGGGTGTAATGAATAAAAAATAACATTGAGTTGTCTTAAATTATTGTATTTTATCATAGTCTTGGCACCATGAAGCCGACTTCACACAATAAATGCATCATAGTGTCAACCCCCCCACCAGCGTAGTTATACCCACATTGCCATGAGGACAAGGTCAAAAAGAGGGGCATTCATGGCTCCTGTTAGCTATTTTGTCTCCTGTGAACATCAAAATCCAGTCAGAACCGGTTTCCAACAAGCCTATCTCAACAAACTGAGACACCCCAAGGTCTTCTAATCTTTACAGCTGGATAGTCTGTGCCCTCTGTCACAGAAAATTCAACAGATGCTTTAAAAGTGATTCACCAATTTTACACATATATTTCAGTAATTTTCTACCCCAGCATGAGAACGAAAAACAAGAGTGGCAAAAACACATAAAAACAAGTATAATGCTGCAGTTTCCATTGACTACTGAAATCATGTCACTGTGACCTTTAACTTTTTAAGTTTATTAGTTTCCAAGAAAGTGATCTACAGCTTTGGCCATGATGATGATGAACCACAATGCTCTCCTACCTGAACATAAATATAAGGCTATTCAAGCCTTTTAATGATGAAACTCAAGATTCAGCCTTAGTTTCGAGTCAAGGTTCCTTCGCCACCTCTGAGTTTTCAAAAAAGCATAATGTGGATCTAAGAAATTGGTCCAACCTGGCAACTCACTGCAGTACATTATTTTAGAGGTGTTATTTCAGGCTATTTTTTCTGTGTATGTTTCTCTAGCTTGTGTGCATTAGTAACTCTGTGGACATCTAGTTGATTATTTAGTGTGTCTTTGTATGCAGTCCATTTATGTGTTTCTGCTTCAAGCCCATTACGCCCAACAGCCACCTCCCTCCCCAGGTTCATGTGAGGAGAGTTCCTACAAGCTTTTGTCTCCCATCTCCACCATCTCATATTTATCACTGCAATTAGGCGCTCTGCTGAGCGTGCAGGCCCACACTGGGCAAGCATTTCTCCTTCACTGGAGAGCCTGTCTGCCCTGTTTACCTAAGAGCCTGCTGTGTGCATGTGTATGTAAAAGAGAAAAAGACAGAAAGAAAGAAAGTCTGCCATCTTTGCTGCGAGTGGAGTTTCGAGCACCCGTTGATTGTCAAGTGCTCTTGCCTTTTGTAACAGCCTGGATCAAGAAGCCACCAGAGTTTCCTTTGTAGCAAATGTTGTCTTTTGTCCATGCTGCGTCTGCGTCTGTACTCGTATATAGTGCCGATATCACTGACAGACAGACCTAGCTTAGAGAGCAAGAGAAAGACACAGGCAGAGAGACAATGCTGCGTACAAAAGAATGTACAAAACAGGTGGAAAGATGAATGAGGTTAAAACAAAATGGAGAAAGGTGCCAAAAACATTTAAGAAAGCCTCAGCGAGACAAGTAAAGGAGAGAGGAGTGTGTCGCATTACTATACTAAAACTCCAACGGCGGATGAAAAAGTGTCCATATTTAGCTTAGGAACATATGTTGTATATCCATGGGAGCCCAGGAAGTGAAACTGAAGCCAACACTTCATGCACAGGTTGTTTCCATATTGAAATTACACTCTGCCCTGTCTGCAGTGACTAAGACAGGGTGAGAGTTGAGGTTATAGAGGGTAAAGAAATGTGATAGGAGAAGAGTGCAAAGACGGGAACAGGAGTCAGAAAATACATAAAGACTAAGACTGAGAAATAGTGAGCAATATGGTCAGATGTGGGAGGCGGATACAATGGAGACTATTGGGGGAAAAGAATGAAAGATAATAACAAGAGAGTTCAGGTTAATAGGTCAAAAAAACATGGAAGCCTAATTACATATGGACTTTAGATACACAGATGCTTTGACTGTGTGCTCAATGAACATCCAATTATAGGTTCGTTTTTCCTTTTCTGTTTTTTATTTTATTCCCATGTTCATATGGCGACTGAATATTGTTTTGAAATATACTTGCTCAGCCAACCAGCTTTAATTCTACAGCATTACTACTCAATTATTCATATTCCCTTAAACACATATTCATGCATTACACTCCTTAAACCGACCATCCTCTCTGTTAATGTTTTTCCTATACAGTTGATGGCACCACTGCCTCTTTTTCCTGATAATTACCAACATGATAATGAGCTGTCTTTGACTGGGCTTCCTTTTGTTAAGGTCTCCATCACACCAGAAAAGAATGGCGAGCAGCACTTTGAGATAGTGTGTCTGTGTGTATCTGTATAGTTTGCATGTGACCGTGTGTGTGGTAAGAGGATGTCCTCTGATCAGATGCAGTTTTGACCCTTTACAGGAGTTAATCCACTCCACTCCAAAGGTTGATGACATACTCAAATCAAATGTCCTCAGTATAAGATGTCCGCATGCATGCTTGTATATTATTTAGCCTTGCTAGCATGAACGAGGGGGTAATTGTATTCAAATGAGTGGCTGTGTTACACTTTTGAAGTCTGTGGCTTTGATGCTCATGTGGAGGGAAAGGAGAGGCGGTGAGGATGGAAACTAATGGGCAGAGAGAGCGACGTGTGCTTCAAGGTGATGAAATTATTAAATGATTGGTATCGAAGAAGTATGATCAATGAAGGAAATTTGAACAGGAGCTCAGAGGTTTTGTTTTTTTCATCTTTTCCTTTAATAGTCACAATGTTGAATTGGCTTTCTTGTCAGATTAAATATTATCTTTTGCACACACTCAAGGTATAAGTTTAATTAATTAAGGAGAAGTGGTTAGAGGATAGTAATCAACATTATGAGTGTGTTAGACACTGAAGAAATCAAAGAAGGCTTCACAGACTGATAGATATAGGTAAAAAAAAAAAAAAAAAGAGATCTTACCTCAGTCGCACATCTGCGTTCTTATTGTTACAGTCTACGGATCACCAAACAGACCTCGGTGTGATCACAGGGACGTCAAAGGACAGGAGGCTATATTTGGTTTGCTGGACGCAGATGAGAAAAGGTCAGTAAGGAGCTGACATGCAAGCCCGAGAACAAGAGACTAGTAAAGGGACCAGGGTGCCCTGAGTGTCTTCATTTTTACACTTGTGCATTGATTTTCTTTCCTTGTACCTACAGTGCTTAGTGGTTCAGTTTCTCAACCTATGATCTCATTCAGATTTCACTTAGGGGATGTCACATCTGTTGTAGACTCTACATCACAACAGAGCTGGCTGACAGTGAACCCCAGGCCAGCTGAGGTGAACATTCTTTATTGAAGTTCAAACTAAAATTTTACGCTTTGTTAAATTTACCAAACTCTTGAGAGAAATGGCTTTGGGTCCAGAAAAAGAAAAATCTCTCTAATCATCCCAAGTGTGACAGATTCCTTGTTCAGAAGTCTTAATTCTGAACTGGAATTCAGAAGAAAGTTCATTCTTGACCCAGGAACTAGTGAGCAAACATCTGTTGATGAAAACCATGAGATGTGGTCCCTGGAAAAAGCTACTAAGTGAACCTTGAGTTAAGAAGCTGCCACAATAATGAAAACAGATAATCTGGAAAGTGGGAATTCCATTTAAATGAAGTGGGTCACGTCAGTCCCTAAACCCGTTTTAATGTTCCCAACAGATTTCAGTCAATGAAGGTGACTTTCTTAAAAAGCTAGTCACAAAATATCAGAAAAATGAGTCTCGTTTGTCTAAGGAATCAGTATGACTTGATGCAAAACAAGAAGGAAAGAATATACACTAAGTAAAAACAGCAAAAGCTACTAAATACATGACTTTCAGTCAGGATCGCTCATTGTTAGGCATATTGACAAGATGCAATTCAAAGAATTAAAGGATGAGCTCTGGTAAGCCAAGATGATCTGAAAAAATTTTTACTTCCCTCAAATAGTTTGATGGATTTAACAAATTATAAAAAAAATTATAAATTATGGAAAATTAATGATTAGGCAACAATGCTTGCTTTACTTACTCATAACACTCCAAATAGAAGCCGATTTTGGCTTCAAATGGGCTTATTCTTATTTAGGCATGACATGGACAGGTATTATATTAGTTGCATGTCTCAAGTGACACCGTAGGCTCATTTCTTTGGTTTATTAGTTTTACAAGAGCTGTAATTGTCTACTGTGACCCCGTTCTACTGCTGCTTCCTCAGGGGGTGGGAGGAGTGTATCTTGTTGCAGATCTGTTGTTCTTATGTATGTATCCTCCCTGCTCTGTGGCAGATGTTCTCTCTCCTGCACATATGGTATGCAGTCAACTAAAAAAAAGAGCGAAGTAGATGTCCACTTGCAGTTTGCCGCCCTGTGTGCTCAGGAGATAACGTTGGAAATGACAAGGGGTTTTGTTGTTGTGAATGTGTTTGTGTATCAGTCTGAGGGTATGATACTGGTATTACCATTGCCCAGCAACATTTTGCATCCATATGTTGTATGACGTTTTAAATGTCATGCAAACGCAAAAATAAGTCCTAGTAGCATATGGTAGCTGAATTAAGGAATCATTTGGGATTGTGTGCACTCCTTTATTTGTTTTTTTTTATATTATAAAATTCTTCCTCTGACAGCCATGCTCAGTCCACCAGCACAGGTTTGAAACCTGCATGTTTTAATATCTTTATAATGGCTGTCTGACTCTGAATTGTTTTTGGAATTGAGTATGACCCTCCCTCCCCTTTTCTAAGCCCAGACAGGCCACCAAGCACTCCACCATTCACCTAGGGTCTGTGATCTCATTATTTCCACAAGGCTCTGTGCTATAATAATATGGAGGGGGTATACTATGCTGAGGGTGCTGCATAAAACCTAATCTGTCCTGCAGTTTTTACAGGTTGGATTGTGGCCCTCTCAGTCATCAGAGGTTTTACATTTATACTGATTAAACCTGAATCAATACAACTGGTGCTCAGACTTGAAGCTCTTACGTTAATGAAATGTTTAGCAGGAACAGAAGTGTCGATCTTAGCAGTCTTGAGGAAATAACATTCAGCAATAGACTAGAAAAATTAAAAACGGACCCAGTTTGTGTACATTCAGCGTAGGAATGTCTTGAATTAGTCATGTCACTGGATTTATACCATGTAAAGTCAGACAACATTTTGTGTGCTCAGTTGCTGCGACTGGCTTCAATTCTGAGACCCATCGAGTGAGAATCAATTGAGCCTGAAAGACGGCTTTGTGTCAGTCCAATCGGTAGAGAGTATCTGGATCTGGACATGACACACCGCATCTCAGAACGCTGTAATTAGTGTCACATCAGGTGTAGATCTGAGTGAAGTTATTGAGAGAAAAGATCTAGTGCCCAACGTGCTGCCAAACAACCTCCTAATTTAAACTCTGAACAGTGTTGGGTATCAAATATCAAGTGTGAGCTGGAGGACCCATGTGGTATTGAAAGGCTTAAATTCAATTTAGGCTAAATGTTGTCTAGATGTGTAAAATATGAGTATGTATGCATATTTGTGTGTTTGTGTGTAGGGTGGACCTGCTCCTCGTTTTGAGGTGAGAGTCAGGTGTTGTCAGTCCACACTGTATTTTCCATTTCAGTGCACATCAGTGCAAATGTCAGCACTCATTGACTTCATCCCCAAAAACGCACACAACTACACACTTGGACACAACAACTCCCATGTATGCATACCCATGGACACAAATGCTCCAATGCGCTTATGCTGACTACCTTGATGAGTTAAATTCCGATGTTTACATGTATTAAATCACTTTCGCTTGCAACTTACGTATAGATTTTACTCTTACGTCTGTTTGTGTGTTGTGTTCATGCCACATGACATGATGAGCGCGCTAAATGAGAAGGAAAGATGTTTGCCAGCTAGCTGATGCAGATGAGAAACTGCTGAGTCATTTGCAAAGTAATCTGAAAACACACTGCGTTCTCAGTGAACACACAAAATTGCACAGCAATCTCCCGCTTTATTGCTAGTTTCTCCCCCCACTGCTAATTTTCCCCTCTGCTTCTCCTAATTTCTTCAGCCTCCCCTCCACGCTTCCCTGCCCCTCCTTGTGTCTCTCTCCTTCCCTGTCATCCCTTACATTAGTGTTGTGGTTTCATTCGTGGCGACAGTGGCAACAGGGCAGTGTAAATCAGCCAGGAGGAGGTCGGACTTGCTTAACATCCAGCATCGCCTGTAATATTCTTGCAGGGAATGAGTCCTGATTTGCATGATTACACGGCATCCACCAGACAGCCAGTGCTTCATTACTCACCGCAAACACACACGGGATGACTACGAGAAAGTGAGTGAAGCCACACACATAAATGCAGCCGTAAAACACCTACAATGGGACGCACAAGCGCGCACAAATACTGTACATCAGAGTAATGCCACCTGACACTGTTTGCAGCTGAGCAGAGGCAAGGATGACGACACACCCGGGCACACATACACATGCATTGTCCCACTGGTGTGAAAGCTTGTGTTCAAGGACTCTTCCTCTGAACCACATTGTCGATTAGCATTAAGAGACTAGCATATTAAACCTTGACTATCACTGACTTGCCTTTATAATCTCACTGCTGGACAAGCATAAAAGACAGCGCTGCTGGCCACAGAGCATCGGCGGACAGGTGCATGACTGATCTCTGTACAAGGAAAGAAGGACGATCAATTCAGAGCTATTGAAGCCCCGGATCGATGAGAGGCCAAAGGATTTACAATGCAGAGGCCACCTCCCAACACCCTCCCATTGCTTCATGGTGTGAGAGCATTGCACTAAAGCTTGTAAAATGTGGAGGTGAATGTGTGTTTGTATGTGTATTTGACAGAGGGAGAAAAAGTGAGCTTTGCTTGTGGCACATGCAGAGATGTATGCCTGAATATCCCTTCCCTCGTGTCATAAGAGAGTATGAGCATTCACATGTGCGTTTTAGTGTCTCCGAGGTGCCAGGACAGCCCACCTTTATGAGCACAGCATGGATCAATAACTGCTAAGCAAATTTATTGCACAGACAGCACCTTGGGCTGGGAGACTTGCAGCCTGCCAGGTTTGTGGAGATTTACACCTTTAGGTTACTTAGTGCTAAACATGCCTGTGACATTGTGTAGTGTAAAGAAAAAGGGTAATATAGGCGACGCAGTGCATTTTGACTAGGCTTGGATTGATATGGTTTAACTTGATTGTTCCAGTGAGGATAAGCTAGGGAACCGTATTAATGTACAAAATGACAGAAGCGCCAAGAGGCGGGTTGCTGCTCTGCTGCGTGATTTGAGATACATTCTGAGGCAATGACAGGCGCTTATATATTCACACCATCACAAGTTAATCTACGTGTTTATATGCAACATCCCATGTCTGCATATCCTGTTTGAGCCCCTGCCTTCCATGAACACAGACTGGGTTCTTTGAAATCACCAAGGCGCAAACTGTGTCTCAGTCGGCTTCTATTCAAGCAGCGGTTCCGCTTTGAAGTCCAGCACGAGGCTTTTATCTTGTTATCTTGTTATTTCATTGTATTCCCCTGCGCAACGCCGTGCAACATCCCAAGGGGTACAACAAATACCCAGGGCCCTCCCTCTCATCCATAACACACAGCCGACAATGACGCCACAGAGAGGGGAGGAAAAAAAGGTCCATTTCATGTTTGAACTAGAACAGAGGGGGGTTTTCCAGTTGACCATATACTGTAATGACGAGCCTAATTAATCAGATACATAATTCATGGGATGGAAAAGTGTGCCGTGAAAGAAGAGGGGTGGGTTAGAAAGAAGGCAAGAGTGCACCATCAGCATTTTCCTGAGTAGGAGACTGCACTGTGTATTTGTTTGTGACAAACACGTCGTGTATGTATTTGACCAACACAAAGCAAAGCTTTAGTTTGAATAATGAAATGAAAAAGATCTGTATCAGGTCAAAGCTTTACTTTGACCTAAAATGTCAAAACCCAAGGCGTCCTATTCCTTACTTTAAGAACTCAAACACAGCGAAGTACAGACCGGCGTGAGCTTCAGTACAAGTCCATTCAATTAAAACACACACACAACTTCTCTAATATACCATGCTCTATTCATTTTGTCTTCATCAGGGAGGTGTCTGAGGGTTTCTTTATATAGCATCCATAAATCAAGGTTACAAGGTTCATTTATTTGTCAGTCTACAATACAGGGTTGCACAAAAAATGCAATTTGCAGTCCCATTAGCTACAGAAGAATTTTTCTTTCACAGTGGATCAACGTCTTCATCATCCTTTTCTTAAAAAATCTATTAAAAAAAAAGCAATATTATAACTTAACTCATGGTTGAATATCCATGTTTCTCTAAACCTAATTTTTGAATAGACAGTTTACTCAAATGCCTTCCATTTCTTAACATTTATATACAATCCTAAACATATTTCAAAGTCAACCTGTGCATTGAAATCTGTCATGGACAAATTAGAGACACTACCCAGATAGCCAAACACTTTTGTGTACTGGAGAAGACGTGTTTAGAGTCAAAGATGACGGACATGTTATTAAGTCTCCTTTAAGTACCTCTTTGACAATAAAAGCACAAATAATTAAATTACCAATAGAGCACCTTGAGGTCTGTAACACATAAGAGTGAGATCTACAGTCTGCTTCCATGGTAAATGAATTAATTTATCTGATAGCAATTATCAGACAATGAGAGGGGTCAATACCAATGAACCCAGAGAACAATACTCATTCACGACTGACAAAAATTAAAAATGAGCGTCATGGATACAGCTCGTAATGATACGCCTTTGGGTGCATCTGTCTGAGATCAATAACTGAATGAAGGGATGTTAAGGGTCTTCTAATGATGCTGGAGCTCATCACAGGGCTAAAAAGTCACCCTATTTGATCATGCAGCTCAAATGAAGCACACATTTGTTTGGTAACCTTTGTTATCTTCAACTTTACAAAAAAAAAAAAAAAGGGGCATTCAAATGGCCATTGAAAAGAATAATCTTCTATAATGATGCTCTTTTCATTGCTTTACATTAGTCAGCCAGACTTCGGTGGTAATGTCATGTGTTCTGCTCCGGCTCTCCTCCACGTTTCTCTCTCCTGCTGGCTGTGTGGAGAGACACAAAGGCTGGTCTGTGAGCTCTGTGTGTGGAATTATTTTCATTTCACCTGGCGCATATTTCCGAGCGCTTT
This sequence comes from Pempheris klunzingeri, assembly GCF_042242105.1. NCBI lineage: Eukaryota > Metazoa > Chordata > Actinopteri > Acropomatiformes > Pempheridae > Pempheris > Pempheris klunzingeri. The sequence continues at coordinate 14,763,857 of NC_092028.1, forward strand.
GCGACCGGTGGTTGTTATGGTACAAATTAGGCAGGGTCAGCTTGAGCCGTTGCCATGGAGACAGGGTTACACCAGGGGATGATTTGGTATTGCTTTGTATCTCAAATGTGTGTGTGTGTGTGTGTGTCTGTGAGTGTTTTTTATGGGGCATGAGGTGAAACAGATTTCACCCACATATCAGACCCAGCAATTTACCCACAAACAGTCTCTGTCTGCTCTCCACACTACTAATCCATCCCCTGCTATGTCTCTTTCATCAGCATAGTAGAAGTCAGAAAAAGAAAGTTTACTGTATATCTAAATGGTAATTTAGTCCACAATTTAATTGATTTGGTGCATTAAAAACTTCATTATTTTCCCCAAACATGCTCTGAATTCCCTGTCTACGCTTCATGCAATTCACCTCCTGAAAAGAAAGCAAGTCATTCTGCAGGAAAAAAAAAAAAGAAAGAAAGAAATCTCCCTCCTGTTTTATTCTCTTGTCATTCTCTCTGTCCTTCTTGAGCTTTCAGAGGAGGAGACAGCACAGAGGACAGGCTTGTCCTCACTCCAACGCCCACAAAAGGCTTCTGATGCTCAGGTGGGTGGACTCAAAACTCTCACTGGCTGCCATCCTGGTTCCTGGCTCTGGGTGGCTCATCTTGGGCCAGTACTGCAAACACTGCAGAAAAAAAATAGGGAAAAGAAAAAGAGAGAAAATGAAGGAAGAGATAGTCAGAGAGAAAAGAAAGATAGAAAAGCTGCTGGGCTGTTATTCGTTGATTCGGAGCCCATCCCTGTGGTGGAGCCATCTGCTGAGGGAAGGAGGGAGACGAAGTGCAGTGCAAACACTAAAGCATGATCTACTCTGATTCCATTATTACTATTGAGAATTTGGATTTTACAATGTGCAAGTAAAACGAACTGAGCCTCGACAGTCTGAACAATCACACGACCAGATAACAGATGCAGTTCAACCCAATAGAACAGCACTGCAATCGATCTCATCTCTGCGAAACTGAAGATGTTCAACTTGTGCTGAGAATGTTTGACAGGAGATGACTCACCTCTGTGGCACTTTGAGAGGCTTAGTTTGCGCCGGTGTTGTGCCGGACAGGATCCCACACGAGGGGACACGGATCATACGTAAATGCTGGAGGTGCTCTTGAGCTTCCAGTATGCTTCTTCAGAACTGCTTGTTGGCTGGCCTGAATAGCTTTGGGCTGAATTCCCGGTTGTGCCTTCCCAACTCTCAGTATGACTATCCGGTTTGAGAATTTGGTCAGTCCGGCAACTGAAAGAAACAGACACAGACTGACTGGTCATTGTATCTTGCACATAACCAATCCAATTTTTAAATGAAACTGGGGCATCATGGCCAAAACTCTGTATAAAATAGGAAGAAGAGAAATCAGTGAATATAGCAAACAGTGATGTAGCGCCCGTGTTTTAACAGCGTACAAACAGTTCCTTTACACCATCCGTCCTCACACAACCAGTGATGGCACTTGAGTGGAATATATGCTTAGAAAGCAAAGTAGCTCAGAAATGTGTTAAAACAGTTCATTGTGTGGACCGTTTCAAAGTATTGTGTTGTTAACCTTAACCGTGAATGAACATGTTAACACGCTTTTCACTTGTCATTAACATGTGAATGTGCTGTAAATGGATTGCCCACAGTGATGGATTTGCCTCCATCCGCCACCACTGGTTACAATGAGACAGATTGGCATCTGGCTGCACAAGACAATGAAACACTACAGCCGCCATTGGATTTAATGGGAAACGCGTACAATACATGAGTGATGGTGGTTGGAGTAACGGTTATTAAAGCCAACATTAGGCGGTAAAAAATTAACTCGGGGTTTGCAACTGCATGCAGCTGTTCAGGCATTCTGCAATGAGTGCCTCTCAGGCTACCTCGCATCACTTCATCACCTGTAATAACATAAAGAAAAACAGTCTGAGATAGAATATCAGAGCTACAGCTGTGAATAGGAGTAATGCAACAAGCTCAGCACAAATGTGTGACGCCTTTAGGGGACATTATATTCCCCCATAACAACGTGACTGACAGCTGACATAAGCTGTGAGTGTGTGTTGGAGTTCAGATCATTAATCAGACAGCACGCCGACAGCACTGATGAATTGCCTTCTGTACTGCATAATCTACATGCTCCCTTCCCCACGCGACCTCAACTTGAGACTGTGTCTATGTGAAGAGGGAGTAAAAGTAGAGAAGGAGATGAGACTATCTATCTCCATTATCCTGTTTCACCCTGGTTATTTAGCATCACATCAGACTCCATCTCTCCCCTTGTTTCCCGCTCTATCACTTTTTCATTTCCCTTGTCTTTTCAGCTCACTATCTCCCTGTTGTTTCTTCCCTCTGTTTTTCCACTAGCTGCAACTCACCCCGGGGAAATACTGCTTTTCCTTAATGACATGTACGGATAGTGTGTTGCAGAGAGAATGGGATGTTAATGTTGCCTGAGTGTGACACTGTTTAAAATGAGTTACTACTCTTGGGGTTCCCTGCTCCTGTGAGTATAAGCATGCAATAATATAAGCACATTTCTGTGCAAATAAATACTGTATCTGCACTGCTGTGGGGCCACTGTCTCACACTTTGTGGTCAGGTCTTTGCTTGGAAAATAACTACATACTGCCTCCTGCTGTTCAGTAATGCAGAGGAACATATCTGCAGTATAGTAACACCTTAAGCGACATTCAGCAGTATGGAGTACAACTCAGATGATTTGCAGCAGAAGACTAAATTATTTATTTAAATTTGCAGTGGTGCCAGTCCATGCCCCAAAATGAGAACTCCCCTCCATGTTCAATAGTTCAGCTTTTGTCCCAGAGGTTATCAGACCATCTGAAGCCCACCTGCTACTATGGGGTTCTGGGACAGGAAGGGATGAGAGCATGTGGTTTTTTTTCCAAGGCAAAGAGGAATCGGGGGCCAGAAAGCTCTGGCGAGAGTGATCGAGACACAGACAGAAGCAGAGGTCACAGCTGGGCCAGTCCAGCAGCACAATCACGCATGGTTATGTGTAATTAATCCATCATTTGCTTGTGGGGTAAACAAAAACTCTACGCTATTTAATTTGCAAACGCTAATTGAACTCTATTGAGACGATGCATAAGAAAAGTCAGGAAGCAAACTTTTCACCAGTCAATCGCAGGGTCGGCACATAAAGACAGATCATGCATAGATTATCTTAATCCCTATCCTCAGTCACACTCTTGGGTAACCTAGGAAGCAGCTTTGGACACAGCTGAGTCAGTAATGAGGTCTGCTGCCATCTGTAACAGATACACTGGCCTACTTTGTAACAGGACTTAACACCTGCAGGCCATGCAGTTGTACCCTTATGTTGATTGGTTATTAATCTGTAACACCATCTTGACTTCTTGAGACATAAACTGGGATATTTATATTTCAAAGTAGTTCTGTATTTTTAACCGTCTATGGTGAAACTGCAGGTTCACACTGACCCAGGACACTAGCTAGATGTTTGATAGTGTGCTAGAAACTTCATTAACATTTCAGACATCATATAGGCCAACTACATGAGACAACTAAGGCCCTTTAGAGCCCAAGTATGTCAAAGTTTCCAGTTTAAATGATTTGAAACGCAATATCCTTAACTTTTCCAACAAGACAGCATGCTTAAGTGTCAGTCAAATATAAATGAGCGATGCTTTTCCACTGTAGATTAATGAAAATGTTCAATTATGTCCTACAAGGCAGCCCGGGTACTTTGCACCATTTGTCTCCATGGTTGCCAAGTTGGCAGCAACGGGATACTTTGTGTGGTGAGTTCTCACTCAATTACAGAGGGAGTAAGAGGCTGTGGGGCCAAACTTTGGTTATAATGTATGATGTCCACAGACTTACACGATAAGCAAAATGAAGAAATTATACAGCAGTGTCTTTTTACAGTTCATAGATAGGTCACTGTTTAAACGTTTACAGCTTAGAGTTTGCATAACATCACTTTACATTTTATTTCCCCTCGATGCCATAAAAATTTCTCATTAAGACACTGATCCAAAAAAATGGAAATAAACTTGCTGACAAGAGGACTAAAAGCCTTCCATTCATAGAGATTCAGTCTCCCATTCACTGCACTCACATAGTTAACTTGGACAGACATTTTTGTTCCGGTGGACCATCCCAATAATGGGGAAAAAACAAAAACACAAGTTTTTACTTTTTATTCATTGAGACAACATGGACATTAAAAGCAGAGCAAAATTAAACAAATCTTCAGTCTTCAAAATTGTTTGATCAAAAATGAAATCAGTATATTTTACAGTGAGGGGACAAGAGCAATCAATGTGAGCTCTAAGTGGAGGAGAAAAGAGACACGCCCTGTCATGGGACTAACATTGTACATACGCGTTCAACTGACTTTTTAAGAAGGAGGTCAGGAAGTGAAGTGGAACCCGACAAACCAAAACAAACCACAAGCACGGTTTTTATTTCATTTTTTTTTTTTACTAAATGTCAAGAAACAAGGAGAATGTGTAAAGATATTTAAAATAGGAACAAAAAACCCATACTGAACTTCTCTAAGTTTGGTATTTAAAGTGATGCCTGGGTGACATCTAAACCAAGAAATACATCAGATGAACCACAACTACTCTCATCCAGCCAAAAGAGTGAACGTTAATGGAACATGAAAATCAATGTACTTTTTTTTTTTTTTTTCTTTCTCCAATCTCTCCTCATTTACATATGTATGTTCATGTTTTTAAATAAGCCACTACACATTTGTGGTTCACCTTGTTTTTAAGCAGCGAAGTGTCAGGTTCAGGGTAAGGATGGGTGCGCTCTTCCACTTCTTCCTCCACCAGATATCCCAGCTTCCCCTGTTGAGCAAAAAATGTTCACAGAATGTAGTGTTAGCAAAGGTCCCACAACAAGTGCTTTGTAGCAACAACTGCTGCTAATTGGAGCAACAATATCGTCCACATCAAGATTACTGGTCAAATGTATATCCCTCAATTTAGCCACAGAGGAAGGTGTAGATCACAAACAAGAGACACTGCTAATAGAGCACAAATACTACCCATACAATAGCACAATAATAGAATTTGGCCAGAATATCCTGATATATTGTAAATGTGTCAGTTTATTAACTGTAGTATTTTGATCAGAAGTTTGCACTTAAGATCAAGCTAAAGAAAAACTCCACATGGGTTTGATCACTACTGTCTAACAGTGTAAAAACCTGTTTGATACTACTTATGCCAATGCAAAAAGAGCACTCACTTTTTTTTTAAAGCAAATTCGCGACCAATTGAGGATACAGACAAACAAAGCATCCGACCAACAGAACATATGAGACATTAAATATATTCTAACAAAACAGTCCTGAACAAAACACTGCAGAAAAACATACATGAGTGACAGGTTTAGCTGTTGGCATAAGTATATCATGCAGGCTATCTGTGCATCAGTTTGTTTGTTTTTTTTTTTTAAATGTGCATCTCAGACACTTCTATAAAATTACTTTTTTTTTCCCCAAACATACTTGAAAGTTGAATAGAAAAACAAAGCAACACAATTTAAAAAATATACACAATCGAGCTTTCAAGTTCATGTTCTGGAGAAGTACAGAATTGTTTTTTTTCTGACAGGCAACAGCATTCAGAAATGGATGTGGGTAGAGAAAGGAGTACCTGGGGTGAATACCTGCACAGTTTGACAGTCAGAGAGTATCCATGATTTTTAATTTGCCCTTTTCTCATGTGGTCTCGCTCACAACACCAACGCTGTGTGAGGTATGGAAGTCAGCTGCAATTCATTCGATAAACCCTACCCTCCAGTTAGTTAGTTACGCAAGGCCCCCGGTGCTATAACACCCCCCAAAAAACACACTGCATGGCATTATCAGGCACAGTAAGCTGGACAATAAATCCATGGCATTTGAGTCATGATTACGGCAAAATAAATGGATGGTTTTTCACATACACCTTTGACGATAGCTGAGAGTATGCCTGTGTGTTTACTTAGGAGCAGGAGAAATCCCCATGATAAATATATAAACATGTAGACACACAGTGGCTGAATTCACTCGCTTTATGGAGTGTAATATCTCAACAAGTCAAAATTACATTTTCCTTCTTCAAAGCAAAATAAATAAATAAAAAATAAAAACAGGTAAATACAGGCAGGACTGGTTAATATTTTTCTGCCATTTTGTCTACAAAGACAAATATACATCTATAAGGATCAAAAACCGATACAAAACGAGGGGTACCTCCGGGCATGTTTGCTCAGGGCTACACTGGCCTTTCCCTCTTGGCTTTGTGTGAATGTTTTCTACCTTCTTCTCATTCATCGGGCCTAGTCCTTCATCTTCAGTGCATACTTATGATGCACTATTCAAAAACAGGATAAAGATATATGCATACAGTACATAAGACAAAATCATAGGCATTGAACTGAACATAAACGGGGTGGGAAAGGTAGGGTGAGAGGGTGGGTAGGGGGAGATGGGAGAGGTGGGGGTCGTGGGAGGGTGGAGGGTTGGGTTGAGAGCCAGGGGGGAGCGAGGAGGAGGACGCACTTACCTGAGCCTGATCTGAGGTCCTATCAGATCAGTTTTAATTGGACTGAGTGTCACCTTCAGAATGGAGGAGCTCTTGCTGGCCATTAACCAGAGGGGAAGAGGCAGAGGCAGCCGCCTCTGTCTCCATCGGTTCCGCTTCTGACGAAGCCTTGATGGAAGCTGCATCACCTTCAGAGTGCTTGTCTTTCTTAGAGCTGCTCCTCTCCTCTGTCGCCTTACGGTCTGGAAATATCACATTGCAGATGCATTTCTCTTGAGCGGACTACAGTCTTGTGTACAGTAAGATTTTTGGTATAATAGCATCTGCATCCTAACCTAAATGGTCCAGCAACGCGAGTAACTTTACATGTAGGACGAAGGAAACATTTTTAAATCCTCACCTTTGTCTTTTGATGACCGCTCTCTGTCCTTGTCCTTATCCCTGTCCTTCTCTCTGTCCCGGTCCCTCTCCTTGCTGCGGCTGCGGTGGCGGTGCGATTTGCGCTCGGAGCTGCGCGACTTCCTCCTGTCACGACTGCGGGAGCGACGCTTTCTGTCAGAGCGATCCCGGCTGCGCCTCCTCTCCCTGTCCCGGTCCCTGTCCCGGCTCCTATAAAAAAAAAAATAAATAAAATAGAGCAGAGAATAAATCAATAAAGGCAATAAGTAGAAAATATATATATATATTTTTTTTTTTTTAAAGGACGACATTTCCAGGATTTGTTTTTCTCCCTCACTTTTCACTACTGGAGACCTTAATAAATTTTGCATACAAATGGAGAAATGTTTCAACTATCAAGATAAGTTCCATCAGCAGCAATTTAGATGTAATTTCTAACTGGTGCCTCTTTGCATTACAGCATGTCAACAAGAATATGGTGGTTGCTGTGGTACAAGCCATACCTGCTGCGCTTGCGATCCCTCTCCCTGTCCTTGTCTCTGCTCCTGGACCTCCGGCGATCACGGGATCTGCTCCGTTTCCTGTCTGATGCCCGACTGGAGTGGCGGCTATTAGAGTGGCTTCGGCGTGCCCTCCTGTCCCGGTCTCGGTCCCTGTCTCGATCTCGGTCTCGCTCTCTATCCCGTTCTCTGTCGCGCTCGCGCTCTCTCTCCCTCTCTCGTTCCTTCTCCTTCTCCCGTTCCTTCTCCCGCTCCCTCTCCTTTTCTTCTTCCTCTTTGCGCTTTTTCTCCCTTTCCTCCCTCTCGCGCTCGCGGTCTTCTCGGTCCCTCCTGAGTGCTGGGTTTTCTCCTGGGGGTTCTTCTGAGCGGCGACGTAGTTTCTCCTGGGAGTAAAAAAAAAAGCAATAAAAAGTGATTATGACAAGTTTATCAGTACATTTTAAACCAACATTAGGAACAAACTTGATAATTCAGTTTTTTAAAGAGTCGGGGAACAAAAATTATGTAGCTATATGTTCTCTTGCATCATTGTCAATATTCTGAACAAATTATCACAGTTTTAGTAATTTGGATATATATGGATTGATCTAACAGTCTAACACTTTGCCCAGGCCTTGCTACAACTATGTACTTATCAAGCTGTTTTTCCATTTCTTGCTCAGGTGTAACATGGTACCATGATGTTACACAACGCACGCTCACTTCATCTCATCATCTATGCATGTGTTCTTTGTGTCAGATGATCCTGTTACCTTGAGCTCCTCTACAGTGGATTTGATCTTGGCGTAGCCCATGTGTTGCTTGCCCATCAAGTGGTCGTCCACTCGAGACTGTGCATCACCCACAATGAGGAAGGCTCCACACACCTCGCACACCTCCATCTGTTTCTCCTGGGCTGCGAAGCTCTCGATGGTCTAGGCGGGAAACACAGATCAGCTACATCGTAAGGGAGGTACGTAAAGAGCTATAATCATTTCAAAGAAAGAAACGTGTTTGCTAGCGTTGCGTCTGTGGGTGAGCCGACTCACCGAAGGGGTGGAACTGAGCAGTTCCCTCTCCTCCTTCAGCTGCTCCACAAGCTTCATCATTCCCTGGGCCTCCTCCACTCGGCCCTCTGACCCCAGCTCCTCAATCTAGGCAAAATAAAAAAACAGACAAGTCAAATCAGCCTATCAGACAGTCATAATCAATGGGAAAGGGAATGTAGTTTGATGTTTAAATTATTTCATAGTATTTCGAGACAGGATTTTCAACTTTAGTTGTATAATCTGACAAAGGCATGTGACAGAATTACAATGTGCCCTAAGTGTCTTCCAAATGTCCAGTGCTACCATACTTGTTACAAACCTGCACAACTAGGTCTTCAATCTTCTCTGTAAGAACCTGAACCTTCTCCTCATTCTTTCCTGATGGACCAGGACCCTGCAGAAATAAAACACACTGAATCTCAAATTCAACCAAAACTGTACCGGCCATGTACCTTTCATTTCAGTGCATTGTAGTCAAGGATGGCAGAGACACGTGTTGAAACTCTGAGTGAAGAGCAACTAAATGTTTATGACCAGTGAGATAACATGAATACTGTCAACAGCAATGAAAAGGTTACAGAGTAAAGCCTCAAAATCAGAACAAACCCCTGCGTTCTGCTGAGCCTGGGAAAGTGCGAGCCGGGCATGTCCTCGACGAATCCGTCGCTCCACCTCTGCCAGCAGCGACTGCAGGTAGCGCAGGAAGTCTCGCTCATAGCCCTCCTTCATGAACCGAGAGCTTTTCTCATATCTGCACACAATGAGACAGAGTTAACCGTTAGGTGGAAATATCAAGAACCACACCTAAATGTTGTTATTAACAACAACCACAACTTACGTTATCCTAAGATTTTCATCATGGATTTTTTCACAAGGGCCTGGAAAAGAATTTTTACTTTATTCATTTCAAGTATAACGAATGGATTTGTCATCTATGGTTGTATCAAAACGTATCTAAAGACTTCTGCAGGATTTTGACTTACCCAAGTCAGATCGGGTGTTTGTGAATAGCTCGGCTGGGCAGAAGCCACACAGATAGTATCGACAGACCTGAATGAAGAAAGAAGAGATGGTTTTATATTATTCAAACAGAGGTCTTACTTCTAATGCTACCATTACATCGGATCAGGCTATAACATTTAATTTAAGCGAACAAATGAGGATTACAAGTGAATCTCACAGTTAATCTAACACTAATGTGTGACATGAGTGAGGTGCTCGTGTCTCAAATTATCAGGTAGGATCAGATCCACGGAATAAGGTGCTATAAATTAGTTAAACAATAACTCTCACGATGCTAACGCTAGCAGTAGAGAATGTCAGTAATCCACAACGTTTCAAGCTTCACTACGAGCCAATGACTTACAGTTAGCATAAGCAAACTGGTGCTAATTTGACTAACACGTGTGCTTGAACAACACTCAATGTGCTACCTCGCACTGCCAGTTCCGTGCATAATTGAGCTCGAAACTGAGTGCAATCGGCTTAATTTAGCTAACTTCCACATACAATGATTTCAGGCATCTTAGCTAGCTAACGTTATGTTAGCTTCTCTGCGTAGCTAGGCTAACATTAGCTTAAATGCTAACTTACGCTCTCGTCGTCCCACCGCACGTTGCATCGCTTCTCGTCAGGGGCCAAATTTCTATCTCGGCCCATTAACTCATCGAGTAACTGGGCTGCTGAAAGCATTTTGCCGTGTAGAATGTAGCCTTTAACGAAAGTAATGCAATTTCTCCCGAAGAGCCAGTCTTCACCATCTATTGCGCGCAAATTACCTCTAATCAAAATGGCAGACGGGGTAACAACGACGCCCGTTTATGGCAAATCCACATCCAGTTCAGCAGCAGCCCCCATCGGCCTCTGAACCGGAAGTACATGTGTTTCATGTCGACCACACACATGCGTGACTATGGGTCTAATAAGAAATATTAATACACCCAAGACTTCGCTTAATTCTTTGCTACCGATAAAGTCACAGACTAATTCACAAGCGTAGTATGTTTAGGTTTATTTTGAAAGTGCTCACCGGAAGCTGAAAAATCGGCATTGTGTCTGCCTTGACTACAGACTATTATAAAGATCAGACTACTACAAAATACTGCATACTGCTTTTCAGCAGTATTCAGTACGAACCTGTTAAATCGATTTATTTTGCAGTATGCTAGGCCTGGTTATGCGGCATTTCAGCGCCTATTGAACAAGGGTTTTAGTGTATTTAGGTCCCTGCGTCCTTCTCTGTCCCCAATAACAAGAATGTAACTTAACATTAGGTTTAAGCCATCCATATTGTGTTGTTTCCTTATTGACAGGACGCTACTGTTGCTGTCTTTCTGAGATTAAACCTTATTTTAGCAGGCTTAACTTAATGTCATGTTTTTGGGGTTTTTTTTATGGACACTGGGACAAAAGCAGCTTCGATTGTCCTTCCACAAGCTAAGAATAAGAAATGTTAGATGATAAAAGTGGATATATTCCTCTTTGTCCACAACTGGCGTCGGGGGTAATCAGTATGACATCTGGTTATTTTTTCTCATACAATAGATTTTACTTTTCTTTGCATATTGCATGATACCTCTGGCACTGCTAGTGTAGTAAGCAGTTTCGGATACAGCCAGTCTACTTTTCTGTAGCCTTGCTAACTGCGCGTTAGTCCCGTCCACTTGCTTAAACCCCTTTCAGGCCTTCACAAAGTTATTTCAAATGCATTTATGCTTAACTGCCAGCTCCACCTTTACGAGGCATAATTACGAGTTTACTGCCATCCATTAGTCAAAGCGTGGAACTGCAACACATACAATTAATTAAAACTAGCAGCAGTGGCTCTAGTAGCTGGGCATCATATAGGTTGACTTAAGTGTATTTTATAATGAACGTAACTAGTATCTATTTCTGTTACTTCCTTTGGAATTGTTGTGTTTGATTACTGACCTACTGGTGTTGGTATAACAGCAGTGATGGGGTGTAATTACATCTTTATTAACACGGGATGAACAAATACAATTCACTGCAGTTTCGTACTGTGGCCACTGGAGGGCGACACAAACTGTAAACGGCTCTATGCTGTTTTATTGCCCTCTGGTGGCTACAGTGTGGAGCTGCACCAGTGCTGGCTAGACGACCCAGTCCGTCACCTTACACACCACAGAAAGTGAATCTAACAGTTACTATGATCGTTTCATGACCGCTTCTTTAACCTTCTTTCAAGTTTCGTTTCAGATACTCTAAAATATTCACAGGAAATGGTTGTATGTTATCATATGATGCTACGCAATTTATGTGGTGCGTTTCTTTACTGTGACCACTGGATGGCAGTAAAGACTCATAAACTTGTTGAAGGCTATTTCTAAATGCATTACATTGTGCACCTTAAATGTACATAAACACAAATATTCAGTAAGAATATCTATATTATTTCTACTGAAAATTTTGGAATTAGTGTTTCCCATTGTGACCACTAGAAAACAATTAAAATTAATTTCTGGTTGTGTCAGTTTGGTCCCGCTATTTTGAAGATTCACCATAATATGTACGTACTGTATATATTTGTGTGTGTGTGTGTGTTTTGACGCTTCGTCGACTAATTTAATGTGGTGCAGTTCATCAGTGTGACCACAAGAGGTCAGTAATCACCCCATTTGTGAGTGTTTTCTGCCCTCCAGTGGTGACATGGAGGAAATGCAACACAGTGAAATAATGGCATTAAACACTCAACAACAGTGCTGTTACAATCATCATTTATGTTAATATGTCCAACATCATTATGATTGTACAAATAAAAACATCAGTATTAGTTATAATCAATCAACAGTTGGTTAAACAGTGTTGCTGGTCACCAGCGTTAAGGCAGGTATGATAAAAACACTTCTGAAATAAACAAACAAAACCAAAACAATCAGAAAGCAATTAACAATAATGAATGATCATGTTTTCTTTCATGGGAAATAACACTGACAAAGCTGTTTTATTGAACAGAGAGACTGACCAGCTCACCTGTTCTGCACATAAACACTGTATTTTGTAGTGTTTCAGGAGGAAAACTGCCTCACTTATTACTTACTTATTATTTTCTCCATCAGTTTTGTATAATAGAATGAAGAAAAGAAAAAAACACTTCTTGTTTACTCATTATGTAAACCTCCAGTTTGTTCACACACCCCTTCAGTAAAGTCTCTTAAATGATTCTTGCTCACAGATTTATCCACATAATCAAGTTGTTTGTCCAAAATCTCAACTATGTACTGAAAAATAATACAAGATCTCCTTATTGATTGTGACTTACTTTCACCTCAAAGTACTTCAATTATACATCGATTTGAACAACAACACTTGCTCTGGCAAACAAAGGCACGTGATTATGGATTTCTTTCCAAATTTACAAAGTGGAAAGGCCAAAACAAAGGGAGTCTGGTGCCGGAGGTTTACATTTTTGTGCCGAGAAATGTCACTTCAGGCCATCAAAGATCACCAGGAGCCGTGGTGGCCTCCATGGCCGCAGGAGGGAGCGGCACCTGAAGACAGTAAAACATTTACAGACAAATGAGAAAAGGTCAAAGTCGCACCCGTAATGTTTGACTGACAGGTGATCTCTGTGCAGTGAAGCAACGCCACAACAATCAAAGGATAGACAGCAAGTTTAAGATTTAATACCCACTGTCCTTTAAATCACTTCTGCATATTTGAGTTATATTTGATCTTGGCAGTGTCTCCAGAATAATAAAGCCAAAGTCCGGCATGCAGAGGCTGAGTGAATGTGGTCTGGACTCTGTGGAGGAGAGTCATGGTTTTAGAGACGCTATAGAAGGACAGAACACCTGCACCGTGATCCAGGTACACTCCGACTCTGGAGGACAGAGGGCCTGAGATGGGACTTTGGAGATTGTTGTGCAAAAACGTGAAACTGTTTTTGTCACATCTTAACGCCCAAGAATTGTCGTTGAATCCATACCCACATTTATTTGACAGCCCTACTCTGCCGATATTCTTATATGAGACTGCTATGTAAACTCTTGATCCTTTCCACTCCACCTCCCAGTAACAGCGTCCCGTCAGACTCTCTCTGCTCAGGACCTGCGACCACTCCGTGAATCTGCCTGGGTGATGAGCATAAGGCTGTTGTTGACTCGTTACTGCTGCCGTTCTGTTCCCATCAGACAACAACATCTTAGGGAATGCTGTGTTTGGATCCAGTGTGATTTCACGAGAATATTTCAAGAATTCAGCTCTGGTTTTGGGCTCCGCTTGTGACAGTAAAACATCCACTTCAGTCACTGCCAGCGAGACGTTTGACCACTTCTCACTCAGGACGTCCTGTAGTTCGTCTCTGATGTACGACACAACGGCTGTCACCTCCGCGAAGTACCTCAGAGGACGGATATTGATGCTGGGTGAGTCTGTGGATTCGGCGAGTTGTGACACACCGGCGTAGCTGTGTAGAAAGTGGATGTGGTCCACCGTGTGTGAGAGCTTCTCCAGCTCGGCGTCTCTGCTCTTCAGCTCAGAAATCTCCTTCTCCAGCTTCTCCTGAAGCTCTCTGACTCGGCTCACTTCAGTTTCCTGCTGGGATCTGACCTGCTGCTTCACATCACAGCTTCTCTTCTGGATGAGGCGGGTCAGCTCGGCGAAGATCCTCTCACTGCCCTCCACTGCTTCATCGGCGGAGCGATTGATGGCCTCCACCTCCTGCTGAAGCTCCTTCACGTCTTTCTCGCTCTCCTGGATCCTCTGCTGGATGTTTTCCCGACTGACCTCGAGCTCTCTCTGCCTCTCAGTCCTCTCTGCCGCAGCTGAAACTGTGTCGTGGCCTTCATGTTCGTCCATGGAGCACAGATAACAGATGCACTGCCGATCGCTGCGGCAGAAAATCTTCATCACCTCGTCGTGGCGAGTGCAGATGTTTTCCCGGAGCTTCTTCGTGGGCTCAACCAGCTTGTGTTTTTCATATAATTCACAATGAGGCAAGAGGTGTTTGTCACAGTAAGAGGCCACACACACCAGACAGGACTTGAGGGCTTTCAGTTTTCTCCCAGTGCAAAAATCACAGGCCACATCTTCAGGTCCGGCATAGCAGTGATGATGAGGAGCCGCCTGGAGCCCGGTCTTCTTCATCTCCTCCACTAAAACTGCTAGCATGGTGTTTTTGAGCAGGACAGGTTTGGGCGTGAAGGTCTGCCTACACAGGGGGCAGCAGTGTGTTTTCCTCTCATCCTCTTCATCCCAGGCGCCTTCAATACAGCTCATGCAGTAGCTGTGCCCACAGGGAAGAGCCACCGGATCCTTCAGTAGCTCCAGACAGATCGGACAAGAGAAAGTTTCCCGCTCCAGCAACACTCCTTTCTGCGCCATTTCAATTCTCGGTGAGAAAGTTTTACTTTCTAAGAAATGAAAGTAGTCTGAGCTGATCTACACAGCATGTGTTCCTGCAGTGAATACAGCTCTGCTCTGCACCACATGCTGGTTCCACCCATTCTCCAACTATATATACACTATAAACTATATATCTGAAGGGGAGGGAACAAGCGGACGTGTGCACAGAGCCAGGTTTGCTGCGTTTGAGAGCAAGAAGAAGAGGGAGGAGTTATCAGATTCATTTCAGGAAGAGGAGCAGCAGTGTGAATTTAAACATAAAGGAGCCTCAGTTAGAAGCTGCTCCCCATTTGAAATCATCAGTTTTTAATTGTGAAATTCTTCTTTGCTCCTCATTCTGCTAAGTTATCAAACTGTCATAAAAACACACTAGTATTGGTTATATCAGTAGATATTCTTTCACAATATAAAAGTTTAAATAAGCAGCAAGACAGACATGACAGCAAACTACAACTTCCGGTGAGCACTTTCAAAATAAATAAACACAACTGAATAATGCAGATATTTATATCTATATTTCCTGTCCCTTACGTTTATAGCCACATAAATATTAGTCATAATTTCATTCAGTAATTAGCAAAAAATGATCTCACCTCGACTTTTGTCTCTCAATATGCAAAATGTGGAAATTATTACGACCCACTGGTTGCATGGCTACTGATATCCCAGCAACACGTGTGTATTAATAACAATGACTTCACCTTTTCCACGTCAGAGTTATTTTCTTAACGACAAGAACCGCTCACATAATTCACTTTGAGTTAAGTGGCATCCAAAGGGGAACTAACCTTCGTGCCCACCGTTGTTACATCTAAAGATGCCCCCCGTCGAGGCGGTGGTGTTTTTGGCAGCGCGCTGACGGAGCACCGACACCACTGATTGATTGAATGAGTGTTGGTGGTGGTGGCACAACGTGGACCAGCAACAGACGTAAATGGCGAGGACGGCGGCAGCAGTCTAAACGCCAAAGAGTCGGACCGTCAACACGAAGTTGCAATTAGCAAAGCGCTTTGTTGCTACAAGCTAGCACCAAAGTCTGCTAGCAGCGCGCTGAGCTAGCCAGTAAGATTAGCCGGGGAGCTAATGCTAGCTGGCAAGTCTATTTTTAGTGGACCCCGGTGGAGCCAGCAGTAGGAAAATTGTCAAGCGATTAGTATTGACAACTCAACCCGAGAGGCTTTTGTGTATCCTATGATCTCGCATCGCTAGTTTTCTGTACCAAAATGTCCACCACTTCGTTGGATAAAGAATTACAGGAGCGACTGAGAGAGGCGTCTGCCATCGGGGATATCGACGAAGTGCGGACATTGGTGGAGAGTGGAGTAAATGTTAATTCACAGAACGAAATAAATGGATGGTGAGTGTTTGGACGAACACACGAGCTCTCAAACTGAAGCCTGCATGTCAAATATTCAGGGCTAAACTGAAAAGTTGGGTGCAGTCGTTGCAGCGAAGTGCGTTGATGGAGGGATTAAAACTAGTCTGTGTTATCTCATTAGGCTTCTCAGTCAGCCTGACCTGCTGCTTTCCATCTTGCTTATTCAACCCGTAAATAAATGCCAGGTTAGCTGGCATGCTGTGGAGTATAAAGACGCCATTATTTTATTCAAGGGTTCAGTCACTGTGGAGTGATGTGAAATAATGACGTGAACTGGCTCCTATGAAGCTTATTCCTCATTGCTATTAGTTTAGAACTTGATTGGCTTGAATAACATAATGAAAACATTCATGTCTAAAAAGTATTCCACATACAACACAGTTATTAAACATTTTCAGACAAGCATGCAACATTACTAAGACTGTCTTATCTGTGCCTCCAATATATGTTTTGCTCAGATCTTGTGAGACTGAGGTTATAATAGTACGTCTGTCACTCGAGCACAAGGCGCAGTTCAGGTGGTGTTCGACTCCAACTTCCTAGTTCAGTGTACAACTTGTGTGATGAAAGGTGGACCTATGGAAAAGTTATTTTATCTGCACATGTGAGTGTTTTGGTTCATTAAACTGTGTTCTCTCTCTCCGTTTTCCCCACCAGGACATGCCTGCACTGGGCATGCAAGAGGAACCATAAGCACATAGTGTCGTACTTGCTCAGTTGTGGAGCAGACAAAGAAATCCTCACGGCTAAGGACGAGCTGGCCTCTCAGCTCACATCCAAACCAGAGATCAAGCGACTTTTAGGAGGTAAATGACACATTTCTTACCCCCTGGTTCCTGTCAAATCATTATAGCAGTCTTTTGTTGCTGGCATGTGATACATCAGTTGCGTACTAACTTGATGTGATGCACTGACGTGGTTATACACTTGGGTGTTGCTGGTATAAATGTATCTACACCTTTTTATGGTATAGATGGAGACAGAGGCCATCTTTGGTGTCATTGTGAAGAAATAATCCTTTTTATTCCTGCACTTTTATTACTGCAGTTGAAGTGGAGGAAGTGCCTGAAGTCAAGGAGCCTGAGTTGCCAATCATCCCCAACTACTTGTCTAACCCGCCCTTCATGTATTCCAAGCTGGATAACAAGTCAGAGGTCATCCTGGCCCAGCACCTTACACATAATGGCTCTGGAGATCACTCTGAGGACACGCACAGCGATTCGGCCTCCCTTTCTCCAACTCATGAGCCTCAAAAATCACAGAGCCTGCTCTCTGACGGCTCCACTCCTCCCCCAACCACCACCAACCACAGCCAAGCCCAGGCTGGGGAATTCATTCCTGTTGCTGAGCAAAATGGTGTGTCACCCAGCCCGGCCTCATCCCACAACCACGCTGTTGTGAACTGCGCAGTGCCCATGGACCTGTCAGTTGAGCCGCATCTTGTCAATCACGCAGACTACGCGCATGCAGTTGCACACAATGGCACCATGTGCTCGCCTCCGTTGGCCTCACCCAGCCCCAGTTTGGCCGGCAGCAGTGGGAGCCAGGTCCAGGCCCCGGTGGCCAGCGCTAACCCAACTATGAGCAGGCAGCAGTCTATCCCGCAGCAGCTGAGCTACGGACAGGCTGGCGGGCCCATGCCAGCCTTCCAGCCTTTCTTCTTCACCAGCACTTTCCCCGTCAATGTGCAAGGTGAGAGAGTAATCATGAAAGGGTTAATAGTGAGTATGATTAGATCAGTAACTCTCACCTTGTGCTGTGTCCACCATCTTAATAAAAAAACACAATATCTTTGTTAATAGAGAGGTGTCACCCTGGTCTGTCTTTCCAGAGTTGGTGCTGAAGGTGCGCATCCAGAACCCCAACGCACGGGAGAACGACTTCATTGAGGTGGAGCTGGACCGCCAGGAGCTCACATATCGTTCCCTTCTGAGGGTCTGCTGCCGTGAGTTAGACATCAGCGCAGAGCACGTGGAGAAGATCCGCAAGCTGCCAAACACCATGTTGAGAAAGGTAGGGGAAAGAAATGGGAATGAAGGCCTGCATATGACAGACCAGTTCATGTTGTCATCCAGAGTCATGTCCGCACAAGGGACCATTCAGTACACTGTACTTTACAGCAACCTACACATATAAATGCACACATGGATTCAAAAATGCTCAGCCTATAATGACGAAAAGAAGAATATTGATCTTTCAACTTACAGGAAGTTTGCTCATTTTCTCTATTTTGTGTTTGAGTGTTATCAGTCAGAACTCAGTCAAATCTGCACACACAGATATGATACACATTTAGATTCAGTGTGACCTACACTTTATGAGGATATCATTACAGTTGTCCATCGTGATTGAATGTCCACAGACAAAGAATAATAACCGGAGTGACACAGCACACCAGTGCAGGGGGAAACTTTGAAAGTCCCTAATTTAGACAGTAACGCTTGAAGTCACATAGTGTGTATGTAAGTATGTCTTTGAACACTGAGAGGTTACTGCTTGGCTTCTCCAGCTGTGGTCTGGTGCCAAATCCACACGGGAGAAAAGTGGACATGAGTGGGCATGAGTTAGAGCCACTCCTAGACATGCACGTCTCACACACTGCATGTTCTGTGTGCAGTGAAGGAGAATTGGAGATCTGAGTACGCTAACCTGCCCGTTGCCACAATGCCACCTGTTCTGTTTTGTCATAAATACATATGAAACAGGTTTGCTCTGCAGTCTGTGTCCGCCTGCCTCTCTGGCTGAGACATGCACACAAACTGAATGTGACACTGCCCCAAACTCTCTAATTAAGTTGTTTGTGACTCTCTCGCCATCCCACTGAAACCTCCTGCCCCCCCTGTGTACACTATGTTTGTGTCATTAGTCACTGCCTCTGACAAATAATGGCATATAGGGCCTGGTACAATAGAACAATAACAGTGAAACAGAAGCTGTTTGATTTATGACTACAACAAATGATCATTTTCATTATGAAAACAAGCAATTTGAAGATTTCATATTGGGCTCAGGGAAATTCTATTTTTTTTCTGGCATTTTATAGCCCCACCATAAGTTGCCGATGAACATTTATTGAATTCAAATGGCCTCTCTCTACTGTTTTCTCCTGAAAATCAATGATTAGTAGATGAATCTGTCGTTTATTTACATTTAACTTTCCTGCCCAGGACAAGGACGTGGCCCGGCTGCAGGACTTTCAGGAGCTGGAGGTGGTGTTGGAGAAAGCAGAGGGCCTGTCCCTTTTCTCTGGGACTGGGGGCCTAACAGACAGACCCTGCTACAACATGAAGGCCTCCCGCCTCACCTACTAGAGCTACCACAGAGCCTGAGGTCTCCCCGCTTTTGATGGGCTCCTGTAGCTGCCCTCAAGCAACCATAACTAGTTGCCCGCCCAGGTCCCTCGTTACAGCTTTGTCTGGCTTTGGTGTTTCGCCAATTTCCTAACTGGGATTTGTTTTTTCAAGTTCTGTAGCTATTGTCCTCCTCCTGTCCTCCTCTGGCCCTCCTGCCGCTTTAGTGTACCCAACCAGTTCTAAGCGATTACTGATGCATGGTGTCCTCGATTATGTGCGAAAGTATTTGGGCCCCCCTCTCTCCTCTCTTTTATCTCTTTCTCTCCTCCCACTGCACTTTGTGCCAAAGCTCCAGTGGGACAACAGAGGGAGACATTGGCTCGTCTTCCTTCTGGACTGGACTTGACTGGGATTCTGCAATAGCCTTATATGGACACATCTCTATACTGGCTGTGGACTGTGGTCACAGAGGAGAATGGTCTGATAAGACCAAGAGCAGAGGACAACAGGAAGGATTTACATAACTCTTACTGATAAGTTCATCATCAGTCCACAGAATAGGACGAGTTTCAGCACAGTGGACTTGCACACATCAACTTGAATTTCTAACAAATTGACCTGTAGAGTGTTATCAGATATTCTAGCTGGCATACACGCTTTCATACATGCTGTAGGCAGAAACCTTAGTGTCTTTGCAGAGGGCATCTATTATGGGCCTGATTCTTAAGGTGGAGGTAATCTCTCACCAGGTGAGACTTAGGAATCTTTGACCAATTATACGTCTATTTGCTGACCACGCATACAGTACGCTTTAATCTATATCCATACATGGATGGACACTTTTGAGTAGGAGTACTGGTTTCCCTACATATTTAAATCATCCAGTCATACACTGTGGAAAAGACATAACTAGTTTTGTTTGAATTGTTCTCGTTAGTGTCTTCTCATGTCAGACTAAGACTTCATTTACATCGTAGAGGTAAACGTGCAGCAACTTGAAGCAGGACTTATTTTTCTTTTCTTCAGTGCATCATTGCTTTCGCTTTGCAGGGTGTGCTACTCGCCACGGTCAGCATAACACCCAAGCTGTCAACTGTGAAGTATTTATTTTTTTTTAATTTTTGGAGTTCTATTGACTCTTACTAATAAAGGGAGACTGTGTTTGAGTCGCAGCAAAGTTTGAGTATGAGGCTCCCGCTTGATTTTCCGTACATTGGGGTTAAAACCTTCTGTTGAATATTTTCAGTTGCTGTGCTTCTGTTTAACTGTGATTAGAATTGAAACCAAAAACTAATCTAGCCAGCAAAGATAACTGACTGCAGAATAAACCATCACTGCTTCAGAAAAGAATGCAGCCTTGTTAGATTTATTTTCCTGAGCGAAGAGGAAATAAATATATTACAGCAAAGGACGCGACGATCTGTGTTTTGTCACATTTGGTCTATGATTGAGTGCTTCCATGCTCCTCTGTCAATCCAAATTATCATTTCTGACATGATAGTCTTTGTTGCACTGAGTTTAAACTTAAGCTGTCTATATAGTGACTAGATTTCTTTAAAATGTAACAACAGAAAGAAACACTATTGATTTGTATGGCTTTTGTTTTGTAATTTTAAAAAAATGTTAATGTTTTCTATTTGGTAGCTGAATCAGAGATGTTGCTATCTGACTTCAATGGAAACTGACAAGATGTATATTAAGAATTTAACTGGGTCATGACAGGTCAGAAGGCACAGCCATGTTGTGTCGGATATTAAATGTTTATGCTGCTTTCATCAACACTTTATATTCCATTAACTCTCGATGCTGGGCCTCTTTTATTTTAAGCAGTGCAGTCGGCGGCCACTACACATGTCCTACAATCAAAAGGTTTCTTACCCAGTGGTGACTGTTTACTGTTCAAATGTATACCTGAAGCTCTTACTGTATTTGTATGTTTTATGATATATTTTTTATTAATTTGTATAATTTTTTTTTTTAACCAGCTAGGCCTGTTGCGTTTGTGTCAAAAAAGTCTACGATCGTGTAAGAAGGAGTTCAACAATTGGAGGAAAAGTATTGAGACGCTATTGTTGAAGCCAAGTGCAATGTTTGGGGGGGGGAGAATGTGTTTCCAGAGTTTGCTGTGAGAAGAGAAGACCACCAAGAGTGCTTATTTTATGTTCTCAACTATGTTAACCGCTTTATTAAGTGAAGTTGTGCCACAGGTTAAAGGCAGGAGTTTGGTTGAAGAAGTGGAACAGTGTATGGAGGAAACACCCCCCTGGGTGAATGAGAGCAGCATGTTTGAAATGGGTTTTTATGGGATCTTCTTTGATTCTGTGGAAAGGAGATAACTAACATTGTATTTGTGGGGTTTGCTTATTGTTCTAGAAAAAGCAGAATACAGTTTGACTTAACCTATGCATTCAGAGTCTGATATTTTTATATACAGTACGTCTTGTGTACTTGTAGAAATAATCTTAGGCACTGTTAAAGTTGTGTTTTTTTTTTTCCGTTCACGAGACCTGTATCTGTTCTTTGATAAAGCATGGTGAATTACCTGATCTCTTCCCTCCTTTTCTCTCAAACTGATCAAAACGGACTAAAAGCGTACTACATCCATCTGACTAATGTAATGAGTACATTGATGTAATGAGTTTGAGTATTTATCTTAATTGTCACTTTAACTGAAGGGACCAGTGACCTGTTTTGTGTGGCTTTTCTTGCAGGTCATCCTGTTTGTGTACCTGCATGTGTGTGAGTGGGAATTTGAGGTCAACTCCCCATTTTTGTGTATTTCAGCTGAGAGCCACTAGGGGGAGCAGGAGAGCAAATATTGGCATCAGATGAGCCACTTAACTGTAGTATCTGGGTATGCCACTTTGTGGTGTTGCTTGGATTTGATTGAATAAAAAAAAAAAAAAAGAAGAAGTACTTTATAACCTGCTGTTTGGATACTTGTCTACTATCTTTATATTGTAATGTACTTCTGTCTGTAATTGACAGTGATAAACTCTTAATAATTAAATAAGAACAATTGTCATGCAGGTATACAAGTAGTAACTGGAAACTGTTCCTGTCACAAAAGATGTTGGAGGGGAAAAATGATCTTTATTGTTATGATACGGTCGGCTTGAAAGCACTTTTTTCCCAGCTGTGGTTGCATTCATTTTTTTCATTACTGAAAATCAGAAAAAGGAGCAGACTTTTTAAGTGTAGCAGCATTCAAAGGCAAATTACATGCACTTTTAATAAGGTTCTACCCGCACATTTATTCTAATAAATCTAAAATAAACCTGAATGATATTTTTTGGTTTGACTTTTGTAACCCATCAGCCATGGATAGGGCCATATGGTATAAGTAAAATCCTCTATTATAACGTGTGTTTTGGTAACACTTTACAATACGACTTTATTAATTAGGTTGTGAGTTCTCAATCATTAATAAACAATTCTAGACAAGTTATAACACAGATTTGAGCACACTGATGGGAGCGCACTATTTAGCAAGATCCAGATTACTACTCATCAATCTTACTAATGAGTTACAAATATTCATAATTTACAGAATGGAGCATTATTGTAAAGTGTAAAACATATCACCATCAAGATAACTATTGTCAAAGCCTTAGTGTATGGATATAATAGTTTGATATGCCATGACACTTTTTGGCCATAAGGTCTTATTGTAAAGTTTTACCCTAAATTTTCTATCTCAATAGAGGTACATGTTGAGATTCCATATATTTTCTGGAAAAATCAGCTGAGAAACTGCAAAATAGTGTCTCGTCAAGCAAATGAAATACCTGAACATTAATAGCACTGATATGTAGTGCTGCCTACAGCAGAGAAATACAGATAGTACCATGGCTTAAACAATATGGCAAAATCTCTGCATATATCACAAACTTACCACTTATGAGGATCTCTATTAACACTAATAAAAGCATTTCTGGGAATGCTCCATATTTATATTGTTGTACCGTCCAGCTGTGGTTTTGTCTTTGGCCTGTCCATTCACTTTTGACCTGCATTTGCACAACAAGCCAGTGTTGTACATTCTGTTATGAACTTAACTAACAAGACATTTTGTTATGTTCCCTCTCTGATTTAAAGAACATAAACAACATCTAAGTTATGGTTATACTGACACACTCGTGTATCTGTGAAATCCTTAACCTCTTCAGGGAAATGAATACAATGGTGTTCATGTGGTGAGCAGATGTTCAGACGCTGCAGTCTGGAGAGCACAAATATTGCATAATCTGAACACACGGGTGCTGAGAAAGTTAAATGTGTGTTTTTGTGTGTGTCTAAATATCTAAATATAGGGACAAAGGAATGGACGGCAAGTAGAATATATACATTTCACTTGATGTCCGGGAATCTGCGCCTTTATGCCTGCATGTCTGTCCATCGGCATGTTGTGTTGTGTGTCTAGACTGGGGCTGAGGAATCAGCTTAGGGCCCTGCTGTGGCTGGACGTGTCTCTCTCCTTTGTTCCGGAGTGAGACACTCATAATAAGCTTAGTATGAACAGTCATAACACCTTCATTGTTTTGAACCAGCTTCCCAGGCCTCAGCCATGGCCAAGAGAAGCTGTGGACCTGCATGATCGAGGACCCCTAAGAGCATTGTAGAAATGGAGGCACAAGGCGACGTTACTCGCAGGTACGTGCCTTGGTCGATGTGCTTGGACTATGGCCCTTGGTGCAGTTTGTGCCCCTCTCTAACAGGCATAATGCACAAATCCAATATTCCAGAGCTACTTATTTACAGCATAAATACATGCATGACACTCTAAAGCCACTGAGAGATTAATGGTGAAGTACGATGTACAGTAGCTTATATTCACATACATCCCAACAAACTGTGGGACCTTGTGAGCGATTTATGCCTCTTTTATTCATGAAACAGTTCATACGTAACAAGACATGAATCCCCAGTTTGTATGAAATCATCAATGGAGTGATTTTCTCTTAAAACAATGTAGTGGAGCAAATATAGTGTGTCAGCCACCACGCTCTTACCTTCACCTGTGCAGGCCCATAACCAGCATGCTGAATGATTAAAGGAATAGTTTAACATTTTGGGAAATGTTCCTATTCGCCTTCTGGCAGAGAGTTAGATGAGAAGATTGATACCACTCTCATATGTGTTTGTTCAATATAAGGCACGAGCCAGCAGCATGTTAGCTTAGCATAGCATAAAGAAGGGGAACAAGGGGGAGCAGCTAGCCTGGGCACTTCTAAAGCTCGCTAATCAAGATGTTAAACTTTCTATATATCAAATTTGTCCCTAAAAAACTTTTAGTGTGAATTATTTGGATCACTTCTTTCCACTTTTTGGATAACTTCTGGATCTGCCATTTTCTGCTTCCACAGACTTTACAAGCTCTGCAGCAGTGACACCTTTTTCTGGTCAGTACAATCTGATCCTACAGAGTAAGATGCCATGGCACCCTAAACAATCCAGGTTAGGACTTGTGAGACAGACTATGTCATATCCTCCTCACATCACTGTTGTCAAGGCCTCTCACTAACCCCTAAAACATTATTTCAAGCATTTATAAGTGTGACCACTGCATGAAGGCCAATATGGCCCCTAGTCATAGAACCGATACATATCTTCAGGTTCAGGTGAACATTCAATGTTTCAAACATGTTTATGAAGATTTCATTTATCTTTCTGTGGCAGGCAGGGTCGTGCCGTTTGTTGCACATATCTATGCTTCCTTCTATGATTTATAATCCAGGTTACAAAGGGATAGAATGGTTTCACGTTTTTTCTGTATGCTGAGAAATTAATGCTCAACCAAACTTGGTTAATGAAGTGCATGAAAGCACTGCTTTGCCCGTGCAAAAGTGAACACCAGAAGCTAGAGGCTCACCGTGAATCTTCATATCATGATAAAGTAAACGTCAGTGGAGACAGTTAAGTTGAGTTAAGTTGTTTTGAACTGGGCTCAGAAAGATGGTGAGAGGTCAAAGTCAAGATCTGTTCGCAGACAATACATGTGTTCAAGGCAGATATGCTGTCGGAGCGCCCTGCATGGGGTCCACCGTTTGGCTTAATTCAATATGTGACATGCCCCGTAGCCTCAGTGTCGGCTATGCTGGGAATGCAGGGTCTTGAGGGGTGAAGGTTAGGGGTGGAGGGCCTGAGGGGGCGAGAGGGTGAGCAGACACTGAAAACACAGCTTGACTGTGTTTGTGCATTTGCAGGCAATAGAGATCGTGATCGTGAGAGTATGCGTGAGTGTAAAATGAGTACGAGAATATATAGCATATAATCTGTGACTCGGTTTTTCTTAAGCAAATCCTTGTAAAGACTCAGTCTCGCCGATGGAATAATCACCATCTGTTCAAAATATTCACTGCTAATTGTTCTTTTTTGTGTATGTGTGTGCGTGAGTCTTACCTGTGTGTACATGTGTGCCTATGTGTTTTCAGAGAGGGCTCACAGACACAGACCAGACTAAGTCTGCAGGGTTTGGCCTGGAGAGCACTGGGCCTCTTTGGGCTCAGCAGGGACTCAGCTTGGGAAGCACAGAGTCCATACTTACACTCACACACACACAGCTACTAAAATGTCGAATTTTCTCGTTCCTCTAGAGGTAAAGGTAGACTGGCTTTTTTCAATGTCAGCAAAAACTGTTTCATTTGAGCTTAATGGTGTTCTTGAATTACTCTTGGGCTGTGTGTCACTATTGGGTGGGAACTGTAGTGTTTTTTCTGTTCATGTTCAGACCACCAGCCTATTTGTTTTGTTTTGAAGCCCCCATTTCTGCAGCACTTCCTGGAATTGGCTTTTGGGGAACAAACCATACTGTTTTTTGCTGCACGGTATCAAGTTGCCTGTTCTGCTTGTAACTTCTATGTCAATTTTGTAATCTAGCATGAGCCCGGTGAGCCTTGAAACTAATAGTATTTACAATGATTGCAATATGCCCTGCTTTTTTTCCATGATTTGTCAGGTTTTTAAGACATTTTGCAACACGTGTTGTAACTCATGCAAGCTACTAAAACGTTTAATGAGGCATGTTTTATTGAATGAATCAATTTAATTTGAATAGTACCTTATGTGGTACAATATAGAATCAACCACAGCTCAGTGAACATGACACACCTAACACAGTCATTCTTATTTTAATTCTGTGTGGTTGAGTCTACATCAGCAGCATTTCCTGTCATGTTATATTAGATACTACACCAGTAATACGCTTGGTCCAAGGCGGATGCATCCAGTATGGTAGAATTTTACCTCATTATATCAAAAATCTTTAAAAGGTGGAAGCCTAGAAGTTGCTGGTATGGCACCACCATCTGGTGCACCAGTACAATTGTTATCACCTATCTGGAAGGTTTGGCTGCTGTAGGTCTTTGTGGTCCAGAAGCCTTTAGACCCAAAAAAAGAAGAGGAGGGAGACACAGGATGAGGATACTACCCAGCACAAAATGCTGTGGTACAAATGTGTAACCATCCACTCATAATAGGCTACATAACGTGATCACTTCTACAGCTAAACCTGCTCAGGCAGCTTAAACGGCTCACTTTCAGTGCAGAAGTCAAACAAGAACAAGATCTCCAAACAGCTAAAAGACCAGAAGTGCACTGAGTTTGGTGCCATCTTCTGGAGACTGACATTTTGCTCACATGCACAGAGGATGTTTCACAGTAAACTGTGCAACATGTTTATCATGCAGGATTATAGTGTCACTCAGTACAGTGTTATAGGTGTCAATAAAGAACAGAGGATGCTGCTTCACAAGACACATATCCAAAGTTTCTTCCAATAGGAAATAATACACAATGATAACGATTTGCTTAAAAGTCTATTAAAGTCTTTTAACACTGATAAGTGAAAATAAAAAAAACAGTGTGACTGAATATTATAAAATAGAGCCATTGTATAGGCTCTATTTAGTATCTTGTATTTTTACAACAATTTTTTTTAAATGTGTGAAGAGCCAAAATGTTTACCCCGTGCCTAAATTGTACAATAAACGTTACCTATTATACTTTTTAGGGTATTGCTAAATCTCCTTCTCTTTTGGACCGACTTTGCAAGCTAAGGGTTAAGGCAGCCAGCGCCTTACGCACAGGTGTCTCGCCAGTCCTCTATGAAACAGCGCCTGCAAACAGTTGGCGAACTTTTTTTTTTTTTTTTTTTTTTTTTTTCTTTAATTAAGTTGATCATAACTGTAACTCAGCTGGGATTTGCTGTCCGACTAGACAGGCCACTGTAATTCATGTAGTTAGAACTTAAGTGGGTTTGCTCACCGCAGCCCTAATCTCTCGCTGCTATTAAACGTGGAGCGACTAACCTGGAGATCTCTCCGCATCGACACCGGTCCCGCACGCTCCTCTTTTCGCTATTCTTATGCTGCATCTGATCCCAGAGATTAGAAAATAAATACACGACAGTTTGAAGATAGTTTGGAGCTTTTCTCAACACTTTAAAGTCGTGTTGAACTTGTTGGATTTTCAAGATTTTTTTTTTTTTTAGTGTCCGCTCCATTACGCGCCGGGTATGTGGTGGATGCTGTTTCCCCGATGGATTTGGTTTCTCCTGGGACATTGTTACACTTTACTCCTTTATATGGACAGCTGCCGTGTGAGAGCAATGCCCATGCCCATGCCGATGCCTGTGGCAAAAGTGGTGTACTCTCACGCAGGTCTGTGCCCGAATGACCTGAACCCCAACCTGTGGGTGGATGCTATGAGCACCTGCATGCGCGAGTGTGAATCTGACCAGGTGAGTGTACATCTAAATGACAACAGAGACATTAAATGACATTTGAGGTTTGCATTTCACACAGTTCACAATCTTTTTTTCAAAGGTATCGTGCTGTCTCAGTTCCCTGTGATTCCACTTTTCCTTTGCATTGTTGCATGAGTTGCTGCCTGACGGGCCAGTAGAAAAATTGAGAGCAAAACCCCAATTCAATAATCTGTAATTGTCAACGATCAGCAATCTATAATCTTAGCAGTTATGAAATGCTACAGGTTACATTTTTTAAGTAAGTTTACTTCCTTCAGGTTTTTATTGATGCTCACATCCTGACTAAATATTCATCCACACTGAAAACATTCATTTAAAGAACCTTCGGATCTATACTGATCACAATGAAGTCTGCTGGTAGTGTTTCATTTAGAAGGATTTCACTGAGAATCAAACCATTTTCTTTTTCTTTTTTATTAAATATTTTAATCCAAATTATATCTCAGCTGTAAGAAGACAAAAAAAACGTTGTACAAAAGTTTTGTTTCTATTCCAACTTTAGGATTGTGAGTCGTTTGAGAAGTGCTGTCCTAATGTCTGTGGTAACAAGAGCTGTGTGGCAGCACGCTATATAGACATCAAGGGCAACAAGGGCCCCGTTGGAATGCCAAAGGGCGCCACCTGCGACAAGTTCATGTGCTCTCAGCAAGGGTCAGAGTGCGACATCTGGGATGGCCAGCCTGTTTGTAAGTGCCGTGACCGCTGTGAGAGAGAGCCCCACTTCACGTGTGCATCTGACGGCATGACCTACTATAACAAGTGCTACATGGATGCAGAGGCCTGTTCCAAGGGTATCTCTATCTCTGAGGTCACCTGCAGGTAACATGTTAAGTATTTTAGATCTCTACTATTTGTTTTTGGTGTGGTGAGGTAAAGTTGTCCTGTTTTAGTCCTCAAAATTAAGACATCTGAATCTTTTTCTCTGGCTGTAGCATGAAAAAATAAATGTATTGTGTGTATAATATGTCAGTGAAGTGATCAGAGAGAGAGAGCTTTTGACATATCTGGCTCTGATTAACTCCTTTCTTATTCAACCTACCTACAGGTACCACTTGACCTGGCCAAACACCAGTCCAATCCCCGCAGAGACCACCTTACATCCCACCACCGCCCTCCAGACCACTCTGCCAGCTGACATCCAGCTCCCCACCATACACAGTGGCCCCACCCATCAGGCAGTTTTTGTGGGTGAGACAGCCAGCTTCCTGTGTGAGGTTTCTGGGAAGCCACGTCCAGAAATCACCTGGGAGAAACAATTGAAGGGCAAAGACAACACCATAATGAAACCTAATCATGTCCAAGGGAACGTTGTGGTTACTAACATTGGCCAGCTGGTCATATACAATGCGCAACTTCAGGATGCCGGCATATATACGTGCACAGCCAGAAATGTTGGGGGAAGTGTATCATCACACTTTCCCTTGGTAGTGATCAGGAGAGACGCGAAAGGAAAGAATACTGAAGGGAACAGTACCAACCTGCCATTTCCAGCTGAAGAATGCCTCAAGAGTCCAGACACCGACGACTGCGGAGAAGAGAGCATGAGCTGGTACTATGAACCAAAGAGGAACAATTGCTTCACCTTCACCTACAGTCAGTGCAATAAAAACCGCAACCATTTCGACGCCTATGAAGCCTGCATGCTGTCATGTGGAGGAGAGCTGGCGGCTCCCTGTAGCCTACCGAGCCTCCAAGGGCCTTGCAAGGCCTATGAGCCTCGCTGGGCTTATAGCAGCACCCTGAAAAAGTGCCAGTCCTTCGTGTATGGAGGTTGTGGAGGCAACGAGAACAACTTTGAGTCTAAAGAAGCCTGTGAAGAGATGTGTCCCTTTCCGAAGAACCACAACTGCAAGATGTGCAAACCACGAGGCAAGATGGTCACCAGCTTCTGCAAAAGCGACTTTGTGATACTCGGGCATGTGACCGAGCTGACGGAAGAGCAAGAGTCAGGCCATGCTTTGGTGACAGTGGAGGAGATCTTGAAGGACGAGAAGATGGGTCTGAGGTTCTTCGGCAAAGAGCCCTTGGAGGTGACTCTTCTGAACATGGACTGGAACTGCCCCTGCCCCAATATCACTACAGCCAATGGGCAGCTCATCATCATGGGGGACGTTCACAACGGGATGGCCGTCCTGCAGCCCGACAGCTTCGTAGGCTCCTCCAGCACTCGTAGAATTAGGAAGCTTCGCGAGATTATCCACAAGAAAACCTGCGATTTCCTTAAAGATTTCACTGCCGTCCAGTAGAGTTGTTTTGAAGTCTCGCACTCACTGAGTGACTTTTCCAAGCTCCAGTGACCTCACCAGTCTGACCGACTGCCCGTAAACACAAAACCAGTAACTTATCGGTAACAGGGGAGGTTTTGTTACCTGTTTCTTTCCTTACATTGTCCTTTATTGCTCAGTAGGTCTCAGAAAACCACTTCTTGTAGGTTTTACTCTTGTCGCTGATGGTTTTTGTCATTATTTCTTCTCAGATGTTTTGTTAAAACTGCCCAAATAGCTCTTTTCAATTAGAATCAAACTTAGAGAGTTTTAACGGCCACACATAAGGTACACAGTCTCTAAAAGGCAGGTGGAATAGTATTAGGAACAAGCATTTACCCTGTTCAAAATATTTAATCTTTGTAACTGTACTAAAATTGCATTATAGATTTCCTCTCCAAACGTTACATTCAATACACTTATATCATTCATTTAGCAGTATGTTTTGATATGATTGATGCGTTTTCTTTATGTTTTTGTGGGCTATCACAAAACAGACATTGTGTAACATCTGTCCTGAGCACTTGAGCTCACAATAATGCAATTTGAAGCCTCAGTTTATGTACCAGAATCAAATAAGCTCTTTGGTTCCATGTTTTGTGGAATCTTTTACTTTTACTTTTACAATACGGAATATGTATGTGGATTTCTGTACTATGTATTTATTTTTCTTGATCTATTTCTCATAGGGTTGTGGCCAGCGGAGACAC
The DNA here is from genome assembly GCF_042242105.1 of Pempheris klunzingeri. Lineage (NCBI taxonomy): Eukaryota > Metazoa > Chordata > Actinopteri > Acropomatiformes > Pempheridae > Pempheris > Pempheris klunzingeri. The sequence continues at coordinate 14,795,108 of NC_092028.1, forward strand.
ACACACACACACACACACACACACACACATATATATATATATAGGCAAAAAGTGTCTCTGTGAATCTAATTGCATAGAGAACAGTAATATTTTTTATGTTACCTATGATATATTAGTGTTCGTTAAAACTTTTATTGTATATGCTGCAGAATAAATAAAGATGATTTAGAAAATAACTCACTGAGAGTCCTTTTTTTGTGATGTGCTAAACACAAAATACCCATCATGCTCATGGTTTAACAAATGGCTTATGCAGGCAGTGCATGTGCTGCTGTGTAGTTGACATCCCCTCATCCATGTCCTCCTCCTTCCACTTGTATTTCACACACACAGGGCCTAGTCTGAAGCAGGTCACATTCCAGCCCAGCTGTGGTGGCCTGCAGAGCTGTGTGTTGTGTTGTGTCTGGGTCTGGGGCCCTCGCATAGCACACACCCCACCGGCCATCCATTGGCCTTTGGCGGCCCCTTTCATGTGCAAGGGGCCGGGGTGAAGGGGAGGAAGAAGAGGAGAGGGATGTTGGCCGATTCTCTCTCTTTCTCTCGCTCACTTGGCCACATCTGTGTTAAAGGGGCATAATAAAGAGAGAACAGGATGGAAGGAGAGTCAAAAGTCAAGCAGAAATAGAGGAATTGAACCGAAGTTAGGATACGGCTTGATGCTTTAATTACCTCCATTAACACAAAATAATTTTGTTGAATTTCTGGCTTTTTATGCTGGAGCTTGTGACTAAATCCTGATGTGGAAGAGTTTAAGACAATGGGAAAATGAAAACATGCGAGAATATAAAGAAGCAAACAGTTACAAAAGCATGTGAGAATCAACTCAGGGTTGGCAAATGCTAGAGCTGTGGGATACCATAAGAACAGAATTAGTCACCAGGATCAGCGGGGCACAGGAAACAGAACATAAGGAGCCAACTAGCTACCGAATGTTTTCCCCCTTCCCCCTCTGCCCTTATATCCCCCTTCCTAACCCCCTTCCTCAGTCCTCTTCCTCAACTGTCTGCCCACTCAGACCCACAGACAGCCAGCCCTGGGCGGTGACCTCTGACCCCACTAATGAAAAAGAGGCCAACAAGGAAAAGGCCACTTTCATTAGAACTGTTGACAAGTGTTAAGTGACTGGCTGAGCTCCAGACTAGAGCTCCACAGAGCCCCCTTGATGCCCTACACATCACAGCCGGCTGCTGATTTCAGTATCAAGTTCACTTAGAGACCACCAGCCAGGCAGCCTGCCAGACAGACCATAATAATAAGCCAGACAGCCACAGGCACAAAGGGGGGGCACAATGCCCTCAGTGACACAGTATCAGTGAGGAACTTGTTGCTGTTCAGAGGGATGGTCGACTTTCTTTCAAGAGAACTCATGCACAACCATTGGTACTGACTGTAGATTACATTCTAGCTCAGGAAATGAACATGGTGGACAAGTGTATATCATTACACAGGCTTGGAAGTAAGTTGGGGCCAATCTTTTTAAAACATTACTCAGATTTAGCATTTTGCTATGACACTGTCAAGCTGACAATGCACTGGTTTTCAAAAAGGATCTGAATCGATGCAGCAGAATTTTTCTTTCCACACATTTTTCTCCCTTGTGAAAACCTGTATATTTGGGGGTGATATGCCAGTAGCGACTAAAACAGCCTTAAGCTTCTACAACGTTAGCCTCAAGCAGAGATGAGGACCGGGCTACGGGGGTCTGGTAAGCTCTCTCTAAATCCACACCCCCAAATTTTTTTCATTTTCAAACAGGAGCCACAAAAGGCTTCTTGCAGCTCTTTTCGTTTGCAGTAGCATTCCCCAAGACCAGTGAACAAACTATGATGTATGAAATAGAAAGGAGTTGGAGATATTGGTTTACAAGCATTTTTATATAGGAGGAGAAATGTGTTAAGCTAGGAAAAGAATTGTAGAAATGGATGGATAAAGTGAGAGTGAGAATGGGTCAGAGGGAATATACACAGTAATAATTTATGCACCTACCCTGTCCTCAGACATATATGCTACAACCACACCTTATATACCCCCTTGCTTTCAATTTATACCACAAAGGACTAGATAACTTGTTATTGCTTTTCATTCCATTAAGAGCATTGTGCTACATGTTATGTTAAAATGTATTGGAGTCAAATCATTTGATGTTTTCCACCCATAATTCTACTGAATTGATTTCTAGATTTTAAGACTGTGATTTAAGATTTAATAGGACTTGGTTTTGAATAATACATTAATCTAGATAAGCTGAAAATGAAAATGAAAACTACATTACTGATTTTATGCAATGAATAAAGTTTGCCACCAGGTGGCAGCACAATACTTAACAAAGTTGGTGACGTTCAGATTACTGCAAACTGGCAACATAACTGTTGCTTATTTGTTAATATGTACATATATCACATACATGTGGTCAACATTTTAATTCATGAGCAGCACTCTACATTAATATTCAAAACATGAATAAAATATTTAGCTCAACAAATCATGATTATCAAAATTTTGCCGCCAAGAATTTCTTTTTAAAGACAAAAAATCTGCACATGAGATCTATCTTGAAATAATTGAAATTAAGAAAATATCAGTGTGAGTTGGAAACTCAAAGTGAAGCAAACTCCAGACTGACAAATTATGAGAATTGAGACCTAAAAATACACAAAAATAGTTATGGTGAAAATTGTTTTCAGTGAACAGTTGTTCTTTTACAGTACATCTCAGCTTAAAAGCAGATTTTATTGTAATTTCCTGTCTATCACACACACACACACACACACACACACACACACAGTGTTACTTGCCCAATGAGTGCCTCCACAAGCAGTCAGCCAGATGGTCTGGTAGATTGTGCCCAATGCACTGGATGTGTGCTAGTACTTGATGCGTGCAACCACACAAACATGTGCACACATGCACACAGTGTCAATAGCAGCTCTCCATGGCACAGCTGGTCCGTGTTTTGGGTTAGAATAAAAAATTGCCAGATGGGAAGGGACAGAGAGAGGGAAAGAAAGACAGAGAGTCATACATTACGAATATGTGAGATACCAGCACACTGCGTTCCCATATTCCAGGAGAAGATCTTTTACATTTACACACATGGCATATCATGTTCTGACAGACAAATGGAAATGACAGTTTGGATTATTACAAGGGTGTATGGCAAAGATAAGGTGCTCATGTTTGCATACGTCTGAATGGTTAGCAACATGGCAGGGTGTGGTGACAAAAAAGAGGCAGGAGACAGATTCGGGGTGGAAGATGAGAAACCAAAAGAAAATTGAATATAGGAAGGAAGAGAACAGATAAGAGTGCAGGAGGGGAGGTGGAGGAGTGGGGAATCAAAAAAGGTAAGGAGAAGAGGACAGAGGGAGGACACAGAGGAGCAAAGGGTACGAGGGTACGAGGGGGGCTGGGATGAGTGAACGATGCAGGCAGAAAGGTCATCGTAGCATAAGGAGTGTGTAAATTGTCCAGAACATAAAACTGCTGCTGTCGACTCGAGGGGATTCTTTTTCCCCCTTATCTTTCTGCTTTCTAAAAATAGTACCAGCTCTCTGTAGGGGGAAACTAGGACACCATTACCTCTCACATCTCTCGGTTACACTCATGCCTACTTTATTACATATAGATAGATAGATAGATAGATAGATAGATAGATAGATAGATAGATAGATAGATAGATAGATAGATAGATAGATAGATAGATAGATAGATAGATAGATAGATAGATAGATAGATAGATAGATAGATAGATAGATAGATAGATAGTTTTCAAACATATTATTTCTGTGATTATTAAAGAAAACATAAGTAATCTGCATTAGAGGATTCACTCCTAACATCCTGCACAGCTCAGGATGTGTGGCGAGTCGTTCATTAATCCCAGGGTTGGTGGGATCGATCCCCTGCTCCACCTGTCTCTGTGTCGAAGTGTGCATTGAGCAAGGGCCTGAAACGCCAAATTGCTCCTGATGGGTAAGCCAGTGGCAGCCCCGCCACCGTCGGTGTGTGTGAATGAGAAGCAGGATTGTATAAGTGCTTTGACCGTCAAGGTAGACTGCTGCTATGTAATTTTAGTCCATTTATTTAGCGTGAAATAGCAGTTTCTTTAATTAGTTAACAACCTTGCATGATGCACTGAACAAACCTGTGCCCTCTAATTATAAAACATAAAGTGGCTTGAAATTTAAACACGTATTTGTACATGCCACAACATGCAATTAAACACAAGTACGGTATGCTGACATATAGAACGATTGGGTTCAAACCACTGAAAATCAGTACAGAATAAAAGAGAGATAGAAAAATGAGCTATCATTGTAAAAAAAAAAAAAAACAAACCACTCACGACCAGTCTGTGGCCATCTTCCACACAACTTCCCATCCACTACATTAATCTATCATTTACATGTGTGTGTGTATAATAGATTGCAAAACTAGCCACAGGCTGCCACACAACATTCACACTCATGCTTGCGGATGCATACACGTACAAACATATCCTCACACATAAACAGACAGGGACCTGTATGCATCTAGTGAAACAATGATTGTCAATGTATGAAGGCAGCCTGTCTCTTTAATGAGATGTCACACCACCAGCCTGGTTTTGATTCATGTCATATACACACCGACTTATAAATGCACACATACACACACGTATTCCACTCACGCACACACACACACACCTTCCTTCTCTGCTTCCTCTGTGTATGAATACAGTATGAATTGGGACAGAATTTCAGAGAAAATGCAGGTGCAAAATTGTCTGTGTGTGTGTGTGTGTATTTAGCCTGCACGTGCAAAGACAAACACTTGTGGGACCAAAAAAAGAGGCAAAAATAGGTTTTGGTTTCAATTACAATCAAAGCTTCTTCATAAATGAGAATGAGACAATGATATAGAGATGGAGAGTATAAAAGATCCAAACAGAAATGACACAGCAAGAGAGAGAGGGCGGGGAGTGGCCAAAAAAAAAGAGACAGGGAAAGGGAGGGGTGGGGATAAAGGGATGCTTGGGACAAAATGTTCTAATCCCAAACCAGCATCACAGAGAGTTACTCAGGGATTTCACATTGTTTCTGTTTTGGGACGTTGTCCTAGTGTGACCCAGCAGATTGGCAGCAGAGATCAGCTGCTATCAGGAGTGGAACAAGAAATATCAGTCTACTGTGAGGGAAGAAAAAAAGCAAAAAGAGAATCCTTCGGGAGATCAAGGGGAAGGACACAGGCGCTATTGGCGATACTGGCACTTCTGTGAATGCTTTAAAATGAAAGGGATGATGTTATCAAACAAAGGACAGTATGGGAAAGAAAGAGAGAGAGAGAGAGAGAGAGAGAAATGACCTTCTCACATCAAATGTTTCTCTCTTAAAATTGCTTGATAATGAGCTCATAATGGCCGTCTGTAAGCGGCTTGTTATTTATGCCAGTGCACACAACACGCTCACGCTGGGCAGCAATACTACTTTGTAGCATGCACTGTTCGTGGGGACGGACACGTTACATGTGAATACATGTGTGGTTTAGCCTCACGAAGCATGACGCCGCATCTTGTCCTGCTTTTCGTTGACAGTATATTAGGTATATTATATGTCCGGCCTACAGACACACACACCGGATCCACACACGGTATTCAAACACTGCAGGGGAGCCCAAAAACTTGCTGTAATTAGGCCCAGTGGGTCTGTTCCTCAGTGACCTGATTGTAGTTAATGCTCAGGACCTTACAAATGAACTGTGTTATCAGTATTGGTTTTGCAGATTTAGAGTGTTTCACAGAGTGAGCCATGGCGGGACATTTACTGAAGCGTGCTTGTTTGCAGTAAATGTGTTCAGGGAGTTTTGTCAAAATATCGTCTTTTTCAGCCTTCATCACTTGGATGTATAAGCTTCTTGTCAATAATGTGAATTGTGTAGATGCTCTTCGATCCATTCCAGCATGTGTGTCACATCCATTTGTTTATTCTTTCAGTTTTTCTCAGTTCTTAACTCTCGCTTTAAAGCCTGGGAACCAGACAAATCTGTGAGTTCACTTGCTCTTGCAGATGTGTCTTTCTCAGACAGATCTCTAGTCTCACCTGTCCTGGGTCAGACCGATCACAACCATTTATCTAATATGGGGAGAGTTTCACACGACGACTGACAGAGGAGTGCAGCTGATGCATTTTCATTAACAACCAAGATGGCTGCCACTGATGTTTAACATTCTGTCGAATCTACTACTATGTCCATTTTAAACAAAGTGGCAGGTATATTTTCTCTAAAGGAAGAACAAACAACTAAACTCAAAGCTTTTGTTGCTAAGAAAGGTGTGTTTTCCATACTTCTGACAGGATATGGTAAAAGTTCAACATGTCAGGTTACATAATTATCGATATGTCATTGATATTGATATGAAAACAGCAAATTACACGAATGTGCATCTATCAAAATCCCTGCATTATCCTTTTTTTTTTTTTAAATATTTGTTTATTTATGTAATGTAACAATTGAATTCCCTGGCAATACTTTTACAGGTTATTGTTCAGCATTGATTTAAAAACCAAACAAACATGTATGATATGTATGGATACAGAAGCCCTGTTCAAAATGTAAGTGAAATATAATGAAATTATTGTCATACTACATACATATTAGTAATAAAACAATATAAAACTACCTTATAAAAGTACCTTATGAAAGCATCAGTTTTGTAACATTATAAAAACATAAAAAAAAACAACATTATAGTGAATGCTGTTGTTACAATGCCCGCCTCACATGCTTTGTGATACACACATTATCACAACAGTATCACAGTATTATGGACCAACGCCATCACTTTACAGTCACACATATAGACACGGATATAAAGATATCATCCGATTTTCTGAGCTCATGCTCAGTAGGAAATGGAAACCCAGACACAGCCTTTTTGTGTTCACGTAAAAAAAAAAAAACATACCAGGCCTTTCCTCATTGACTCAGGCCATCATGGCTATACAGTCACTGTAAATAGCACTCTTTCTGCTTACGGCCACAATGACTTCACAGCCCCTGTTGCTGAGGCACCTCAGGGGCCAATGAAAGCAAAAGTCTGCTGAAATGCCATAAAGCTCTGCAGACACTGGAGGGAGTGCTAGACTGCTGTCTGTTACAATCACTTGAAGACAGAGAAACTTAGTGCGCACAGTTCGTTTGATGTCTGAGTTTAGCTCTAAGGTCAGTATCATGTTAGTCATGTTAGACAGAAACGTTTAGGCTCTGAAGCAATAATAATGAGCGCGCCAAACTTAAGGTGCATTTATTTTTTAATACAGTGAGGGAAATGCAGGTAAAATGCCCTCATTAGTCTGCTGCTGTAGCAAAGATTTGTTTAATGGTAACACATTTTGGTTTAATAAGGAAGATCCTGTGTTTCCTTGGCCAAAGGATATGGGAATGACACATCATCATCATCATATTTCCTTAAAGTATCTAGCAAATTCTATCAGCTCAATTCAACTAAGGTATTTTCAATTCACTTAATTAAAGACTTTCCTTAAGAAAAAAAAAAATTGATATCAAAACTTCCACTTTTTGGTGCTTTCAAAATAAATTTCAATTTCAAAACAAAACTTGGGGGTGAAGGGTAGTTGCAACTATATTTGTTTGTTACGATCTTGACATTTTTAGCATTTGAGTAATGTTGGCCGTTATGTAATAAGTCACTCACTGGGACCCTAATTTAGCACCTGGGGAGGAGGGGGGGGGGTAGTTGGAGCAGCATGGAACAACAACAAATGCTGCTCCATGAATAGATACACACAAAACTGTACACATTTTACAATCCATTTCTGACCCGTTACTGGTTTCCAACTAACAATTATCTTTAAAAAGAAGCCTTTTTGCAACACTGACCTACAGTTTACAGAGGATGTTGAGCTACTTGGAAAACAGGGTTGATCCTTTTCAGCACACACTTTCACACACAGCATTGCATATTATAAGGCTTTGGTGTCTGACGTTATTTCAAGAGAAGCATTACATAAGTGTTCACTACTTGAAATGGAAGGAAATGCCTGTGCCTGTCAGCAGCAGAGAACGAGAGTGAAGTTGCAGTCTAACTATTTTTGGACTTCAGTCAGGTTCCTTTCTCCACAGTTTGTGCCTCTCCACCATGAGAGAGTATGAATTTTAATCAATGCTTTTATCATTTGTTATGGAAAGGCTCCCTCTGTGTTTGAATGGCAGGAAAGCCATAAACCTGCTTTTCCCTCTGCCATATTAGCATATGAGTGGAAAACATTTCTCACGGAGAGAGAGAGAGAGAGAGAGAGCAGAGGACTTGTTTGAACATAAAAGCTGCTGTGTGGAAGGGAAGCTGGGCTGCACGGGTGAATAATTTGTCCTTTCAGATTTGTTTAGAGAGGGAATGATTAGTAATCAACAGTTAAAAAGCAAGATAAAGGAAGTTTTCCACAGGCAGGCCTTTGTGAGACAGGAGAGCCTGTGGGTGTGTGCATATGTGTGTGTTTACTTTACGTATATGCATATTGGCTGGAAGGCAAATACCTCTAAGCTGGCTACAGTTGAAATCCTCACGTGCAGCTCACGTCTTAATCAAAGCTTGTGTGTGTGTGTGTGTGTGTGTGTGTGTGTGTACGTGTGTGCATCTATGTGTAGCAGATCCCGTGATGTCATGCTTTCGTTCTGAGCAGCTTAGGCAGCATGTCAGCGTGTATTAAACATCTAAATCAGATGACACTTGACCTCTGACCTTTGTGTGTGCTGCTCCTGTGAGCTAAGACACAAGCTCAGAGTGTGTGTGTGTGTGTGTGTGTGTGTGTGTGTACTTGCATTACACACTTAATGGGGCCAGAGAGCACACACAGTATGGGGCCCACAATGTTTTGTGGGTCCATTAGGATGATTTGGATAACAATGCTTTTCTGAACTATGTTGTTGTTATTGACAAAACTAAAAGTATCAAAATATTTATTTGGTGATGGTTAATATTGGTCAGGGTCAGGGATAAGTTAGTGTTTTCTAACCTACAGTATGCGATATACATTGTGTCTACGGGAAGTCCCCACAAAGATAGCAAAACATACTGTGTGTGCGCGCAAGAGTGTGTGTGTGTGTGTTGGGTGAAAGAAACTACTACACTGACCAAATCCAAATCCGGAAACCAAAAACACAGAACAACACATATAAAAATGCACAAACAGAACAAGAGAAGACAAAAAGACAGATTGGAATAAAACGATAACTAAAGTGTAAAGTGTAATTCTGTGCCGCTGAGGGATGGAGTGAGATTGATATTCTAAATGATGTCCCAAGGTGGACGACACATGCCAAGTATGTGACCATTAGCAAGGCTGCTTGAATAGACTGCAGCAGGCCAGAGGGGGATCACATTGAAAGTTTGCCTGAGGACGTAGCTATGCCTGATCTGTTGCCATGATAACTGGGACTCCGGGGTGGGGTGCAAAAGTCTGTGGATTCATTCGTAAGTTATGAATGATGATTAGAGGACATAACTGCATTTCATCTGTCAAAGCTGTCCATTCTGCACACTGTAATGTGACTGCAAAGGTACCATGTAAAAAGTAAAAGAGGTTGAGTAAAAGAGGTTTTTCTGATCATGGTCATTGTAATAGAAGTAACTTTCCACCAGGCTTACTGGCTCACATGATAAATATACTGAGCTATATGAATTACCATGAAACTGTGAAATATCTCTTACACGTGACCTTTTAGAATGGGTTGTGTACATTTGTATCCTCTGATGTGTACAGTTGCCAGGTAATATGATTTTGTCCTTGGTGGTGCCTGAGTCATTCTCCCATATGGCGTTTGTTGGTTCTAATATGTTTTCTAATGTCTGTTCAGAGCCTAAATCGTCTTACAGAACAGCCATTAGTTTCCACCTCCAGCTACACTCAACTGTGACATGCAAAAATGATGGCCTTCAATCACCTGGGTGTTAATCTGAAGAGGTAATGTGGAGGCAGTAACAAGGAAGCAGAAAGGAATGAGAAACAAGGAGAAAGTAGCAATGTGTCGTTGCAGGTGTTCAGACTTAACGGCGTAGTTTTTCTTGGGTGTGTTTGTGATTTGTGTTTGTGCTTATGAGCAGATGGCATGTGCTGTCGCCTGCAAGAGCTTCCACTTCTCACTGTGTTAAAAAAACACACACAAGCATGCACGCAAACACGCACATGCACACACATGCAGAGTCTGTGATTATCCCCCTTGAAGGCTCATCTGCTCGGGATATCGGACGGAGCAGGAGCTGAAAGTGTAGCTCTGCTGTTTACCTTCAGCTTCAGGTAGATGAAACGCTTTGAAGAGAAGAGAAGAGAAGAGAAGAGAAGAGAAGAGAAGAGAAGAGAAGAGAAGAGAAGAGAAGAGAAGAGAAGAGAAGAGAAGAGAAGAGAAGAGAAGAGAAGAGAAGAGAAGAGAGTATAAAAAAATGCTCTGTCTCAACATCTACTGACTGAGACAGTACAGGTGAACAGGGTAAAAATTATACTTAATTCGCATTAAATATTTACATTTTATTTGAATATGCAAATGTAGCATAGTCAGAAATCTGAACACTGGACAAAGCCAGCTTCAAAATTCTTATTTTATTCAGCTGACATTTTAGAGCCAAAGGTTTTTACTGAGGGGATTTTGAATGTCTGTTTTTATCACTCCATAAATCAGAAAATACTTTCATACAAACAGCCATAAAAAACTAACTTCTCCATGTTTCCAGGAATAAAATGCTGTATAAATCATGTAAATCATAAAAATCTTAAATCATCAGTATGAACAGACCCCTCTACGAAAAAAAAAAAAAAAAAACTTCAGAATTCACTGGAGTGGAGATTTCTGGATCATTGTGTGAGAAAAAAAATCATTCAGAGAAAATAGCCTTTAAGGATATGAATTTAAAAAGAAATCTACAACCACAAATAAACCAAGTGGAGTAAAATAAACACCTAAATGTGTATTTTGGACATTTTCCTTCCACTGGTCTGAAAGAGGACATGTTATGGAAGCAAAATAGCCCAAAATCTCAAAATGGACCAGAACATGAAAAAAACAATGTTTTTGCCTGTAGTGCAAATGTTTTTCTTTTCCACAAAGGCAGGTAAAACCAGAAAGCCACAACAAGACAGTCTACATTTTTAAAATGTTTTTTTTTAATGTTTTAGAGAATTGTGTGCATGTCTGAGTAGTAGAATAGTCCACACACATATAAATATAGTTTTTAAGATTTATCAGTAAATGTGTTATTGCTCAGTATGGCTCAGATATGGAATCAGTTGCTTGATATGGGAGGAAGCAGGCTGACAAAAAATGTATGTATATGGGATCAAAACATTGTTGTCTGTCAGTCAAAAGATGCGTGGACATTGTTCGATAACAATGGGTTTGGTGAGGCATTTCCCAATAATGAAAAGCTCTATATTTGTTTATTCAGAAAATCTGTGTTTGCTCAGTATTGATCTGTGAACTCTACCAAAGCTGCATATTTAGGCTTAGATCTGGTATTTTGTTGAAAGTGGATAATTTGTCAGTCTGGAAGAAGAAAAGCAAATTTGGCCAACGTGCTGTCTGAGGGATGTAGAATAAGATTTCATTTTGTTTTTTATTGTCCTTCTTACTGGGAACTCACATAGTTGCTGCAATTAGATTAAGTTGGTTGTTCACACTTGAGATATTTAGATAAACTAGAAAGCCAGGGAAATAAGGGAAAAAAAGCTCTTTATCAGGATAAACCGTATAAGTACGCAGCAGTTCTTTTCAATAAGTGTAATGACTTAATGTTGCCATGAGTATTAACTTTGTCCTTGGAGTTATTGGTGAAGAGCAAATTGGAGTGGAAATGGTGTTGGACTGTGTTAGGCTTTATCCAACCTGCTGATGTTTTGTCTCATGTACAAGTATTTGCTTTTGTGCATATATGTCTACTTTAACCATGTAACAATTTACTTTTTGAGCATGGCTCAGTAATTCTGCTTCAGGAATATTCTAGCACTTTTTTCAGGCATTTGTGCGTGAGGCCCATAGGTGACAGGTGCGGAGTGTATTATCGGGTTGGTGAGTCAGTCTGTCTATCGGACTGTGCTTAAAATTGAAAGAGCGAGGGGTGGTGAACCCTTAACACTACACTGCATTCATAGGATACTTGTTATGTAACAGAGAGAACACATACAGATATCCATAAACATACACACACACACAGAATGACATCAATCATACACACACAACTGCCAGTGGATTAGTCGACCTCCCCACCCTCATCTTTGAAACACGGGATGCACACACATGCACACATAAACAGGCATACTCACACACACATACATACACACACACACACACACACACACACACACACACACACACGTGGCTTGTCCTTCAACCCAGGGGCAATATTCTTGTGAAGTTGCCTCCTTCAGCCCACCTCCTGGCACAGTTTCACCAATCAGGCTTCATGGTGATACACACCTCACTAACCACTTTGAATCCTTAACACCAGAATGGCCCTGCTGCACTATTTGCATCCACATGGCTGCCATAAGTCTGATGTATGGGCTGCTTGTGTCCAGTTGCTTGGGGGCCAAGGCAGGTTATATTATAACATACGTATGTGTTTGTGTATGTGAAGTATCTATGTATATGCAAATGCATGTATACATATATGTATATATATACGTATATATACTTACATACTTTATACCACAAAAATGCTCATTGCTGAGATATATTCAAATGGGCATAGACACACGCAAGCAACAAAATGATAACATTCACATCAAAACATATCTAAACTCAACATTAAGGGTACACACACGAGAGAAAACAAAGGGAGATATATGCAACCTTGGGGCAACACAACCGTGGAAGACATCATGTCAAGTTAAAACAAAAACAATTTTCCGCAAAGACAGAGAAGGTAGATGTCTTTTAGTTGCTGTTGTTTTCCCGTTGGCTGCATTAATAGCGGATGCATTAGGTGGAACTCTTTGCTGCTAATCAATACAAGTTGTTAGTGCCTCTCCCTCCCTCTCTCTCTCTCTGTCCTTCTTGCTCCCAATGTCTCTCTCTCTCTCAGATCCATTGTAATGCAGCACAGAGCACTCCACACATGGCCTTTACAAAGGCTGCTTGTACTCTAGTAGAAATTGGGCTGGGGGCCTTTGTAGCAAAAGTCTGTGACCTCACTCATTCCTTTTATTACACGGACACATACACACAAACACACACATGCTCCTGAGGGAAAGCACATAGAGGTGGACGCTTTGAAAATAAGACATGTGCCGGGATGTAATGTTCTATTTACAAACATCAGCTCATGGCCCTCGGCACATATAGGCACGTACACTGATGCACCGACACACCAAGATACAAACACAAGTTCACTGTGCCCCAGTCCAGCTTTTTACAATGCTAATGGCCTTGGTGCTATGAAAGCACGGAGCAATAAACACAATGCCAGCCCACACGGCATGTGAGTGAGTAGGCTGTGAGTTGTGTGCTGAATAGATCTGTGTGTGTGTGTGTTTGCTAAGGAGCCAAGCTTTGTCACAGCACTCCACACACAGCGCTTCCAGAAAAGGCCATGTTTCAATATGGTTTTGTAAGGACCTCGCCACCGGGGCTCAAAGAGGACAAACTGTTCCCTGTTCCTCAATTCACATCGTGTTTAGTTTTATGCGTACGTTTTATTGTTGTGTCACTCTGTGAGCTATAGTGAACTCGTGAGAGATTTTTTTTTTTAATATAGAGAACAAACTCAACTAATAATAGTGTAATATACCAATTTCATTTTCTTAGCCTTGCTAGCAGTGTGTGCTCTATGGATGGCAATATCGGTCTGTCTGCCCTTTGGTCCAGGTTGAAATATCTCAACAGCTATTGGATGGATTGCCATGAACTTCTGTACAAACAGTCATGATCCCCAGAGGATGAATCCTACTGACTTTGATGATCCCACGTATTTTCCTCTAGCACTACCTGCAGATCACATTTTTCACATATCCACTGAAATAAGATTTTAATGCATCTAGATTTTGGTGTGTAGATTTTGTCAAGTATTTCTTCTCATGCACTTCTTCTGCAATGCCTCGAACCCCCTCCCCCCCACTGGAGATCAATATAGGCTTATTCATCTTGATTTATATTAATATCAGATATACCATTTATTTCTTACTTACTTACCTGCAGATTAAACAGGACTCTATTCAACATTTTCAAATAAATGTTTGCTGTCCACTCCAAACTGCAGAAACCATGTATAAAGAGAGCTGGATACAGCGTTGGGAGTCTCATTCCTATGAAAGTTGCTCAGTCGTGCAGGGGGTATAAAAGTACTCAGATCTTCTGCATTGTTGTGCCTGTGGAGCATGCTCACTAGTGTCTCTCAAAAGATGATCTTTTCTTCGTCAGCTTATCGTGTTTTGACTGTGGTGGCAAATAACAAAATGGGGACATTATCGCCATCTATTGGCAGGGAGAATAGTTGACTGTTTTGAGAAGCTTATTCTCATTTCAAAACCACATGGCTATCGTGTTCCTCTTGGTATATTTTTTGATTTCTTTACAAATATCTGATTGTTGTTGTGGTAGCTAGTTGCTAACCGAGGAGAAAGTAACTCATGAGCTACTGCACTAGATCCTTGATTATCAGTTTATACTCATACAGACATTTATACAGATATCTGGCTATGAAGACTATTTCAAAACACCTGTTTTGTTTTATTGGCTATATCAAGAAAAAAATAAGCAATTGACTCGCATTTTCACTGAGAGAAAAAGCTTTGTTCCCTACAAGCGGAAAACGCTGGCTTAGTGTGGATTGAGAGCAAACACTAAAACAAAAGATGCAGTTTGCAATGTATCCACATTGGTGTGGACTTGTGTGCCAGACTCTCACACTATCAACAACACACATACATATACACACACACACACACACACACCAGGTTTGTGTCTATTTCCCTTAGACATACACTGACATGTAAAGCAGCTGTGCTGGCAATTGTCAGTGTGGTAACCAGAGAGAAGAACAGAACAGAACTTCAGCAATAATGCCGCAGTGGGTCTGTCTGTATGTGTGTGTGAGAGAGAGAGAGAGAGAAAGAGAGGCAGAGCCTGCTGAGCCAGGCCTCTCATTATGTGAAATGTAATCTGAGCTTTCGGGGCCCGAGCCGGCCCTCCGACTGCGCTGAATGGGGGTCGAGCACCGGCCCCCACTGTCTTTCCTGTGCTTTCACTCTGCTTAGCTCGGCAACTCTGATTATAAACCGAGAGGGTGGGGTGGCCGTTGGGGCCGGGGAGTGGTGGAGGTTTGGGTGGATCACGGGTGGTGAAATTTAGGGCTGGTATGGGTGTGATGGTAAGCTTCCAGTTTGTGGTTTGTCTGAGTGTCTTGCTGAGCTGGATAGTTAAGTGCAGGGAGTTACAGTACATATACAGCATATACAGTACAAAAACAATACAAAAAGTACGAGATGAAAATTGTATTCCAATTTTCTTCTATCTACATGTTTCTGTCTTTTACTGCCATTGACAATGAATTGATAAGAAATATAAAAAAATCAAAACATGTCGAGATTTATAGAGATGCATGTTAAATGATAAACAAGACATTCAAAATTTTGCAATTTGATAAATACTATACATACAGCAATAAAAATAATGCATCTTCAGTTTGATTTTTTTCACTCGATATAGATATTTTAACAAGACATCAGAACAGAACCTGAACTGTATGAACATACCTGGATGTGACACTGCACTGCATGGAAAATCCCTCTTCTAATATTAAGGTTCATGGGATACAACTGTTTTATGTGACTGTGACTTAATATGACCATTACTTATATAGGTATTAATTTTAAAGGCAGTTAAAACCAGCTTTCCAGGTGCTGGAGCGGGACAAGATGTGTGTGTGTGTGTGTGTGTGTGGTTAAGGTGTGATGCTGAAGTCGGCCTACCACAGCAGAGGAGCACAGATAACCTTGGGTCACCTCAGACTAAATGACCGCTTCTGGACAATAGAGATGATTAATGCCCACCTTCAGTATCGGACACACACACGTGCACATGTGTCAAGTCACATGGAGTGTACGTTTGTGTGTGTTGTTAGGGTGACAACCTTGTCCCTTGGAGCTAATGAGGCCTAGCGACCGGTGTCCCATGGCTCGAGCTGTACTTGATACTAGGGCATTAAGCTTAATACGGCCTGCACATCATCTATTTTCCCTGGTGCATATTCATCATAGGATACATATTATACATCTTATATACCATTAGCCATTAAAACCACTATTGACACACTGAAAAATACCCTTAGAAAGAACTATTTGAGCCATCACCTTTCATGCAAATGTAGAAAAAACAAAAAAAGTTTTGCTTAAAACAACAGCTTTAATTGCTGAAGTATAGGAGGCAAAAAAAAAAAAGCTTGTAAGGTGACCCTGTTTCTCACTTGCAGAAGTGGGTGTCTCTAATATGGAATGAGTACAGGGGTAGGCTGTGTGCTCTTGTGTGTGTACTCTTGTGTGATATACCATGCATATTTGTGTAAAAGGGGGGCGGTGGTTTACCCCAGGGGAGCTTGCTGCCTACCTTCATGTGCTCCTGTGCTTACTTTCTACCATTTGTAAGGAGTGACTCAGTCTGGTGATCTCTGGGGAGCAAATTATTAATTTGTTGCCACTTCTGCCAGACTGCAGTTTCAGTAGAAAAAACAGATGCATGCAGAGAGGAAAGGGAAAGACTTTGGGCAAGTTCTTGAGTGTATTGTATATTTATATAAAACCTTTGAATTGTTTCAAACTGAGTGATTTCTGGTCTAAAATAGGATTGCATATGTAGTTGTAACAGGAATATTTTCCATTCCATCTTTTCAGCTCTGGTTTTCATTAGTCTTTTTCTCTCCCTTGTTCTGCATTCTACCTCTGTATTTGAGTATGTGTGTTGGAGTGAGAAGGGTGGTGGTTGGCAACCCACACTGCTTGTGAGTCAGCTGAATCACTTACACTTGGTGCAGCATGTCATTTGTGAGAGAGAGAGAGCGAGAGAGAGAGAGAGAGAGAGAGAGAGGGTGGGGGAGGGAGAGGGGGGAGAGAGAGAGGAGCAGACGGCAAGAAAGCAGCAAGGCTCATGACAGAGGGCACAGCGTGAATAGTGACCGAGCGGGGGAGGTGGTGAAATATGTGTTCCCGAAATCTGATGGGTGTAGCTGGTGAAAAGATTGATGTGGTAGCAGGTGCAACATTAGTGAGTCACTGACTACATTTACAAGAGAAACAAGGTTATTGGGAGAAATTAAGGGTGACGCAACAAGCTGAGGCTCATGTTTTGGATGCAGCTGGTCAGTAAACTGATTTCTTCTCATGCCAAGGCCGATTTTTTTTTACAGTTTATTAACTCGCTATATCACGCTTTTGGATGGCATTTGGATGTGACAACACATAGAGAGATCAAAGAATTATGTCACCTTGAGCATATCATCCGAATATTACAAAAGGTAAAGCAGAGGAAAACCAACTTATTTGGACTAATTTCAGTTTCACTTTTAGTCTTTAG
Source organism: Pempheris klunzingeri (assembly GCF_042242105.1). Taxonomy (NCBI): domain Eukaryota; kingdom Metazoa; phylum Chordata; class Actinopteri; order Acropomatiformes; family Pempheridae; genus Pempheris; species Pempheris klunzingeri. The sequence goes on from NC_092028.1 coordinate 14,812,658, forward strand.
TAAGCAGTTTAGAAACTATATGGATGAATGTATGCACTGGCACTCATTTAACTATAGTGTTGCCATAATTAAAAACTGGGCAGCAAGGCTTACAACAGCTTTCTATACCACTCCACAAAGACGTCTACTGTTCATCAACACTGGCTGAGGTGTTTCTGGTGATCAGGAAAGCTGCTTTGATTGAATACAGCAGTCCACAGCGGCGAAGGAGAGATCCAACTTTCAAGCAGCACAGCAAAAAGCACCACACATTCAGCGGCTCAATAATTAATTACACTTTATGTCATTATAAGATGATACACAGGCACTCCACACAAACCAGTACAAAGTGACAGTGAGATCGGGCATGACAGCTGACTCATACAACAACAGAGACCCAAAAAAACCTGCATGCACGTGCAGGAAAGCCAACTTTTATTACCCATCAACGTGTGTGTATTTGTATAAGGCTGATTATGTCCAACAGCCCACATCCAGCCTCTGAGTAGACACTGTCTGCTTACATTCACCCCCTTGGATTTCTCTCAGGAATCAACCCAAAGCTTATCCTGACCACAGAGGACCGACAGAAAAGAATAAAGTGGGAATAGATACACAGAGTAAGACAATGTGTGAGAGAGACTGATTAAAAGACAGGAAGAGGAAGACCGGCTAAAAGGAAGTAAAAGAGAGAGACGGAGCACTAGAGACAATGTTGTTTATGAGTGTTTGTATGTCTGTGTGTTTGTGGGTGATTGTGTATTTCATTCCAATGTGTGGGTATACACCTTTGTCTGCCTGTTCATTGTGTATTAGAAAAATCAGGAGCAAGCCAAACCCTGTCCTGTATCTTTTTTTATACACCAGGCCAGTGTTTCACCCTCTCTGACAATAAGATAGCTGGTGATTTGTGTGTTACTATCTTTAGTCGAACACAGGCTTTGCTGACGTACCAGTAGCTGGAAAAGGAGACCTGAACCAGCGGGACGAGCCAGGATGAGACGGGAACATGGGTGTGGTGGAGCTTCAGTGTGTGTCTTCAGGGTGTGTGGACGGTCTCAGATGAGCTTGACCTGCTTTTTAGGAGAATATTGTGCAACGCCTTGTGAAATCTGCTCCAGACACAGAGGGTGCTTTCTCAAAGATCAGCAGTAAGCCCAGCTCGGGCTTTCACGAGAGCCTTGGAAAGAGGAGATCAGGTGACAACTCATATTACATTAACAAATAAGGTGAAACAGACAGATGCTTTTTTATTCCCAAAGCATGTTAGAATTTCTTGTCACAAGAACTTATTCGTATATTGTATTTGACTTTATACATATTCTAAGTCTATGTGCAAAAAAAAAACACACCAGAAAAACAGTGAGAAGACAAAACATTAAGTAACACGCAGATACTGATATGGAAACCCTCCCTTGTGATCAACTTTAATCTGGTATCCATTGAAATGTGGCCCAGTTAGGTGCCCGTCCCCTCACATTAGGAACAGTGCTGTTGACTCATGTCCTTATTCTTAGCGCGCTGCATCAGATGTCCTCTTAGTATAGTTTGGCTGGTGCACCATCTATTTCAGTTATATAAGGACAAACATATAGAGAGACAGAGTTGAACAACGCAGTCAAGCCACTTTCCCCATTGGGAAACAAAGTTTAAATGCTTTCACGCTTCACACACCAACACCTGCTGGATTGTATCAGTTTCACTGTTAATATGTAAAAGAAAGGAGAAACATGTAGTTGAACTAGAGGGAGAATAATTGAAAGAAAGAGAATGACGCAAGCAGCTCTAATGCTCACTAACTACTGTAACATTTGTTTTATCTGTATGGAGACCGAAATGTAATAACAACACTTTTTACACTTCGTTTTTTGGCTTTGTCTCGGACAGTCGCTTCCTGGAATCCGGTCATTAACTTGAGGTTTGTCAGGGAACACTTCCTTAAATGAATCTGGTATTTGAATGACAACAACAAAGCACACCCAAGGTTAATATTCTCAGGGCACATACATAGATCTGCTTTTTCATCCAATTTAGATGACAGAGTGTTATTTCCAGAGTGTGTTTCTCCAAAGACACAACAGAACACAGAACTTAAACCTGCCCTGTATAGGATATAGCAAACATTTTCAAAAGCATAAAAGCAGCCAATGGCCTTAAACTATTGTAAAAGTCGCACTGACATCTCAGTCCAAACATCTAAAAACAAAACAGCCCGTCTTTGTCAGCAAAATCCGAACCAGAGGAGTGAAACCACAAAGCATCACAAGCCTTGTGCCTTAACCACGTGGTCACAACAACATCTATAATCAAGATTTATATTCTCAGAGTGAAACTCTCTGACTCAATATTGACTCAAATCAATATCTCTTTGTGAGAGCGGGCCTGAGCCTCTCAAACCTCATTACACCAACTAGATCTGCATTTTATCAGGAAGCCTCACATTGATAACATTTGGCTGGGGATTCCCATCGGACAGCTTTTGCTGTTTGGGCAAACTAACAGACGACATATTAAGAAAAATCGTTTGCCTTTTTCGTGAAGACGCTTGAGGGAGCCCTGTGGTACTCCAACCTCTGTTCTACTCTAATCTGTTTCTATACCCTACAGCCCCATTATCAATACCATGACATAATATAAATGATTTATTTCACAGTGCTATACATATTTTGCCTCTAATCGCTGATCACATGAGTCAGTTCCCAAAAAACGATCTATAATAGTATGGCGCAGAAAGGTTCAACCCCCTGCTGTGCTACTGCACTAGCTGAGTGTCAACAGCTTCATCAGATGTCAACTTTAAATATCAGCCAGTCACTGAGATATCCCATACTGATGAGCATAAAATGGTTCCAGCTGAGTTTCAAACATGTGACAGCACTCAGCACACAGCTTCTATTAGTGGAACAGGAGCTGGATATCAGTGGTTGATGGTAAAAATGTGTTTCTTGTCAAAGTCAAAGAGTCAAATGTCTAGTACAAATAACTCAGTCAGAAAATACAGGCTCATTAAAAAAATTTAGATAAGTCTTAATAATTCATTCAGCAAAGTAAGCTTTGTCATACCAACAATCAATTTGATTTACATTTCATTAAATGACAATGACTGCATTTTAAGCACACCTCTCTCTGCATGTGCTCTGAGACTGAGTTAAGTAAAAATTCTCTTCTGGTAAGTCTCACCACTCTCGTGATTTACGAGCACTCTCTACCTTTTTCTGAGTGCTGTGTGTTTCTCAGGGGAGCCATTTTGAATAGGTAATGTTATCACTTTTGAGGACATAAACAGGGGGCTCATCTTCTGCTCAATAACTCCAATATATTCTAATAAAACTGTTGCTTCAGCAAAAGACCACAGATGTGTTACCAGTGAATGTTAACACAGGTTTATTTTTTGGTTGAGTATTCACACATTATCAGTGATATAAGCAAGACTGCTAATGAAAATATTTGATTTGTTCATGAGAACACTTTGTTAGGAGTCATTGTTCAGATTGGAGGGCCGGGATTCAGCAGTCTACAGTCTTCCTCTGAGGCGACAACCACTTGCATCTTATAACGTGAGAACATGCATTTAAAGGGCATTCCACTGATTTGTCTCTTAACTTTACGTGTACAATAAATAATATAGAAGTAAAATATCATTTTAGTGATGTAGGAATCGATGGAGAAACAAGTAGTAAAATCAAATATGTTTTGATTTGTTAACCTTAGAAATGTAATCTCTAAATTCTTCTCTGGTCTCACACAAAGCACATACACAAACAAATAGCATATAATTAGTGTCTGCAGTTTCCTTTGGAGGGGAAGGCAAAGGCTAAATGATGATCTTTATGTTGTGGTTCGCTGAAAGCCTGTGGTCTCAGTGTAAGTCTGTATACGTTTCTATTTTGTGTGAGTGTGTGTGTGTGTGCGCGTGCATGCTTGCATGTGCGTCAGTATATACCCAACCATTACCATGTCTATTGTGTGTGGCTGTCAAGCCACCATGAATGCGACTGAAGCTCTTCAATTGCAGGGTGGGAGGAAGAACCCAACAGCTCATGGCTCAGGGACAACATTATATTTTCATCTCTGGCTTGACAACAGCATTTACATTCTCAAGTCCAGATGAGATGACGGAGACAAGATGCTACTTTTAAGTGTCTGAACTGATTTAGTTTTACAAATCAGCCATCGCTCTAAGCACACTTGTACACACTATCCAAGCCCAGAATCTCTCTGGTACGGTGGCCGGGAGGTGCAAAACTATTTTACAATACGAGAAACACTTTTACAAAGCTGGAGACAAATTTACATTTTAGAAAACATTTTTACAAATCAGAAAACAAATTTACAAGTGACGAAACACTTTTACAAGTAACTTTTTCAACCGGAAAGGGAATGTACCGCGTTAATCGGCTCATATGTTCGCCACAAAACGGGCAAAAGACCGCTTGACTGCCGTCCATTGTGGGTCGCCATGAACTCCTTATCACTTCCGGTTCTACTCGAGGTACATTGGGGGTACGTTGGTACATTCCCTTTCCGGTTGAAAAAGTTACTTGTAAATTTGTTTCAGCCGCTTGTAAAAGTGTTTTGTCACTTGTAAATTTGTCTCGGCGTTTGTAAAAGTGTTTCACGTCTTGTAAATTTGTTTTCTCAAATGTAAATTTGTCTCAGGACTTGTAAATGTGTTATGGCAATGTAATTTTGTTTTCTGATTTGTAAAAATGTTTTCTAAAATGTAAATTTGTCTCCAGCTTTGTAAAAGTGTTTCTCGTATTGTAAAATTGTTTTGCACCTCCCGGCCACCGTACTCTGGGGGACATGAACACTGTATATATTTGTCAAGTACCAGTTGTTTTCATTTTTGGTCCCCTCTTGACTGAAGATTTCTCTCCATGGCACTGTCATTCAACAGTCATCACTGTTGACATCAATAGCAGCATAACTTTGTAATTATCATTGCTTGGTAACGTCGCCATAGTTGCCTTAACAACCACTGTGGCTTCTGCAACATCAGCGTTATCAGCATCACAATGACTGTTGTTATCTGCATCACTGTAACCACATCCAATTGTTCTTCTCATCTGCTCTTCAAATTTCTGACTCAGTGTTCCCTTGAGCTACCTGTAGCAGAGAGTCCTGCAGGGTTATGCTAATAACATTGTTTCTCCTCAGACAACCCAACTATTGCCTTCAAAAACCACTACCTTTGTGCTGAGGAACCAGCATGGCTCATTGCTCTCTCTGACGCTGCAACCTGTCACACTGTGTTATAGAGCTGCACTTTCAAATGTTAACCCACACATTCCTGTTTGCCTGTAGAGGACACTTATCACTGATTCATTTTAGAATAATGTGTTAGAGTGTGAGTGTGTGTGTGTGTGTGTGTTTGGCAGAGGTCACTTGAGACTACAGTTTGCTGTTGTGAAGGTAATGGGTATTGTTTGTGCTGCAATATGTGTATTCAGGGCAGGGCTGGCCCTAAGCAAAGTCCCCAAACCACCTCAGTGCCGCCAATAGAATCAGGATCAGAGTTAGAATCATCAGCTTTATTGGCTAAGTATATGCGCACACGAACAAGGAATATGAATCCTTTTTTTTTTTTTTAAGTAGTTGTAGTTGTGTTAACTTGCCTTCATCATACCAATGTCAGCCTGACATGTTTATACCCTTCTGTGGTTTTTAATCTTAAAAGATATCAAAGTCACTACAATGGTGTACTGGTATACTGGATGTGTACAAAACCAAAGGAAAGAATAACAAAAGTATAATTTTAGATTAAAGTCACCCATTTCCAAACAAGCACAATCAGTCTTATTTCCCAAAGCCAACAAAAACTGAAAAAACAGATTCCAACCCACTTTGTTGTCTCCCCGATTTGATAAAATACCTGAATACAGATGGACCCAGTCTGTTTACAGTGAGAATAACAATGAAACCATACAAACCAGATCTGTGTAACTGGACTTCAGGGCTGAAAACAGCGTCCAGTATTTTCTGCTGTCACTCCTTCTCCTCTTTCGAATGACAAAACGTTCCTCCTGGTACTCTGCTATCATTCTTTCAAAACAGCTCAAATATCTCTTCACCTGCCACAGTTAGTTGCTGGTTTAGAGAAGCTATTGTAAAAGCAGATGGCTGGCAAATAAGAGACTGCTGGAATATTAAATTATCTTAAACACTGATTGTTGATTGAAGGATCGGGGTAAGCCTTTTGAAACAAGATAAATTGATTAAAAAAAACCTCAACAAAAAATGACAAACTAAACAAGTTGCTAAACAAGCTGTCTCATTTACTTTGAGCTAAAATCAGATAATAATGATAATGTGATTATTTACATAGGCGCAAACAAAAGTACGGTATCATTATAGGAATGCTTTTGGAAAGCATGTTTGTTTGCTTTAATTAGATAAGAAGATCAGCTCCACTGTCATGTCTGTAAATATGAAGCTGCTGGCCGGCATAGCTTCATACAAAGAAATGGACAAACAATAACTTCCTGGTGTCTCTAGTGGTTGCCTGGCAACTGGTCCCTCACAAAGGTCCCACATGAAGTCCAGCATGTAAGAGTTTGTTTTCTTGGAGAATTTTGGTCTATTGCACCATTGCATATTGTAATAGCACATAGTTCAGCGTGATGCATATCTTTCTTTATCGTCCTCTGTCAGTATTTGATACACGATCAAAATATTTTTTCGGGCAAAGCTGCTCTTGTTTTTCGCCCTCCATTTACTCTCAATCTCTCTCTCTCTCTCTCTCTTTCTCTCTGGCCTCCTGAAGCTCTGCCCATCACTCTTCACTATTTCAGTCCCTCTTCCTATATCTCTCCCTCTGTTCTCTCATTTCTCCATCCATCCATGTCTCTGCTAACCTCTCCATCATGTCAACGGTCTATTCTTTCCTTCCTACCTAAAACTTTCCATCTTTCTTTCTCCATCTGCTCTCTCTCCGCACCCGCCCCCCCACCCTGCACCCCCCACCCATCTCATCCTTCTCAGCTAGCTGGCCAGCCTGCTGACGTCTGCAGTAGCGGTGGAGCGCGGCCAAGAACTGCCTTAAATCAAACTGAATCCTAATGAAACGCACACACACGCGCATATGTGAGCTGAGATGTGTGCCAGGCATCCACCCTCACACATACACACACAATACGTATATAAATATATATAAGCGCGCATCCACATTTATATAAAAATACACTCAAACTGAACACAAACATTTTATCACCTAACACTCTGTAACTGTAAATCCTGATGTGCCCTATTTAAACGTTTCTTCATGATGAGAAACTCCAATGAAGCCCTCATAGTTTACTCTTCCACGTAAACTTATCTCTTTTGGTGCTCTGAGGGTTTTTTATTTTGTTGTGCGGGGAGTACTTGAGAAAGCTCTTTGCTTCTTTGCCGGGAACAGCAGATTACACAAAATATCTTTATTCCCAAATCTAATGCAGCCAAATGTGTATAAAATCTAACTCTAGGTGGATTTCCAGCTCTAAGTGCAGACGGCATGTCATGACAACATTGTTTACTGAAAGAGCCTCGTACTGGAGAGATTCAACTCACCTACTGCTTTCACATGAAGTCTGGAAACTGTCCAGTTATTTGGCTCTGGCTTCAATACTGTACACAGAAGATAGGCCATCTGTTCCATATTACATTTTTTACTCAGACATCCCCTCCCTTGAGCCCAAAAATCTGTGTTACCTGACCCATATTTTCAAATATAACAAAAGATTAACGACAATGATTTATTTCGACACACACCGCAGCCAAGAGTGTGCAGTGACTCATTATTTTTGTGTCATTTCATTAGCCAACACCTATTCACCTCTTTTGTAACATTCAACATTCAATTCTAAGACATGTTACTTGTATACTTGGTGAGAGTGTAATGAAATGAAAGGTCTGTTTCATCAGAGCTGTGCCTCCTCAAGTGAGACCTACAGATCACATTTCAGTGACATGGAGTGACATGACCTGGCAGAACCCTCTCTGCATCTTCTCCACTTCCATTTCCTCCTCCTCCGCGTTTGGCTGCAGCCGGCCGACAGAAAACTTACAGCACTGCCAGTAATCCTTTGCGATGGCTGACAGCACAGCGGGCACTATATCACATGGTGGGATTGACGTTTTATAGGCCTACTGTGGACTTCTATCAGCCTAAGGGAGGGGGAAGCATGAGCGAGAGATGAAGTGTAAATCAGTGCTGAAATGTGGCTTCTGTAAAACTCTGTAGCACCACATAGAGAGGAGGCTGTCTGTAGGTTTTTGCTTCACCAAACAAACATTCCCCTGTCTTATGGAGGAGCGTGTTTGGGTCTACCAACTGTGAAAGTGTTCTGTTAAGGCTGCAGACATTGCACTGCTTCACCAGTGCTCTTGAGATAAACTAATTTGAACTAAACCAAACATTTAGTGTAAATCACCAGATAAGTGCACTTGTTTTCCTTTACCTCTGTTCCCTCCCTAATCATTTAATCCTCCTTAAGATAAAACAGTCCACCTTCCTCAAGCTGCTCAAGTGTTGCTCAGTTGGCCGCTATGACAGAGTGCGTACATGGGAGAGAAGGAGAGGCAGAAACACTGTACGACCATTCAATTAGCCCCAAAGAGCTCGGTGTCTGCCCCTTTTTAGCACTGTTATGCATCAGCACAGAAACAATGACAAGCTCTCACTGTTAGCAAGAGGGAACACAACAGTGGAAAAAGCAGACTGTAAAAAAGATTGAAGGAGAGACAAATTTCACTAAACTTGTGGTGATGAATAAAGTAGAGCAATTTGTGGTAGGCGGAATTATATGTTGTATCTGTCTGCAAGTGTTAACATGCCTAGACAGTTGGCACCAGAAAACACTGACATTTAGGCTGAGGGCAAATTACCGACTTGTAAACTAAAAGTTGTGTAGACTGTGATTATGTGACACCAGTGACGAAAGATTAATGTTTGCTACATGTCTGATTTCATAGTTATAGTTATTTCCCTTGGAATAATTCAGTCTGAGATAAGGGATTTCAGGCTGGTAACTATATGGTATGTGTCTAAATGCAGAGGAAGTCTTTTATTTTAATACATTTATATTAGTGGCTACACACACGTCAGTAAAGCAGAACAGAGAAAAGTAGAAAAACGTACCATATATTTTAGTATAGTACTACCATACTGAATTCAGGCACATAAAAGCTTATTGGTCCAGGACTTTTCACAATACAAAGTCACCTACATATCTAGTTTTGAGAGTTGGAATCTTCTCTTTTTCTGTTGCTTTTGTCTTCCCCTCTTCCTCTTTCTCTGTCCCACTCTCTGTATCTGGTGTGTGATAATCATCCAGTGTAGTCTTGTGTTTACATGCTGCCGCTGCTCAGTGGGCTTTTTTTCTACAAATCGAGGTCCACGCAGTTGACTAAGACACCAATGTGTGCTGGGCTTAGCCCATGTGTGTGTGCTATACTGTGTGAGACAGAGGGGGAGAGGGAATGGGAGAATAGGTGAGAGAGAGAGAGAAACATTAAGTGATAGAAACCCCCCACCCAGCACCATCCTTAATTCTCCATATAACCTTGATGCAGCACTGACGCTCTTACACAACGCCACCCACCGAGGACCCATCAGTACCTCCCACACACGCATGCACACACACACACACACAAACACAAACACAATCAGCCTACACACAAGGCGTAGCCTTAAGCATTTCTGTTCTGTGTGGGAGAGGAGTGACATCATTTAGTCCACGTATGTTGCCTGTACAAAACAAACACTACAGCAATAAGTACAGTGAAGTCTGAGTCCGGGATGCTAATTTACCTTCTGTGCTAAATAGGACCAGATCTCTGAGACCAAATTGACATCACAAATTGATATACCTTAACTGGAGAGGCGAGGACAGCTTAGCATTAAGACTGGACACGGGGAAACAGCTAGCCCTTGCCAAAAGATAAGATAAAATATTTTATTTGTTTAATACGTAGCACAAAAGTGTAAAAACAGCAGTTCATATGGGGTTATGGACCATATTATTTCTTGAACCGGTGCTAAACTGAGCTAACTGTCCCCTGGCTGCAGCTTCATATTAACCACATAGAAATGATTATCCTTCTTTGTCAGCTAGATGGCAAATAAGCATATGCCCAAAGATGTTGAACTATTCCTTTAACTTTAAAGCATAACTCCAGTATTTTTAAACCTGTAATGTAGTCCTTTGGCGCAATCGCAATCTATCAAAGTAGTCCACTGGGAGTGCTCAATTTCGCCACTGACAGGCTCAGATTGTGATTGAAAGTGTCTGATAGCAGTAAAAAGCAGCAATTTTACCTCACAGAACATGGAGTAGCTGGTCGACTGCTGCCTCAATCGGTTGGTTTGTTTGTGTTTCTGTGTGTCACAAAAATATTCTGTTGCATCCAAATTAAACCTTTAAAACACTAAAGTCACACAAACACAAATGAACAAACTGATCGAGACAGCAGTGCGCCGGTAATCACTGTGAAAATCATTCTTTTTGCCAATGGAGTCTGGTGGCTTTGAACCAAGCAATATAAGGGCTGTTTCTAATGAAACAAAAAAGGATATTACAGGACTATCTCTGCAGGGATCCTCTCTGTAATGTTGTCAGACACTTGGAATAACAATCTGAGCATATCAGTGACAAAAACAAGCACTTTTAGTGGATGTTGTTTGATGTAGCACAATTGCCCTGAATGATTACATTACAGCTATTGTAGCTCTTTCGCCGCCCGTTCAGCTGCTGGCTGAGATGATCTGCTCGACCAAAGCTTTTTGTAACTACCAGTTATTTCAAACCTAAAATATGTCAAATTAAGGCTCATGTTTGAAATACAAGAGTTAACCTTTAAGGGGGACAGCAAAACAGAAATACAGATAAGGGAAAGAATTAGAATAAATGCAATGAGGGCAGGATAAATAACAAAAACACTTCTGAGCTTAATACTGTACATATATATTATAACATGTGATCTGCACCAACAACGCAGTGTATTGATTTTGTCTTGTAAAAAGACAAAATTCTTGGTTGTGCGCATGATTTTCGCTGTGTGCTGCACAGCGTTTCTTGACATGTATAGCTAAATATACTGAAGCAGTCACATATAAAGTGGGAAAAAAGCCCTATAATTCACAGTTCATTACATGCCAGAGGGGAAAAGGTAAAAATCATTATCCAAATTGATATAACAGGTATAGGTATAAAAACATAACGTTCTGAAAACAAAATAAAAAACAAATAAAATGCAGTGTATACTGTAGCGCCTTAAGTTTCATCAGCTTCAAATGGGAAATAAAGGCAATAATCAGTGGGAATTCATAGAAACCATATAATATACCATATAATAACATAACCATATAATAAAATGTATTAAGCACCTCAGGCACATAAGGACAATCTATAATACTGAACCATGTGACCACAAACAAACCACACATTCACACAATTCTCCTTTCGAAATACACAGTATCATGACATGGCTGTAGTAGTGTGTAATGTGCAACTGTGCCTTTTTCGACACAATACTGCTGTCGCTTTGAGAGTATTATGTTAAAAAGCCTTAATGTGCATGTGGGAGAAAGACCCCTCAGCACAATGTCACGACCGAGTGCAACGCAGCAACATAAGGATCTGACAGCTATGTAGCACACCACGCGTGTTACCTAGATCGATCCCTGCATCAGAAGCGTACACTCATTAACACGATAATGCAGTTGTGTGCGTGTTTACATAACATGTGTTGATAAAGTACTAATCGTTTTAATTCGTTTCGTCTTTTAAATCGGTGGTGAGATGAGAAACGACCGGTTCCTCCAGTCCCAATATGTGTCAGTTTTTATTGCCAAGAGCATAGGAATTTGCATCACCACTCACCCACACACAGTGATTAATTCAGCCATTATTTAGGATGAATCCTGTGCCCAAACTGGATTCCACCGCAAGTTAACGGCCTCCAACTCCTTCTCTCTGTTCACTTGTGTCATGCAATATTTTAGCATGTGACAAGTGACGCAGCCCTTGTAAATAGCCCTGGGCGATACCTGACAGTTTGTGTTAGTTTCACAAGCTTGCACGCCTCACACACCAACACACACAATACACAACGCAGTTAATTTGATGTTGTTAGGGAACTGATTAAAGGACTGGGAAAATGAGCAGAAAATAAGCAAATATTGTAACAATATGTTTAAAGCAATTAAAGAAACTGTCTCCTTTAATTTGTCTTTTTTAATATGCTTACCAATAACAACTGGGTTATCTGTCAGCCTCCAATTTAATTTGGTTATTTAGGTTTAGTAATTGGAAATAGATTATTTTTCATCTTGGAAAGTAATCCCACGGCATTACAAGAAATATTGTTGTGGCTGGTCCATTATTTTCAGCAGTAAAACAAAAAAAAAACAATATAACAGGATCTCAGAGTCACTGCTGTGGGAATATGGGGAAGAGAAATTATATATAGTCTTCATAAAATGTTGACTTTACCTCTTTAAAGTCACTTTAAAATGCTTTTCTGAATCCAAATCCACTAATAGATGCATACATTGAAAAATAAAGCATTGGTCAAGACACCAAAATAGAGTGGGTTGGATGGAGGAATCTCTATCATAACCACTAAGTCTGGCTTCATTAGAGCCTCTCTGTGCGGTGCTGTCGGTTGACAGGTGCGTGGTACATTCCCCAGATCATTGCCCAAACTGGGCCACACTTCTGTGAGGACACTGGGGGAGGCTGAGTGACCACCATGACATTTTCTTTCTGACCCATGCTATCAAGCAAATATATTTTGTTCACCTCACATGCAGATTGACCGTCTGTTATTGCATAGTCACATAGAGCCTAAAGTAAAAGAGCAAAATCAAGGCACAACAATGAATCAGGATTCACAGACACAGGAGGGAGAGTGGAGGACTGCCAAAACAGCTGCTTGACAGTGCTGGTGAACTCTAAGACCAGACAGCAACAAGCAAACGTGTTTAAACAACTAGTAAAATGAAAAGTAGCTCATGGTGGATAATGTTAGCCGATATTAGTTAACAAACTTTAGATAGATATTGATGTGTAACTGACATTACTTAGCTGGTTTGCTTACTTTGAGACCTCTCTACTTGTCCTAGTGTTACACTGTGTCTTTTAAACTTACAGCTACCCCACAATTATCCCTCATGACCACAGTGGTTGTGGTCACAACCAGCAAAAGTTAGTCTCACTTTTTTTCTTTCTTTTTTTTTTTAAAGGTCATAAACAAAAGAGGAGAAAAGAGGATATAATGGATGGGCAAACTGCCTATTGCTTATATTTCTTTTTTTTAATTTTTTTTTACTCAAAGTGTTTAAAGTAGTAACGTAGGTGCACATCAGAGAAAGTGAAACGGGGAGGAATGTGTTCAGGCCTGCACGTGACTATTGCAGGCAGCCTCATTAGTGGGATGGTTGAAATTCCAGTGTCCTGAGTCAGTCGGGGTTGCTCCAGCTGTGGATATTTCCTGGTGATGTCCAAACAGGTTCGCATAGACAAGACAGGCCCGATAAGCTCAACTCTCAACTGGATCGTAAACAACTGACAAAAACTTTTCCTAAGAGCCACATTCTTTAGTTATTTCTTGCAGTCACGTGTCATTTACCACTCTGATTATCATGAAATAATGAAATTATTAAAAGACAGAAGTGCGGCTCTTACCTCCCTCTGCTTTGCAGCTTTGAACACACACTTGTTTTTTCTGGAGCTGACCACATCCCAGCACTTTTTAAGGGCACAAAACTGACTTAGTAGCATTCATTCACGATTACTGACCTGCACCGCAGCCAGTAAATGCTACAGAGATGGCTTTATCACTGCATGTTTTCACTTCCTGTCCCACTGATCCATATGAGTGCGAGCTGTGCTTGCCAACAATCCCATCCTCACACATTTGGACTTGCAGGGGAAAAAAAGAACGTCCTCTGAGAGCTTGAGAATACATTAACTGTGTTGACAAAATATTTTAGTCCTGCACAGACAGCTGCGGGAAGTATAGGAACATTGTATACGTCTCAGGACTTAACGTTACAAGTCAGAAGCTGCATGGCCGGTCGTCACTCGGGTTTCTTTCTTTAATATGTGTAAATATTATTCATGAAAGTGTTCAAAGCATTCTGAGGTATAAGTCAAGTAAATCCAGACTGACTTTAAGCAGACAGAGAGGTGTTTAGAAAGCAATAGCTATTTTTTCTCTGTAACAGAGGAGACTTTGTGGTGACATGTCAGCTCTAGATAATATGGATTAAGTGAATGTGGAGAGAAAGTTTCATATTAATATGTTCTTAGGAAGGACTTGAGTCTCTTTTTGCTTTCGTTTTTTTTTTTTGTAATCCTCTCAACTCAGAGCATGTGCAGAAGGTGTATTATTGTATTGTTTTTTGTTTGTGTACATGGATATGTGTTTGTCGGCATGTGCATGATTATCACCTCCAGTCTTTCCCAGCATGCCCTGGCATCTCTCCTCCCAACAAATCAGCCTCTTGTGAGCATGAAGCCTCTTAGAGAAACCAAACGATTCCTTTGTTGCTATAGTGTCCATCCCCCATACCTTCCTCTACTGTTGACTCTCCCATCATCACCGCCAGTGCCACAGATCTACCAATTGCACAGCACTGATTAATCTCTGCTTGAGAACCTGAGTCTGATTCATGTTGCTTGGACACTGCTGAAAGTTGCCAAAATTAGCCATTATCTCACAGAGGAAGGGTGGGGAGCACAGTGTTATCTTTGTAGACTTGTGGATGCTTTTAAGGGATAACTAGGTATTTTTAAACCTGGGCCCTATTTTTACATATTTCAAAATGAGAGGAAGGTTAAAAAAAGTTTTGGAATTGGTTAAGCAGTTAACCTTAGCCCAAATAGCTGAAATCCTTTGGGGCAACTGTGCCACATCAAAGTATGTCCACCAAAAGTTGTTTTTGCCACTCACATTATTACTTGAAGTGTCTGACAACAACCATCCCTGCAAAGGTAAGGCCTGTAAGATTCTTTTTGTTTAACCACTAACAGCCATTATATCAATCAGTTCAAAACTGCCAGACTCCACTGACAAAAATAACAATTTTACCTTGCCATGAATTTGGTGTTTTAAAACATTTGTTTAAATCCAAACTAACTCTTTAAAACCCCAATGTCACACAATAGCACAAACAAACTAACCAATAGAGGCAGCAAATGACCAGCAACTCTGCTGAGATAAAATAACTGTTTTTGTCAATGGAGTCTGGTGACTTGGAACTGTGTGATAACGGCTGTTTCGAATATCACAGATCTATCTCTGTAGAGATCCTTCCCATAATGTTTTCAGACACTTCACATCTATCACAACTAAATCCAGAAAATTAAATCTTTATTTGCACCAGATGAGGCAGAGCACATGGTTCTAGAAGTACCATAAACAGCAGAGTTGCGTAGTTGATCTGCATATCTGCTAGGATTATTCAGGGCTGCTTTGTAACGCTGGTTAGCTCTCTCTACCCACCCTTCAGCTGAGCAAGTATCATAGGGACCCAGTGGCAGGTTTGGGAGTGCAGAGATAGACTGCACTGGAGACCAAAGTACGTCACCCCTGGAGGTGTGGGGAGGGAGGAGTGACCAAGGACCGTGTGTTTGTTTTTGGTTTTCTTCTGCAGATAAGAGCAACTGCAGTTTAAAGGGCTGGGCGTACGAGTGTGTGTCAGGGATATGTACAGTGTACAAAGCAAACTGGACAACTCCCACTGTGCACTACAATTTCTAAATACAGTTTGCTATATGTGTGTGTGGCAGTGTGTACACAAGAATGAAGGGATGTATAAGATAAACCTGACATACAACATAAAATGCTACATGCATCTCCAAGATGCCAATTAAAAAAAAAACACTCAAAAACACACATATTCCTGATATATTAGACACATTTAACCTTTGATCTATTTCTGTGTAAACTAGCACGAGACTGTCTGGAGCTGCAGGGTGTATTAGTACAATACAATAATATATTTGAATGAATGTAAACCGTCTTCTCTGCCTACAAGCGGCCACTCGTGTGTTCCAAATGGGCGTGTGAGCAACTGTTAAAAGCAACTGTGTCAGTAAACTTGATACTCACTTAAGCTTCAACTGTGAGAACAGTCAACAAATGTTATCTTTCCCATTAATGTGTACTGGAGGCAAGACACGGCAGTTGCACATTTCAGAAACAGAGGGTCCTCACTTTTTAAATGGACATTTAACTGCACCAAATACACGACATGCAGATGGAAAATAAAACACACACAGATAGATTCTTCTATGTTGGGCCAAGATCCTTTACTTTCCCCTGTGAGATACAGATAAGGTGTGGTTAAGTAATGTTCAGAGGAAAGCACAATTCCCTCCAGCTTATCATTGCTCAATCAGCTCCAGCATGCTTCCAGAAATAGATGGGGTGAGGGGTTGGACTGAGGCGAGGGACTGAAAAGCCATTAACTGTTTTTTTTTTCTGCTGAGGAGGGTGACATTACCATAAGGCCTTGTCGGCTGGCTGGGACCACAAGCTGAGCTGAGCTCCACCTGTTTTTATGACAGACGATGGGAGGACTGGGAGGGGGTGGGGGGTGGGCTGAGGGGTACACTTGGCACTGGATTAGCATCAATAGTGGTGCTGGCAGTGTTTCACTCTCACTATTTTTTGCTCCCAGTCACATTGCTCCAAGCTTTTGCCTTTCCCTTTTCTTTTCATCAAGCTTCTGTCTCTCTTTGTCACCCTGTGCTATTCTGATCCCACTCTCAGCCTTGTCTTACTTGGATTTTTTTCTCACTGGTTGCCTTCTAACATATTTTTATGGCATTCACATCCTCTATATCACACTTCCCCCTCTCTCTTTTGTCACTACCTCCCATCTTTCCTGCCCTGTCCTTCCTGGAGTGTAGAAGGGGCTGGGAAGTAACAATATATAGGATTTTGTAGCTGCTATTAAAGCCAAAAGTAAATTACATTTCCTAAACAGTGGATGGATGGATATGTCTCAACAGTGCAAGGACGTATGTGTATGTGTTAGAAGGCAGGCCGATGGTGATTTACTATTACTGCGCTTTAGGGCTTCAACAACTTTATTTTAAAAATTTAAATGTGACAGATATTTTTTCATCTAATACAAAGCCTGTGAGTGAGCAGTAACATTGTTGTGAGCTTTGGAAGTGATGGCAGGAGATACTATGATTTCAAAGACTACAAATGTGTGCTAATACTTATTTGCTGCTTTAAAAGCATAGTGTGCCAACACTTGTGCATACTTCAATGATATATTCTGAGTGAATGACACTTGAAAGGCATTATGTGAATGATTCATAAACAGGAACCTGACTGTTGTATTTCAAATGTAATCAGTTTGCATGATTATGATAAAATCCTCTACAGAATTGTGTCACAATTTTGAAATGATACCCAGGAATCCTACTACATCCCAGACAAAGCCTCCCCAATCAATTTTAGATCTGTTTTTGTTTTTTTGGAGAACTAAAATTTTAATACAATTCCAGGCTGATAAAAATCTAGATGAGTAGGGGACAGAGAAACCTCTAGTGACAGTGATGCCCTTTGATAATTGCTGGAGGTTATGGTATACGCTCCTTTTCATTTACAACTGCAGGACATTGCTGGTCTCAATCTTTTATGTCCTATTGATTCTTGTCCTGTGTAAAATCACACAAACTGGACGAAGACAGAGTTGATGTCCGTGTCCTCTGCTATCTCGGTCTAGCTTGGAGGGTCACAGTCCTGACTCGTGATGCAGAGAAAGCCATCAACAAAAATAACGAGCAGACAGATCAGGCATGTGCAAAAAGTGCTAATAATCCTTCAAAGATTTTTTTTCCCAGAAGACCTGTTCCCCATCTGGGTGATTCTGCAAGCACACAAACAGCATCACAGACCAAGATAAACAAACGCACTCCCACCAGACTCAACAGTAACACTCACAGTATCAGCTACTGAGATAAACCCCCCCACACACAGGGTGAACTTTACATAGCCTATCGAGCCCCAAGTGTATCAGGGGACACTCAGACAGACAAGCGATGATGAGCCAGCCCCAGAGGGGCCGTGATATGCCAGCAGGGTCAGGGTGATTTTAGTCAGCTAGCACTGGCATGATGCAGTCCAACAACCTCTCATCACAGCAGTAACACCACAGAGGTCTTGACTTCAACACAGCAGACCAAGGCACCAGTCATCAAGAAAACCTAGTTTTACTCTGATGCGGTTTTTTTTTTTGGCAAATCACTGGTTGTTTACTGAAAAAGCAACAATCTACCTTCAGCATTAACAATTTGCCTATCAGTTATATCTGTGGGTGGATTCTCCAAAAGCCACCTCTGAGGCTTCAATACACCTTGTTCCAGTCAAATAATGCCTCATCATCCTAATCACCACCTTCGAAATGCATCATTCGAATCATCATGCCACAAAAGCAAGCAGCTAAAAATCCAAAGTGTTACTTTGTGTGCTTGCATTCTGGAAAACATATTCGTATGAGCAATTTTGGAAAGCTTGACAGAGCTCCTCTCACACAACAAAGTCACAATAAATGATTCAGCAGACAGCCTCTTGAATATGAAACAGGCCTGAATCCTGTCCAGCTGTGGTGCTCGTTCCTCACCCCACTATATTACAGCACTCCCTTAGGATGCACGCTTGGACCTCGTTCTACCCCAATATAAAAAGTACTGGCAGTTATCCATTAACAGGCCTCATCCTCGAGGGCACTGGGTGAAATGTAGCGGATTAGCTTAGCATATAGCTATACTCTCCTGAACAGGCTTTACTGCTGTTTTCCAATATTGCATGCTGTAGTTTATCATAGAGGTTAATAAGTGACTCTTAAGTCTCCCTGGAGGGGGAGTTTTCAATCTGGTCTCCCATCTACAAAGATGTCAGGGTGCAGAGGAATGGCACCCTGGAGCTGGTAGGGTTGCAGTATCTTGCACTTCAGTACAAGCTTTGCTGCGTTTTCACCTCAGCAGAGCTGAGCTGTTGTTGCAGACAGACTTACTAAAACCAATTTTGTTTCCTCCCATGCCCCACTAAGCACGATGCCATCTTATGGGTACAGTATCAGTTCTGTACTTTCATCAGACAGGGTTCTACAAATTCTTCTACTAGTAATACAAGGCTTCTGCCCGTCTGCCGTGTGGTTTAGCAGCTTGTTAGCTAACAGCCTTGACGTGCATATGAGGCGAGGCTATAGTTCAGGAGGTTATCAGACTTGACACAATCACGCTCCCAGCATCCATATGTGTAATGACACTTAGCCCATGGGCAACTGTTAGCCAACACACCCTGCGTGGTGTGAGCAAATGTTCCTGAGGGCTTGTGGTGAGGCTCGTGTACCAACAGATCACAGGCAGAGGATATGGAATGCGTGTGACATATTTCATATTTTATCTTGTGTCGCATTTGTTCCAGATACTATTCATTAGGTAACAAACTAAACCTGCAATCTCTCAGCTTAATGTAGAATTCATTTTTTTGTGCTAACCCATTATGAGTGGTCTGTTAGCTAAGGACATACCAGTGCATAGGACACGTGAACTAAGGTGGATGTGGGCGTACCTAATAAAAACCTGATTCTTCTGACTTCAGGAAAGACTACTAGATTTGTCCTGACTTGTTAGAAAACCCTTAAATACTCTCCGTTAAAGGACCTGTTTTCAACCAGCTCAACCATGAAAACCAATGACAAACTGAACAAGTGTAATTATTTTCAAGCTTTTTAATACAAACTTAATAAACTATCAGTCCCTCTTAACATGTAAGACACTGACTCCAAATACTTTGTTATACCGTTTTGTTTTATCAAGTATTGCACAATGTAGGTACAAAATTAATATACGATTACATTTTGTCCATAATATAGCAAAAATCTTTAAACTCTTAACAGAAAATACAACTCTTATGTTTTTCAAAAAGCAAATATTCTTAAATCCCACCACTACGGAATATTCTGTACACAATCTTTAGAATAGTCAATGTTTTTTTTAAGATGGATTCATTTTATAATTTCAATAAAAAAAGAAAACATAAAGTTGCTGCAGCCATCACAGATCACTGGAGTAGTAAAAAGATATAAATGCAATACCATGTCGTAGAAACAATAGATACTCTGATATTTTACAAACTCTGTACTAAATTAAATTATACAATTAGAAAAAAGACCAGGAAATCCCACTTATTTATGCCAATTTCTTGAAAAAATTGGCGGTGTCCAGTTATGTTTAAATACTGAAAGAGGCCATGACTTGTGGTGGTGTTTTTTTTTTGTCTTTTTTTATATCTTAAAACAGTCACATAAAAAAAATATTTTGTGCTTGGTTGGCAAAAGAAATAACAATGATGCATGTTGAAGGTTAGGTAACCAAGCTTGGACATCTTGTACTAAAGATATAACTCAAGGGGGCAAAGTAATTCACCCTCGGGCTCATGCTCTTAGACTCGTAACAAAGATCTTACAGCTGACAAGTCACTTTTTCCTTTTATCCTCGACATTCTGTTCTTGTTTACACTTTTTTTTTTATTTTTCAAAAATGTGCATTTGAGTTTGTTTCCCCCCATCACATTATCTCTGGTCATTTCTGTGTGAAGTAGTAGCTTAAGTAGTACCTTTATGTGTACTAGTTGGCCATAACTGGCTGGAATTGCTGGTTAGAATACTGCATGTTGTTCAAGCTGAAATTCAAGCCATCCATAAGGGACTTGTCGTTAAGGCCACCATAGGCCGCAAACATGTCAAAGGCATTGCTGTACTGCAGCGGGCTGAGGCTGAGTGAGCTGTCCCCAGGGAAGAGAGCACTCTGGCTGCCCTGGCCCTGAAGGCTGGGGAACACAAACTCCTTGGCATTGGGGGACAGGGCTGAGGGCTTCTGGTGCTGCTGCTGCTGCTGCTGCACTCCGAGGCCCAACCCGTACAGAGAGTGCATGGAGGTGGAGATGGCTTTCTGTTTCAGGAGACTGTTCACATTCAGGCCCAGGTTGGTGGGAGAGGTACGTGCCACCTTATTCCCAGCACTACTGCCGCCATTGTTGTTGCGTCCGCTGCTCTTCATCTTAGTGGAGCCGAACTTGGTGGCAGCGAAGGTGGCTGTTGTGAAGGTTAAAGGCTGCGTGGAGCGGGGCATAAAGGTGGGGCTGACTGCTGCAGAGTGGCCGAAAGGAGGAGAGGGTGAAGTGGAGCCTGGGGAGGCTCCGTTCACAGGCTCATTGATGGGCATGAAGACCTGTGCATCAGGGTTGAAACTGTTCTTGATCTCCTTGTCAAGATCAAGTCCCCCACTACTAGCTCCACTTTCATTGCTGTCATCGACATACAATACTTTGACGGGCCCCTTCTCCCCAATCTGATAGGACACCTCAAATGGGTCAATCCACACGCTGAGGTCCTGGGGCAGGTTGTTGCGGACATCCTCAATGTCCAGCCCACTCTCTTTGGCTGCCTTCTCCACCACAGGGTCCACCTTCTCCCCCACGTGGATACATCTGAATCCTGAGCCCTTGTATGGCTTGTCTGGGTACCAGTGTCCCTCATATTTCTGCTTCAGCTGCCTCTCCAGCTCCTCGCCAAAAATGTTGACCCGCCGCCTTGGCAGCTTGTTATACAGGTACGAGATGATGAAGTTGAGAGCTACTTGGATTTCAAGCTGCATAGCTAACTGCTGAAGTTTACCAGGTGCGTGAAGATTAGGTGTGTCTGACCTTGAAAGTGTCCACTGGGTCTGCTTTGTTTATCCGTGGTTGGCAACACAGATGCTCTCCAGGCAGGATGGCGAAAGCAACCAGAACTTGGACAAAACAGGTTCTAAAGCAAAAGTGCTGGTTTTGTAGAAGCGGTGTCCTTCCACAGGGTGTGATAATGTTTTTCCTGCAACAATTGAAAAGAGAAAAATACATCTTGATTCATTCCGAAATGTTAAATAACATAAAAAACTATCATGATATAAATTCAGAATAGACAGATCTGTTTAGCTCATTTGACCTTTTCGACTACACAAGAGTTCATACTGCAGATTTTTTACAACGAGCTCGCAAGTAAGTGTCCTTTAATTATTAATAGTCTGAAGTATGAGCGCATGTTGCTGTTTTGACTGCTGTGAGCTCATAACTTGAATGTCACACAGCCAAAGCAGAATTTCACAGAGACAATCAGATGTGAGAAAATGCGCAGCTATCACAGAAATATTCATTCCGAGTCAACTGATCTGGGGGTCGAGCTACATTTGTTGCTCATCTGGCACTGAACTGAGCTTATATTGTTTATCTAAATGTGGGCATGGAGCACATTAACCTCGCACTAGGACTCGAGAATCCTGTTACATAATACGGTGCTGGGTAGCCTCCGTACAGCAGGAGACTGGAAACTAACGCACGGCTGTTGCATTTCATCACGGTGAACGTAACCGAGGAAAGAGCTCGTCAACGAAGCCCGGAGGATAAGTTAACGAGGAAATTATTAAGGTGGATTTCATGGCTTACAATCGTGTCACCGGTGCTGGTTTGATGCGTAAAGCCCCGATGATACGGCGGAGTGCTTCCTACATTGAAACATGTCGAAATAAGACTTAACGCACTATGGCTACACCCATGTATTTGGCAATTGTACACAGGGAAGACAGAATACATCAGAATAAAACGTTGGACGAGACGTAATCGTTGCAAACTATCATACCGAATTCAAATGAGTAGTCTGCGCTGCGATAATGCTCAACTATGAGAGGAGCTGCACGGTGAAATACGGAAGGTGAACTTGTCGAGGCTCTTTAAATACCTAAAAGTGGATGTAATGATTCATCCTACGGAGGAAAAACGGATTTAACTGCAACATTTATCGCCTCCCTCGTGAAAACAGCAGCTTGCAGGAGAGCCCTCGCAGCTGCGAAACGGCTACAGGTCTTGATTCATATTAGCAGTTTCGTAAAGTTAAAAGGAAATACTGTTGCAATTTCGCCCAATACCCAAGACTGTAGCGGTTTTAACAGCCTGCACTGACAATGAAAGGACACATTAATGGAGATTACGATACGGAAGGCTACAGTCTACATCCACGAACACATAAGGCGTACTTCCGAGGCTTAGAGGGAATATTGTTGCCATTTTCTTATTAATAAAAAGACATACTACACACTTTTATCTCACTCAGTCGAACATACACACTGACAAACACAAACACACACACACCCCTCCCTAACTTCGTGGACTGACGCAGCAAATCAGCTTAGTAAGTATGAATACAGCGACAGTACGACAGCGAGCTAAATAAAGACAATACTGACAAAATGCATCAAAAGTAGGCCAAGAGAAACAAGTCAGCGGGAGATACTTACTTTTTTGTAAAAAATAAAGATTCTCAGTAGTTCTGAAGTACCGTTAGTTAGTGCAAATAGAAAAAAAGTATAAATACTTTCTTCACATAGAATATATTATCAACATTACAAAAAAGTATTCCAGTACATGTACATTTCGGAGGATTGGCGTTTACGGTTTGCTTCGGTTTCTCTTTTTAAGGTTATTTTGCGTTTTTTTTTTCCTCTTTCAGCAGGCTTGCAGAGTAGCTCCCGCCGCTTCGGGAGTTTTGCAACTTCGTCCCCCTTCTGATACAGTGTTGCCTTTATTTATAGCTTTCCTCCGCCATGGGCACGAGGTAGGCGGTGATGCGGTTTCAGAGGTCAAAACAATACGAGCGGCTGCGATTGGTCCGAAGCGTAAGTCCCGCCCTCGGAGTGGTCCCTGAGTCGTGCGCTGATTGGCTGATCTGCGCCGTCAATCCGAGACATATGATTCTGTGAAACGGGAGAGACGCCTATGATGAGCGTTTGCGTCAGAGATAACCTAGGTCTGTGCTGACAGCAAAAGGCTAAAGTAATTAATTTCAAGACCGAAATGGTTTTATAGAAAGAGATATCAAGTCTGTGTCTGAGTTGTATTAAAACAAATACTTCACCAATTTGAAAATGTCATATTTTAGATGATCAACAGAATAAAACCTCTCTGTAATTATCCAGGAACTATAATCCTCTCTGACCATCAGCATCAACCAAAATTAGGGACGCAGTGTTAATGATATATATATATATATATATATATATATATGTAAGCACTGTACACATACCTCGCTGCTCTTTTAATACCTTTTAATGTTTATGCTACACAGCAGAGCTCTAAAAAGAGGCATTTCCACTATTGTAATTTCATGTGTATCATCTGCTTGCACCTTTCTTATAGATTTTTCATATGGGACCTTAGATTTTCACGACCTTCCGCGAAAAACTGCAGGAGTTTTGATGTATATCGCCTGAGAGGAGATTCCCTATAGCGGAACAATACAGCTGGCAGCAGTGTGGGTGGTGCTGAATGCTATCTAGAAAACACAGACGCTGATTGGTCTAAAACGGGGCAGGAGCCCTACGGTGAGTGGTGAGCCCGTATCCAAGGTGCTGATGTAGGCTGCGTACGTCATTGCACGGCTGAACGCATGCTGTTGCCAAATTTAAAGTGCACTAACACACATAGGTGCATGTACATGATAAAGTCATTGTTGTACAATGTCAGCGTAACTCAACGTTTCTGTTTGTGTTGGAAAGGGGGGAAAAGGTGGAGGCTGTGTTATTTGAACGAAACAAACTGTCTCCCAATGATTATTTCCACTGTTACGGTTACAGTGAAAACAGTGAAAATTCCTCATATTTGTGGGCTATAATAAGATCATTAGACTGACACTTGAAATCAGGAAAGTAAGAGGCAAATACAAATAAATGGCCAAATGATATAAAATGACTAAAATGGACTCCATCTGATAGAATAAAGTTAAAAACAGAGTATAGAGACTAAAGCCAGGAAACAGATGATGCTATGCAGACTTGTATCAGGGCATTTCAATATGTGTGGAACATCCTCTGCATTAACTTATTGTCCTTAAAGCTTTTCTGTTCCCTTCTATTCATGTCTCCTGATGGCACTCGGCACGTGAGTCTTACTTCTGTCATCACAGCAGCTGTCCTTGCAGTGGGAAAAGAAGGCTGTTGGTCTGTATAAGCCTGCCGACAGAGTGGACTTTTAGACATTCTTCAAGCACTTAGGTTTGCCAAGCGGAGTCATGTGCTCGCTGTGAGCTGTAAATGTGTGCGAAAGGGCTCCCATAGAAAGTGCTGTGGGGATCAAATGCATGAGACAGCCGATAGATCAGGCAGGAGGAAAGATTATATGGTTTGACATTGCCCCGTGGATTCAGATTCACAATCTAGCCTAGAGGTGAAGTGGGTGGGAAGAGTGTGCTGACTGCCAACATCACAGTGACTTCCACAGTCCTGGCAAGGCCTTCTGGGTTGTTTACTGTAAACAGCTCAGCGCAATCTAATGTCTCGTGTCTCCTAGGAGCAAAGCTATACAGACATTGTCTGGAAGCGCCTTTTAACGGCTATTTACATACTGTGTATGGTTGTTGTGCTTTGTCAGAGGTGTGTAAGTTGTGTGTGTGCGCTTGCCTATGGTGTTTGCACTAGTAACAAATAGCTGTCACCTGACAGAGCAAGGTCAGCAGCCATAATGAGGCATGTTAAGACTGCTATATTGTCTTAGGGTGTAATCCTCTAATATATCCTCCGCTCACTGCTGCTTCTGTCACTTGTGCTTGTAAAGAAGTGTAACACCCTAAGATCTTTAATCCCCCAATCGGTCTTCAGTCGGAATCTGTGCTTTGGCTCCTGCAATGAGAATGTGGGCAGGGGGAGAAATTAAGTTAAATGAGTAATTCGCCAAATGTTGCTGCTTTTTTTTCTCCAGTGTTTTATGAAAATCCGACTCACGAGGGCTTAGTTGAGCTGTTTTTCAGGCTTGTTTACACTGAAGGAACACAACACAAACCATGCAGGCTTTTTTCTGAGGATTTGATAAGCGTAAAAGAAGATGTGGGATACCCCGATATTAACGAAGCGTTTACATTTGTTATCTCAGTGAACTGAAGGTGACCTTCAAAAAACACTTGCTTTGCATGAGCAACATTTGTCACAAGACCTTAGCCTAACATGATAAAAACAAACACGATCCTCACCCTGACAACAGAGCGTGAACAGAGGCTGTCCTCCTCATCTGCTGCTCCATGACATAAACATACAGGCTCCTGTGATAGGACCATATGCAGAATTATGCGCAGCTGCAGGCGTGTGACGGAGCATAATGGGCAGCTTCCGCTTTTCCCTAAACCAGTGGGGAAAAAAGCAATAAGTTCCCTGGAATAAAAGAATCACTGCAATAACGTTCATCAGCCTTTGAGAGAGGAGAGACGGAAATCGCATCTGTGTTTAAAGCTTGTGATTAAAGAATAATTTGCTGCACAGCGTTAATGCTCAGTGTTATACAGCAGTGACACATGAGGGCAACTGACACACAAGTAGAGATTTTTCACACACTACACTTCCATGCCTGCCTCCCCTCCTCCCCCTCCTTATATCCCTTTCTCGCCCCCCCACCCCGGCCCTCCCTCCTCCTCCCAGCTCAGACGGAGAGCCTTTGACGTCACTGGTTGTTATTACTTAACACAACTCTGCAGAGCACCCTGGGCTCCTCGTAATAGACAGATGCTTTGCTCTCCCTTTGAAGAGTAAATGAGGCAGTGGGTGAGACATGCAGCAAAGGAGACAGAGAGAAAGGGAGAGGAATACTGTGCATGCAACACTATCACTGGCGTTGGGACTTTCAGTGTATTTTGCCTTTGTACTGTCAAATTGAAGGGATTTATTCCAAACCAAGATATCCACAAAAAGGTGATGACCCTTAAAAGCTCCCATTGAGAAAAAAGCAACATGTTTTTTCTCTTTCAACAGAGAATGGTAATATCTGGAGGAATTAAATCATATTGTTGTTCCTTTAGTGCTGTTTCCAATAGATTACTATATGAATTAATTTTCCTAAAAGGGAAAACATGTTCCTGGAACAACAAAATATATATTAACAGAATTATGTAGTTAAAGTTACAGATGAAGATCCTACATGTCAAGATACAAGTATCTTTCAAGTCTTATGAACTTTTTATGAGTTGACATCTTTAACAGACTGACCCAATCTTCCCTGAGGAGTGACTACGGAATGAAAAGGCTAATTACCTTAATGTAGATATAGATATCGATTAGATGTGAAAATTGGTGCTGCACTTAGTTATCTCTATTAGCATAGCATGTCAACCCAACATAATATCTAGAATCCATCAGCATCATTTAGCATTAGCAGCAAAACCTGCACTGAAGCTTAACCAGCAGAAGGTAGCCAGTGTGTCTCATGATCCTGTAGTTTTCATTCAGTATACAGACCGAATACTGGATGTAGAAATGTATCATCTTTTCTGTAACCTTCAAATGAGTCAGGACTACAGTTATGCCATCACGGACACATGAAATGAACACCCTGGTATAAAATCTCATTAACCCTTATGCACCCCTCGGTACATTTTTTGCATTTTTCAACTAAAAATACTCAATAATTTTGCCAATTTTAATGATAATGAGACAAAATTTTGCAGGGATGTCAGTCTTTTACCACATTTTAAGATTTCAACTTTGAATGTATTAATAGAATTATAATACACTGTGGAGAGAAGAAAGTTCCTCTCGTCACCCTTAAAACATTTTTTGCACCATTGACTCCCATTAAAACATCACTTTTTGATCCTACTTTAATTACACCATAAAATAATGTTTTACTTATGACTACCTTTTCAATCTAAGCTTTTGGCTTGAAAATTGTAGTTTTTTTCATTATCCATCATTTGACATCTTTTTCCACTATATGGCTGAGGGCTCCATTATATGCTGTTTCAGTGAATCCTACTTCCGTTGCATTTCTCACTATTGCTCCCCAGCAGAATGCATGATTCCAACTAAAATGGTCTGAGTGTGTTGGCAGTGATGTAAAAGTGTGGTATGAATGTGTGTTTTGACAAATTATTTGATGAGTGTGTGTGTGTGTGTGTGTTTGTGTACAGGGAGTTAGAAAGTCATTTTTGCTCACCACATTTTGCACATCCCTATCGCTATCTTTCTTATGACTACAGACCACATGCACCCACTCACCCCCCCGCCCACAAACACACACCTACACACACACACACACCTATTCGAAGCCCCCAGACACACTACAGCACTTGTAAAAAGCAATCAAGGTCAAAAGGTCAAAAGGTCAAAAGGTCAAAGAATCTAAGGAGGAGCACCCTAGCTTTTTTTTTTGCCTGGAAACGTTTTTTTTTTTTTTTTTGACCAAAGCAGTCTTTTTATTGTTTTGGTTTACAGTGCAGCATGTTTATACAGGTGCTGTGTCTGCAAACCTCAAGCTGCACCTAGCTGGTGCTGGCTGGTCATTTCCTCAGTGACAATGAAGAGACACTTTTGTGTTAGAGGAGGCTCTGACTGCTGTCCTGCAGTCGCCTGAGAACGAGGAGGAGATGTCCGGCACAGACACAGGCACTGAGGACATATCAGGGGAGGCTTCACCTGAAATTCATCCAGATGGGTCTCCAGCTCAAGTGAGGACATCCATGTCCTCACTTGAGCTGGAGCTGGAAGACCCATTTCCTCACTTGAGCTGGAGCTGGAAGACCCACTAGTGCGGCTGCTGCTTGGACCAGCAGCAGCCACACTAGTGGATCATGTCAGAGGAAATGGAAGAGCCAGCAGGAGAAGCCAGGCCCTCAAAGAGGTACAGGCAGTGCACATTTTGCATGGGACAGAGAAAGGTCTGGACCCATTGTGCCAAGTACAGCAAGTATGGATGCAAAGTATACATGACAGTGATCTGCAGGTCCTGCTCCACTGAGTGACCTTTCTCATCATTTGTCAATATATTCCCAAAATACCATTAAAGGGTTAAAATTAATTCATAAATACATGTAAATTGAATAGTTATGATCTGGACTGAGGTTGTTCAAAAGATTTAATGCATTGAAAGTGAAAAAAATATTAATGTATAATATTTTTAGAGCACTTCTTAGGAACAGAGTATTTTTTGCACAAAGGATAAAAGGTGGCATATTTTGTACATAAAGTCAAACTGCTCAAAAAATAATGATGGATTCAAATCAATGTTGTTGTCAATTATTGACATACCCAAGGGTGTAATACCCCCCCAAAAAAATTCCAGTTTGCAATTAGTATATGGAAAATATTTCATATTTTGTGTTTTACCTCATTTGAAATTTTTGGTTTTATATTCCCAAAATGGCACTAAAAAGTTAAAAATACTTAATAAATCCATGAAAATGGAATAGTTATGATCAGGACTGAGGTTTTTCAGAAGATTTAATGCAATAAAAGTGAAAAGAATATTAATTATAATATTTTTATAGCACTTTTTAGGAACAAAACATTTTTTTGCACAAAGCATAAAAGGTGGCATATTTTGTACATAAAGTCAAACTGCTCAAAAAATAATAATGCATTCAAATCAATGTTGTTGTCAATTATTGACACATCCAAGGATGTAATTGCCCCCCCAAAAAAATTCCAGTTTGCAATTAGTATATGAAAAATATTTCAGATTTTGTGTTTTTCTCATTTGAAATTTTTGGTTTTATATTCCGAAAATGGCACTAAAAAGTTACAAATGTTTAATAAATCCATGAAAACTTAATAGTTATGATTAGGGCTGAAGTTGGTCAAAAGATTTAATGCATTGAAAGTGAAAAAAAATATGAATGTATAATATTTTTATAGCACTTTTTAGGAACAGAACATTTTTTGCATCGAGGGTAAAAGGTGGCACATTTTTACATAAACTCAAACTGCTCAAAAAATAATAATGCATTCAAATCAATGTTATTGTCAATTATTGACATATCCAAGACTGTAATACCCCCCCAAAAAAATTCCAGTTTGCAATTAGTATATGAAAAATATTTCAGATTTTGTGTTTTTCTCATTTGAAATTTTTGGTTTTATATTCCGAAAATGGCACTAAAAAGTTACAAATGTTTAATAAATCCATGAAAACTTAATAGTTATGATTAGGGCTGAAGTTGGTCAAAAGATTTAATGCATTGAAAGTGAAAAAAAATATGAATGTATAATATTTTTATAGCACTTTTTAGGAACAGAACATTTTTTGCATCGAGGGTAAAAGGTGGCACATTTTTACATAAACTCAAACTGCTCAAAAAATAATAATGCATTCAAATCAATGTTATTGTCAATTATTGACATATCCAAGACTGTAATACCCCCCCCAAAAAATTCCAGTTTGCAATTAGTATATGAAAAATATTTCATATTTTGTGTTTTTCTCATTTGAAATTTTTGGTTTTATATTCCCAAAATGGCACTAAAAAGTTAAAAATATGTAATAAATCCATGAAAACTTAATAGTTATGATTAGGACTGAAGTTGGTCAAAAGATTTAATGCATTGAAAGTGGAAAAAAATATGAATGTATAATATTTTTATAGCACTTTTTAGGAACAGAACATTTTTTGCATCGAGGGTAAAAGGTGGCACATTTTTACATAAACTCAAACTGCTCAAAAAATAATAATGCATTCAAATCAATGTTGTTGTCAATTATTGACATATCCAAGACTGTAATACCCCCCCCCCAAAATTCCAGTTTGCAATTAGTATGTGAAAAATATTTCATATTTTGTGTTTTTCTCATTAATTAATTGTAGTTTTATATTGCAAAAATGGCATTAAAGGGTTAAAAATATTTGACAAATACATGAAAACTTTATAGTTATGATTAGGACTGAAGTTGGTCGAAAGATTTAATGCATTGAAAGTGAAAAAAAATATGAATGTATAATATTTTTATAGCACTTTTTAGGAACAGAACATTTTTTGCATCGAGGGTAAAACGTCATGATTTTTTTAAGGGGTGCACAAGGGTTAAGTAAATTCATGAGTGAGTTCATGAGTTTTTACACCAACGTTCCATGGTGTTATCGGGGACAGAAAAATTGTGCTTTTTCTTTACTCCGGAGCAGTTTGTCAGCTACGGCTGCCCATTAAACATCATACATCAGTCACACAGCGTGCATACACATGGAGGATTTACATGGCTCAGTATATGTAAATACAGAGGTTATGTTATCAGTTGTCACTACAGCAACGTAAGTACTTTTTCTCCTTCACGGTCGCCTTCATAACCCACTGAGACTGTTACATAATTCATTCGATGGCAGCCCACAGGGCCAACATCAATAGATCCATTCGCCATCTGCAGAGAGAAAAAACGAGGCTGAAATGCATCCTAATATAACTCAAAGCTGTGTGAAATGGCTCATTATTGATCTATGGTCAGTTTCAGAAATATGAAATATGTTTATTCCAAATATTCAGTGGAGTATGTAAATGATTAATCCTGTCTCTGCAAAGGAAAGCCTTATAGCTCTCAACTGAAACTTAAATCTAGTTTTAATTACGAGCTTTCTGCTATATGTGTTTTTGTGCCAAGCCGTGTCTGTACAATCTTTTTTCTCAGTTTGACCTTCTAATACTGCACAGCAAAAAACAATGGCAGCATGCTTCAGGAAAACACGGAAAAGTGGTTAGTATCACACATTAACCACACACGCACACGCACACACACACACACACACACACACACACACACACACACACACACGAATTAAGTTTGCACTACAAGTGAGCAGCATTGCCAATATTCCTCACAACTGTATGTTGTCATTAATGGGTTGTCACATGAGTTCTTTTTGAAGCAAATTCTCTTCATCCTACTTTTCTCCTAGATTTGTCGCTCCCTCATTACCCCTCATCTCAGCTGCCGCGCTACTCCATGATTAAGAAGGCAAAGAGATGGAGGGAGGTAGTCGACAGGATATCTCTGTATCTGCACTGTAAAGCTAGCACACACACACACACACACACACACACGCAAACACACAAACAAACCCATACACCTCCCCACCCCCCAGGTCTCTTTGCACATAAACTGACTCAAATGATAGAGCGACACCTCCTGCGCCCCAAGGACATGGAAAATCAATTTAGTAATGAGACTTGGATAGTTGATGGAAAGATAAGAGAAAGGTGCTGAGGCATTTTTGATTAATCTGTGGCAGTGACAAGGCACATCACTTTGTGTGGTTTACTGTCTGACATTATGTTGATTACCTTCCATTTTTTACTCTGCGCTCTTCTCTCTCCACAGTCACTCATGAGCTTTTAATGCAGAGGTGCACCCCGAACACGACAAAACAGTGGCCCACTGTGTGCACAGGATCTGACTAGGTGGGTGCAGGGTCCCCTGTGTGGTCTTGTCCACGTTTCACATCCTCTGGATGAGTATTAAACAGCAGGAGTGGATGTGCTCCAAATTGGCAATCCAAATAGTAAACAAAGAGCCCAGGAGACTCTCTGCAGCAGTTAGAGAGCACATTGTGTTATGAATTATTGACAGTTGCTACTTACCACAGTTGCAGTACCCAAGAATTTAAGCTCTGTTAGTGTTGGTGAGAAATACATAATTTAAATTATAGTTTTTATCCTACATGTAAAGTACCGTATTAGAGATTATCTTCTATTGTAGTTACAGTTGCCTCTCATCAGCCGTAAGAGTCATGACAGAATCTCTTCTTCAGCTCTGTTTCCTTATTTTCTTTGCTTGTAATATTTTTTTTGCACTGAAGTACATCCAGATTGTTTTTGGATTCAGTTGAGACAGATTGCAATCTGTCACACCTGGCATCAGAATGTTTCAAATGTCTCTT
The DNA here is from genome assembly GCF_042242105.1 of Pempheris klunzingeri. NCBI lineage: Eukaryota > Metazoa > Chordata > Actinopteri > Acropomatiformes > Pempheridae > Pempheris > Pempheris klunzingeri. The sequence goes on from NC_092028.1 coordinate 14,845,362, forward strand.
GAGTGTCCACATGATTGGCTTTCATTTCCCTGTTCAGTATGCAGATAAGCACAAACTTCACATTACGATAAACCAAGACAGACCTCTCTCTACTCTTGGATTCTGATATTTTTGGCTTGCCCCAAACTTTCATGTATGAAGTAACACCTTGTCAGTCCCTCAGTGTGGACAGGGGCACATTTGCATTCACATTAGACCACTATATGTGGCCACATGTGTCCTTGGCCACCTCCAAATGTGGCTTGAGGAACTCCCAGTGCATCCTAGTGGGTACGTTCACACCTGTGTATAGAGCTGTTTGCTTGTGATGCCATCAATCAAGACGCATTTCCGTCTTTATTGTGACTGCCTGAGGTGTTGGGGAAGCAATAGTCTCCAGGTTGAAAGAGTGTAGAGGTGCAAGAATGGAAATTGTGTGGACAAGAGGGGAAATTCAGAGGTATAAAGGACAGCTGGGAGGATATGAGGGAAGAAGGAAGGGAGAGAAGACAGTTGTGCCCCGAGGGCCAGGAGTGACCTCTGAGGGCTTACAATGAGACTGAGAGACGAGGGGAAAGAAATGAAGACTGAGCTGGTCTAGATGGAAAGAAGAAAAATATGACATTATTAGTCCAAGCAAAACAATACAATGCAAATAACTTCAAATGAATTCTGTTCATCGCGAGAAAGAAGAATCTATTTTATTTTCAAAAAGCAAAGTCAGCGAAATGGAGACCACTCATTGGCAACAGTTGAGCATGACCAAAACACTTTGTGCCTTTTGGAGGCTCAGGCTGCAGAGTTCGATGCACTTATCATAATTCTGATTTGAACTGACCCTGGAAAGACACAGCATGCAATTAGGATTCACAGAGAGAAATTAAAAGTAAACAGCATGGGCTGTCTGCCGAGAAGTGTGCCTGATAGATGAGAGGAGAGATACAGCGAGACAACAGAGGAGGGGGATGAATGAAAGAAAGAGGGGGAACAATAATCCTACCAGAGCGAGGGAGGCTGTTCTGTATTCATGGCTGTGGAAAAATATATTGTTGAACCTGTATGTTCAACTCCCCACAAACAGATACACACATTCATACATCTCTCAGCAGGCCAGGTCTCACATTCCCCGAATATGTAATCACATCCATCTGTACTAACCATATGTGTGTATGCCTGTCTCAGACATGTGTGCGCATGTGCGTTCAGGAATCGATGGAGATGAAGTGGTCACGCACCAGCAGAAATCTCATCTACCTTCAAATGAGATTCTGCTTTTTAGGTAGCTTAATAAACCAGCCATATTATCTTGAAATGTTCTGGTTGTGCTTTTCCTTTAAGATTATTCAACTTGTTATCATCCACCCTGTCACAAGCAGCAAATTAGATCTTGTAGCTTGTCTATTATTATCATAATTCAAATATCTAGCATGAATCAATTTAATAAAAAGATGTGTATGGCTAAAGCGGCCTTCCATTTAGTCTGTGAGGTCACAGAGTTTGGTCTTCCATTGCAAGTCAGTGTTAAATATGCAAATTGTATCCCACCTCTGAGGCACATATGTTGTGACTAACAAGTCCCCTTACTGAGAAGGCAGCTGAATGTATGTGTGTGTGAATACTGCATTACTTTTATGTTTCCATAAGTTCTTTGATGACACATATTACTGAATTATTTACCAGCTTCATCAAGCAATGATCCAAGCATAACTTTCCAGGGTGCACAGACTGCATCTTAAAATGGCTGTTTATTGCGAGGTGGTGGCCACAGCAGGCTGAGGAAATGTTATTTATCACTGTCATTTTTTTTTAAGATGGCTTTTTTAGCAATTCAATTATTCATAAATCCCATGGACACATCTTAAGTATGATTGTTCTAATATTATCCTTACCCACACTGATAAAAGTTGTTCTGTCGGTTCATATTCCACATCTACATCCACATCATCGACATGCTGACTGATGGCCAATCCCTGATTTCCCTGTTCTCTTGGCTCTGGGCCTGAACCAGAATTGTGTAGCTACAGAGAGAGAGATTAAAATGAGAACAGTCTGCCTTTGCTTTGCCCTGTTGACATAGGTAATAGTTGCTCTCCTCTCTCAAACTATGAGATAACACGACGACTTGAGGCCAGAAAGCATCTCCTTATTTAGCAGAATGCACTAAAAAAACCTCAATGCCTGTTTAAATTCTATTCAAATTCTGTTCATGGTTAAAACAAATAGATAATTTTATGATATTTCTTTACTGGTAGGATTATGCCTGGTAGGAGAATCTGCATGTAGTGGATGAACGTAGCTCTGGGTATATGACTCTTTACACAAGTCTTTATCTCAGTCTGGGGACTCATACATACTTTGCCCTGTGGTACATCTGGTTGGAGCAGACACAATGTACCACATTCATGATCCATAAACTCTGCTGGTCTGCTGCAGTGTTTCCAGACATCTCTCTCTCTAGTACAGCAGATATGTATGTATGTATGTATGTGTTTGTTTGTGAGGCGACAGGCCTATGTTAGTCTATCTCCTGCTGCCTTATCAGTGAGTCACACACAAACATAGTAACATGCACACGCACATTAGTTATACACACACTGGTAACAGCGCATGACTCCCACCAGCTAATGGTTGTACCTGTTATGGAAGCAGATATGGTATCATGGAGTAGCTGATGCATACTTAAAATGAATACAGCACATTAACCTTTCCTTTATTTAGCTTCTGTCCTGCAGAGTCAACGAGGTGAAACAATATCAGATGGCAACTGGCTGGCCATGAATGAGAATAAGGATGCAGGCAAACAGAGCTAGATTGCAATAGAAAGAAGCTCAGATTAATCATCTTGTGGATGTGTGTCTGGGGATTTGGATTTCCTATAAGCGAGACACACAGTTTAAAAAACAGATCAAAATTAAAGCAGCAGAATCCGAGAATAATATTGTTCTCTTCCTTGTCCACATGTGGTGCCTACAATACCCACAATGAAACATGACTGCTGACCGTTCAGTCGGAGTTTTCAGGTGTGTTATGCTAGTGGGAGCCGCACAACTGGATACATCATGTGATTGTGTACATAGGCTGCGCACTAGTCCTTTCCCACGTTGCTACTATTTCAGACTTAAAAAGCCAACAATGACAAATCAAGACTCGAGCACAAGAAAGCTTCAAAAATAGATCAGTCCATTCCCCTTCACCTTTCAAAGTCCTCACACTCAGTGAATACCTCCATCCATCAAACTCTTCGTTTACATTGACCTAATGTTTCAGAGTTGCCCCCCAAAACAAAGAGCTCTCACCAAACAGCATTCTTCCACAGCACTCTGCCCCTCCTAAATCTTCTCGTCGCTAATAGGAAGCGGCCAGCTACTGCCCTTCACACTCAGAAGTTTGCATTGGTCATCAGAAATTCACTACAGAGACCGGAGGTGGTGAGTGACTCACTGAATCAGTTACAAATGCCCTTTGATCCCGTGTGTGCATATGGTGGCAACCCCCCCACACACACACACTACACACAGACACACACACACACACATGCGCACGTCAAGTGTCAACCATGTCAGTAGGACAGCCGCGTCATGTCTCTTGTCCTGACCTTTCCTCTATCACACACATATAGACACACACACAAATCTTATTTTGACATAATGGTGCCACAGATGATATCTTTGGACAACAACTGGTGACTGCTGTGAAGAACGTGGGATCGACTCTGTCAGCGTGTGACTACAGTCTTGGTTTTTGAGGAATTTAAGTGAAGTCCCATGAAACAAATTTGAGGGACACTGCTGTCGAACTGTTCGAAGTTCAGTGTCCAAGGTATGTACTTTTCCCAGCCATTTAAGGGCGGTTGAATACACCAGTATATCCCATCATACACCAAGTAAAGGTGCAGGAAAACAGCCTGGACAGATCATCTGTCCATTGCAAGGCAAACACAGACACACTTACCATCTATGGGCAGTTTGAGCTGCCAGTACGCTTCATTAGAAGTGCTTTGGTTTGAACTTCTTTCTCTAGCTCTCTTTTTGTTTTCATATCTGCGTCTGGCACTATTCATGTAAACAACCAAGTGAAACACTATGAATGTGTCCCAGAGGAGACAGGCAGAAAATGTACACCATTATACCCATATTTAAACAATATTGTGCGAACCCCCTGCCCATGACAGCCAGGTTTTCACTTTGCTTTTGAGTATGGCCATTCAGATTCAAGATTACTTCATTTGTCCTTTGGGAAATTTGTCTTGGACATAAAAGCTGCCACATGAAAATACATACAACTACAGTCCAAACAGATATAAAGTGCAAAGCACAAACAAGTACAAAATGTAGTGGATTCAAATACTTTCAAGACAGTCCCTCATCTCACACCTTCCTGAGGCACTGACGGTGGGATGAAAGAGTTTTTGTACCTATCCAAGTACATTTAACCGCATTTAATTGGAACCATTAAATTGGAGCATCTACCTGATGGTAGTAGTTCATATTGTGAATGCTGTTTAACTATTGTCAAAGAGCATCTGAAAAGAGTCCTCTCACCCCCATAACTTTAACTGCTGTCTATTTTAACTTTACTGATATGTTACTTCACCCAAGCTTCCGTAGCATGATATAATGCCAATCACAGCATGATGAAATAATATCATTGTATTTTCTATAAGAATGAACTTGGTGAACACTGGTGAAGAGTGATCCCCCAGATGTCCTGGATCAAAACTTATCTTTTCTGTTTCCTTAGTGTTTACAATGAGATGAAGGTCGTCACACCATTGTACAAACTTTTATATCTCCAAACTATAGCCAGAAATGTCAGTGCCTGTATTCATAAGTCCCAAGGTGGCAGTGTCATCAGAAAAATAACACTAAAAGTGTTGGGATGACAATCATTTATATCTAACGTAAACAGAACTTTGAGGAACCCCTGTGACGACGACTTTAGGCTCAGATTAAGTCTGGTCCACCTGCTGGGTTCCTGTTGGTAAGAAATGAGCGATACCACGTGGTGATATGTGAATAAACAGGCTGTGTGGCTGCAGGGTGTTAAAAGCAGCACTGATGCCTCCAAAGCCCTTGGGGCTTTCAAACTGTTGCAAAATTCAGAGTATTATGGTTAGTGGTACATCGTCAGTGCCACAATTGTCTTCATGGGCAAGCTGATAAGAATCTAACTGTCCATTTATGTTCGACTTCTGCTACCACACCATCAGTTTTTCCAGACATTTCATTACAATAGAGGTCACTGCTACTGGTCTACAGTCATTATTTTCTTGGGAAACAGTTTTTTTTTTTTTTTTGGAGGAGGAGGGGTAATGAATGCAGTTTTCCAGAGAGATGGAACTGTGTGTTCCAACACACCTTTGAAAGATGGAGACCCAGACTGGTGTGAGCTCTTCTGCACATGTCTTCGAAAGGACAGCTGACACACCATCAGGGGCTTTTCCCTTATTGGTGTTTGTAACTCTAAAAAGTCTTGTGACTTCCCTGGGACTAATGTCTAAGGAAGGTTCTTAAGAGAAATCATGGGAAACTAACCTATTGTAGAAGTGGTTCAAATCATTTAGTATTATCGTCTGTTGTGTGCTTGGTGGGTGTCACATTTGTAATGGATTTCATAGTGGCCCACAGTTTCTTTATATTATTTACACAGACGTCTTTTTATTGTCTTTTTGCTGTGTTGAGTTCAGCTGCCTCTGTGCTGATCTTAGCTGCACTAGTCCTCATTCCTGAGGACAAGCCTCTTTCGTTTGATCCAGTACTTGGTAATGTTTGTTGTTTATTGTGGTTCAGGGTATCTCTGCATCCACACAGAAGTTAATGTAAGATGTGATAACTTCTGTGGATTTGTTCAAATCAGGCTCATGGAAAATGTCCCAGTCTGTGTAATTAAGTAATCTTCAAAGATTCAATACTGCCAGTGGACTGCGCAGTAGATGGGAATGAGTGCAACAGCGATTTTGCTGAATTTTACTGTTCATAGTGTCACATTTAACACACTATTCAAACTCAGGTGTTCTCATTTTAAGTTGCGTGCATCGTCTATCTTATTCCTCAGTTTGCATTACACAGCATGCATAACAGCAAGGGGGATCTGTTCCAAACTAGTTGTCTCGCCATCGATACCTCCGTGGTCTTTATAGTTCCTCAGGCAGGTCAGCCAAAGGCAATATTCTTGCCTCGCTGGAGGTTTGCAGTGACGAGAGTGTTTTCCTGTCGTAAACACGTTTCCTGGTTGTTTCTGTGGAATGTTGCTGTTGCTGCGAAAACAGTCCTCTGGGGAGAAATCTGAAAAAAACTTGTCATGTGTTACGTGACAACACAAAACAGAAACTAAAACAAGGGCACATTTATTGTCCAAGCACGATCAAAACACAAATTACATAATATTAAAGTCGTCTGGGTTGCCACTGGAAGCACACACTTTAAAAAAATCCTCATCCTCCTTCATTTGATATAACACTACATTGGACATATCATGAAAACTAGTTATTTTCAAGCATAGCCCAGCCCTTGTGTCCTATCCTATTAATGTCTTTGAAATAAGACCATCAGAGCAGCAGTGGAAACCCACCCACATACAGAGAGGACTGTGAGATTTCACGCAGAAAGTTCAAACCTTTAACGATTTCATTTTTTCATATAGTTTCTTTTTTGTTCCGCCTTTTAGCTCTAGGTCACTTAATTTCTAACAGACATCTGAATGAACAATGCTGTGCACAGATTTCTAAAATAGCACCTCAACAGTGTACAGGAAGGCTTGCCACGCAATTGTCAATTCACATCAGCACCCCTGCTCCGGGCAGACACATCAACCCTGAACCACCTCCACCAGGTAAATAGGCAGCCTGCAGTGAAGAGAAAATGGCTGCAATTACAGTCTGTGGGAAAAGGAGCAAAAATGAATAGAATCAAGGAGGTGCATCATCACTGTTCTTGTGTGTGAAAGTCTCTACTGTGCTTTTTTCTTTTTTCTCTGTCTGTCTGTTGATGCTCGCATGCGTGCAGGTATATGCACGTGTCTTTTGCTTTCTGCTGCTTCTGCTTAAAACTGGTCATTTTTCCAGCTCAAAAACTACCTACACTCAACAGCAAATGTGAAACTACTCTGGGTCGGTAAATCACGATTGCAATCTACAAAGCAGCCATGTAATCAAAGCTCCATTGAATATTGCTTTGGTAAAATTTCAGCAAACTTTTACTCTTTTTTAGTCATCTGGTTCTGTTTCAGGTCTACTCTCTAAATGCTGACGCCATTCGTTTATGTGGAGATTTTAGCAGCTGCATCTTGGATGAAGATGATTTTGAAGGGGATATTGATAGCATTTCATTTTGAGGGGCTGTAGACCTAAGAGTAAATCGCCATGGGGGCTGGCTCCTTAAATTCCTTTAGGATTGTAAATGCTGCTAATGACAATTTTACATCTATATCATGAAGAGGAAAAGCAGTTGTAGATTACATACAAACCCCTCCTTGATTGTCTGGACACTTATCGACTTGAAAGTCATCACCTCATCTGAGCTTGGCTTGGACTGGGTCTAAGAAATCCAATAGAAATCATATTAGATAATGGTGACACTGACAGAAAAAGAAAATGGAAACTAATTTTGATGAAGTGATATTTTAAATGAGATATGTGCTACACAATGAAGCTTTAGAAACTCATCTTCTAGAGGTCCTCTTCTATCTATTCAAGACATTCTTTGAATATGGTATAATACTGACAGCGTGGTATGGTGACCCCTTAATTATGAGGCCATCAGCCTTCTTCGTAGCGCTTGCAATTTGTATTCTTTTGCACTGAACAACAGGCTCACACACTAATTAGAAATGATACAGTCTCTTGTTGATGAGCAGTATGGATTTTGAAAGAAATACGCCTCTATTGATCATATGCATTCAATATCAACTATTATTAGAACTAGAATTGACAAAGGCAAATCCATTTTCCCATGTTTTGTTGACTTACGAAGGCAGGGGTGGATGGTAGATTTTATGAAGGAATAGACATCTTGTACAGTTGCCCAGTTACTTGTGTGGAGATTAATAATATGTTCAATGAGTGGTTCAATACACCTTTTGTAAAACAATGTGATATCCTTGGGCAAAAGAGCTATACTTAATTTTTAAGGAGCTTTACATGCTGTATCTGTACAGGAGTATTTTGTGTTGTAATGTTAACTTTATTAAAAGTGAGCTTTTATTGTACTTTTATTGTAAATATATTATCAAAACCAAAATTATGGATAGCCCCTGTCATCAGAGTTTGACCGATGTGTGAATGTATTAGTGTGGATCCAATGTTAGGCCACTCTGAGTTGTCAAAAAGACGAGAAAGATGCTATACAAGTATTGTCCATTTACCATTTACCATTAGAGTTGGTAGCTGAAGTGGAAAGTGAGTCCCATTTTCCTTTATACTGTATAAATTTTGTTTCTTTAATTTTCCATTAAATAGCTTGAATCGTGAAATATTCATGTGCATGAATGATTGGGAAATTGGAATGGCTGTTTAATTCTGAACTGTTCAAGTTAGCAAACCTTCTGTCAGAAGCTTGCAAAGGAAGGCAAGATTGGATTATTTAATCAGTATTTATTGTGATTTCTCCAGTTATACAGTATAGTATGCATTTTTGTCAGTGATTTATGATTTTTCTCGAAGACAATAATGGTCTGAAGATTTATTTGGTGAAAGATGCTGATCTATTTCTATGTATCTTTCTGCTCTCTTGCCCTGTATACGCAGCACTTTGCTCCTGGCTTATATGAGGTGGCTGGGCATAGTTATATGCATGACAGAATAATAAAAAATTAATTCACACTCTTGCCCTGCACCATCTCTCTTTCTCCTTTCCTTTTGTCTGTGTCCCTCAAAGTAATAATTCTAATTATACATGTCATTTTTAACTAATTAAAAATGACTGAGCTGACTGGAACATGCAATTCACCTCCACACAATCATGCTGTGTTATTAGCGTGTTGACATGACACAGATCTGCTAAAACAGCCGCCCACGACAGAGAGATGCAGAGGGAGGGGAGAGACAGCAGCATGGGAAAACAAAAAGCTTCACTTTTGTGACTGTCCTCAGTATCCAAGAGCTCTGAGAGCCACATTTCTGTCACTTAAATTTCATAAGTGCCTCCTCCTGTCGTCTCGAGACCGTTGTTTGCCTTCCTTTCCACACAAACAAAACTCCCATTGAGGCGCAAGCCTCCGCTGATGTCATAGTCACCATGGTAACTATTCTCACACACACACACCCCTCCTTCCCTTTCACCCTCTTTGATCCTTTAAATCTCCTCAGAGTGAGAGTGACATTCCATCTGTCCGTCGCTCTAATACGTTCTCCTGCAAATATACAGGCTGCATTATGCGACGTTAATGATAATTCCAGGGACAGTGACGTAACTTCCAGGGCAGGATGAAGCCGGAGAGGCCAGGGTCACTGCCCTGTGGCTGAGCAGCAGAAAAAATGGCTCTATATTTTACTCCCATACAGATATCATGCACGACCTGATCACAACCTGGTCACTCAACATGCTGACACCTCTTCATTTGTGCTTCATTTGAGGGTCCTTTAAAGAAAAATAGATAAAGATAAGAAGAGGAAAGAGGCATGTTGAGGATGACCACAAAAAGAAAGACAGCTCCTGTTTAGTATGCATTTGTCTGCTGATTTATGAGAGAGGGATGAAGTGCCCCTGAGATGGATGAGAGAGGTAGGTAGTGGCGACTGATGAGAGCATCAACAGTCGTGAACAATGCGCTAGAGATGCAACGAGAGAGGGAAGAGAGACAGAAACTTAAAAACTATTTTGTCATGTTCGGCATCAGCATTACCCATCACCTCTTGCTCCGTCTGGGAGGCAGTACAGAACAGAACAAACTGGAGGAAAGGCAGGCAGGTAAACCCTTTACACTCAGTTGGTATGTCTGCGTACCTGTAGCGGCCTAAATAATGTATGAGAACAGGAAAAGTTTGTTTCTACTCATCTTTCACTTGCAGCCATGTTTTTGTCTCGGGGACCCTCAGTAGACTCAGCTAAGGATTTTGTTCCCATTAAAGGAAAAGAGTTGGATGAGATTGTACGTTAAATACAAAGCCAGAAGCACTGCATAAAAGGACAGCAAAAAAGCATAATCATGGGCCCAAATATTACGTAATATTAGGATGTTTTGAGACCAGTGTTTCAGTGAATTTTCTGCCATGGCATGCTTTCTGTTTTGAACAATGTGTCCCAATTTATAAGAAGATCATATGTTTGTTTGCAAAATCTTAACACACAGTCATCAGTAACTGTAACTGCCAAATAAATGTGGTGTAGTAAGAGAACATTACAACATTTCCCTCTTATATTTTGTCACATAAAATGGAAGCACTCAAAGTACAAGTTCCTCAGAATGCTACAAATATGTAAATGTACTTTGATAAACTGGAAAAATCCCACATAAATCTAAACATGTTAAAATGATTCATTTTAATTTCTTTATTCATATCTCCTCTATAAAGAAGAAACTGAGGTAATCCTCATCAGATGGATAAGCCTTAGTAACAGTACAAAAAACAAAATCTAAAAAGTCAACCAGGGGTCTCAAACTGTTTGTGCATGTCACGTCCCTCTGTAGCTGATTGTAGTGAGGACCTGCTGGCATTGATCACGCTCGCTCTCACACAGACTCGGTTATTATGTAAGGGCACAGGTTTATTTTTAGAGCGTACTATCAGAGAAAACACCCACTCTTCCCCACCCGAGGCTTTGGCCCGGTTGTGCTGGTTCCATCATGTGGGAGAAAGAGAACATATGGATTACATGCTGTGTTGGCTTCAGCAGCGTAAGGTGTGAGACTGAGAGGAAATATGTTACTATGTGATACATCGCAATGTATTTAAGCGGGATCACATGTTGAGAGTCCATCCAGCAGCAGTGTGTGACTGCTTGAGTTCTCTAATTCAGATGATTGAAATGACCTACATGTGGCATTATGAACCTCAATTATTAAAGTAAAACAAACAATATAAGAAAAATGGCATCAAGCACTCACCATTCATCCTCATCATGGTTGTTTTTTTGTTTGTTTTTATCGAAGACCGGGTCATGGTGACTTGAAAACGACCGTTCTGAGGTCAGGTCTCAGTGGCCGTGATCAAATCCTGCTCATGTATTATATAAGGGGAACATGCACTGACCTGGTTACCACTATTGTGCTACAACTTCCTTATGTACTTAAACATGCAAGATTGTTCATTTGAAAAAACATATATCAGTGATTACAGGAAGATGAGAAAATTTGACCAAAGCCCTTAGATGGAATAATAGCAGATAGGAGACAGAATAAGAGACAGAAGGGAGGAGACAGTTGCAGCGAACAAGCAGATGGTAAGGGAAACAGAAAAAGAGGAAGCAGAGAAAGAGAAGGCACATAGGACAAATAAAGCATGATATAAACAGACTGAGGGGGGGAATCTGAACACACACAGAGGCAGAAAATTAAGGTGGCAGTCAGCCAAGGGTCATGTGAACAGAATTCAAAATCCAGTTATGAAAATCTAAATACACAAACACATATTCCTCAAGCTCAGAAAACCACTCAGCCAATTTGGCTCTAATTGCTTTAATTCTGTTGGTCGCAACATGATATCTTTGGATTAAACGCCACCTGTGGGGTTTGCTGGAGGTGCGACTGCATCCTTATATCCTTTTTATACAGTTACAACCACTTTACAAAACCAGTGATGAAAACAGTTTTGTTCAGCGGAAAACAATCCTGACATTACACATGCCCAGTTGAGTTCAGGCATGCATATCTCCCATTAGCCCCCATTCTGCAGCCTGTGTTACAGACAGAGTCTCACAGCCTTTGATCAGCCCCCTGTCAGATGCCAGGACTGCCCCTCCTCTTACCACAAAGCTCAATGGTCCCCTTGTTCAAAGCTGGTGCCCTAGAAGTGAGGCTTTGTGGAGGCAGCATTTAAACTTGTTCCTTTGTGCATAAACATGGATGGATGGATGTGGAGGAATGACAGAGTGATGAAAAGTAACAACCAAGCAAATCAATGGATGAGAGGGCACTGGTGGATAGGTCCTTATGAATAATAAGCACCCATACAAACTCAGAGCACAAGCAGCAGCCACCAGAGATGGAAAGAGGAACTCAAGAGGGGGAGCAAGTGGAACGGTCATTATCTGGGAGATGAGGGCTGTTCCAGGTCAGATTATGACTGCCAATGAAAACTGAAAAGGTGGCATGAAGAAATATGAAAAGTGGAGATGTGTATATAAAAAATAACTGTAGCACGGTTCGTTTTGTGGGGAAGTGGACTTCTGCTGAGACAAGAGCATTTTAGAAGTCCAAATGGAAGGGAAGCATCAGAATGGAGGAGTATGAGACCTCTGTGAATGGGACAATGATGGGAGGGGGAAGAAAGGGTGAGAGGAAAAACGCAGACATGGGAGGAGGGAAACTGTCTTGGTGATGCTGATGATGCCAGATATCAGTGTGCCGTTGGGAATTGGTAGCAAACATTATGCTGTTTCTATTCTTGCATATCTGCATCCTGTGTACAAGCTGCTGGATCCTATCATTATCCCATGTGTATGTGTGTGTGTGTATTTCTGTATCCTGAACAACAGGCTTTACCTCTCACCCAGAGTCACTGAGTCTGTCTAATTATACTTTACTGCAGAAATGCTCTAGATGAATTTACATGACGTCTGCATGCACTCACAAACACACACTTTCAATGTCATAATTAAGCAAAACAAACATACTGTGCATATCATTCTGCATTCATTCATTCACTCATTTTTCTTCCCCAACATGACACATATGACATGATGTCCAGCTCAGGAGAGAGAATATGCAAGGCTTCAGGCTTTGATAACCTCGGGCTGGAATATGAGGAGCCCATAATGACATGGCACCCTCAAGGACAATGGAGGGCCAGAGGAATGTGGCTTACCTCCAAGTTCCCCACACAAAAAACACAAGAGCAGATACAATCGATACAAAATGGAGCTCAGAGCTAAAAATATGTGCGGCCAAGCAGCCGCGAGGTGAAATATGAGCGCTGGAAAATTAGACAAGGGACAACAATAAAGGCAGCATTTAGTGATCTGACAGCACAATCTCACATTACTGACAGACTACAGGGCTCGATTTTCATCTTGACATCCACATGCAGTACATGAGAGCTTGATGCCCCACTGAAATAAGACACTCGTATTTCCTTACTAATAATACTGTGTCAGATGAACTGGAATATAGACTGCGTTATTATGGATGTGCTGTTAATGAACAGTCAGCTGGCAAGTCAAAGTGAGTGAAATGGCTGTTTCTGTAACGGTAGCAAACATACTTACAGAGTGAAGAGGACTCGGAGTGTTTAAAATTAGAATCCAGCTATTTCAATGTAATTGGAGTCATAAAATGTATCTCAGCTTTTCCAGGATTTAATGAAAAGCTTCCCTCATTTATGTGGAACCATCTCTTACATGCCATGTGCTGTGTGCTGTCACACATTTATTACTTCAATCGTCTCAGTTGCTCCTCGCTGTTGATGAGTCTCATCGCAAGCACTTTAGCTAAAACACAGAATAATACTGATTAAGGTTCAAATGTGTTTGTAATACTTGCTGCAACATGAATCTTTGCTCTAAACATTTACTTGTTTTATCATCAATATTGGATTGATGACATTGCTCACTTGATTTTCTCACCTGTAATTCCCAAGTATGTGAGGTGACATATAAATGGAATAAAACACGGCAGTCACTGACACTAGCTGCTTTAAAATATTGGTATTGTGAATTAAGATCTGTTCTAAGATTTGATCTACAATCATTAACAGAATGTTTTTGGAAATTTCACTGAACTGAAAAAAGGTTTCGACAATTCCTTTTTCAGAAAATATCCAGTCCTGCAAATTTAAACTCAACTTTATTCAAACAGCGTGTCTTCCATCAGTGATCGTGCCCACCACCTTACTCCACTCTTTATCCTTTAGGTAATCGCCTTCAGCTCCCACAGCTCACCCAGGATGCTGGAGCCTGTGTTACCCTCAGGATGGAGCGGCCCCTCCTGCACTTCATCCGACAGTTGCTTCGTGGCTGCTTATCCCAGACTTGTAAACCTGCTGAGGGAAGTCATTCCCATACAATAACTCTGCTCCAAAGTCCAATCTTACAATCCAGTCCGTGCTCTTCCTTCTTTGTGGTGACCTGGTGAGCTTTAACTTCACACACACTTGACACACTGGGATTTTCTTTCTCTTGGCTCTGCCAGAGTACACACTAAAATTCACTGGGTTCAAATTTTGACTTGAAAGAACAAGATATAACTGGCAAAAACACTAAACAAACCTCTAAATCTGTAATTCTATGTTCTTTTTGTGTGTTTTTCCATGCCAGAGCCAATCTACTGTAACTTATTATTGATATCTGTCACTTTCCTTAAATACCCTGCAAACAAATAGACAAATCAACAAATTCATATAAAGCTTAAGTTCACAAGTTATGTGCTGACACTGTATGGACCGATCGTCAAGCCACAAACTGAATGCTAACACTATGCTAACAACATGATGATGTAAGAGAAAACTTTTCTGCAATATTTTGACTTTTTTCAGATTTTTTTGCATCTGCAATCAAGGTTTTCTTATTAATTGAAAATGTGGACAAACATATATTGACAGAACATTGATACGTCCAACCTTCAGAGAGGGTTTTCTGCTATGCCCACAAAACAGTGCCAGCATAATCCAAATTAGCAGCAATATCAACAAACTGTAATTTAAACGTCAGATTAGAGTAAAAAATAGCCAGTTGCCATCTCAGTGTGTTGTATCATTGATCAATTTGTTAACATGAATAATGTTCAGTGATGTTCATTATGCTCATAAATGTTCACAAATGTGCCATCAGCTTTTGATAGTCATACTGCGAGATATGGAGAAAAAAAAAACGTTTAAAACAGACAAGGTCGGAGATTGTGAGGCGTTGCGAGACACATTGTTATGAGGATGCATGTATGCATTTTCACTCTGATGAAAGGACAGACACTGTCAATAACACTTAAGGTAGCCTTGGATACATCAGCCTGTATGTCGTAGCGGCTCATATTCATACGGTCACATGGAGTGCTAATGTATTCAGCACCTGAATGGTTGAGATGATCATCACAAATGTAAAACAGTCTCTGAAAAGACATGCTTCACTCTTTCAGCGACAGCAGGCTTTGAGAGAAGAAGAGAAAGAAAAAAAGCAGTTCTCATTCCCTGTCTAATGTAATCATTCTTTCACTTTCTCAATATGTCCTCGTGTTGCTTGCAAGAAGACCAAACCACATTTTAGAGAGCTGTGTCTGAAGGACATCCTCCCACTGTTCTTTTGTTAAAAGAGGCATGCAGGTCAACCCACACCAACCCTTCCCAACAGCTGCTTTGAGCCAGTTTAATTCATCCCTTTAAACACCCACACACATACAGCACCACGTGCCAAGTGATGATGAAAGCCATGATGATGTTTAATACCAACACCACGGTGTCCAAGGAGGGAGGACACTTGGAGTCCAGATAATCTGCCCTGTGGTGTAGCATCATGCGTTCAGAATGTCATTCATCCTGGAGATTATTTCATTTACCGCCAGGGCCCGGTCAGATCACATATTACATCACAGTCCACCTTGTCTCCAAGGACACACTAACGACCCCATTAAATAAGAATGAGAAATCCTGGCTGGCTCCCAAGTGTGTTTTATTACTTCATGTGTACGTGCGCACCTCCATGAGTGTTTGCATGTGCCACATCCTATCCCACCAGTGCTTAAGCTAATAGTACAATTTTCTATCATCCCTTCAAAATAAAATGTATCTTTCATATACTTGAAAGTAAACAGCAGTGAACTGCAGCAGTGTCAACAGCCTTTGCATGGAGCAATGATGATCCCTTGCTGCGGCACAATGTGCTATGGCCTGCGTCATCACTATGGCAAATTAAAAAATCTACTATAAGTGTGTGAAAGTGTGTGCTAAACTCAGCATTTTGCCAGATGGGAGCGTCTGGTAGTGAAAGTGGTCTCACAAGTCAGATATAACTCATGACACTTGAGATATGGCGTGGTCATGGGCACAGGAGCAGAGAAGGAGATGGTCCAGCATGGCCAGTGGATGTGAGGAAACGCTGAGTCACTGTTTTGTTGTGAACATATAATCAATACCTGAGGGCACTTGAGGCATCAGACAGCACACTGCAATTGGATGCCATTTTCTTGCGTTTTTTTAAAGTGCCAACAAGGCACCTGAGGAGTGGCTTCAATTCTGTGCCGCCATGCCAGGGCTTCTCAAGCAGCCACTGCAATGCCCCTCTTGTTTTCATTGATATGAAAGAGGAAAGAGGCCGAACAAAAACTACTCTGACAATTTGGTGTTGCTCCAGTTTTCTGACAAGTTCATGTACCAACATTACTTTACAAACCATGGAACCAAGATTTAAACTCAGGGAACGAATTATTTTTCTTTACCACATTCTGTCTAATGTGGCAAAATTGCAGTTTTTTAGGTTTGGATGCTCTTCTGAAACTCTCACCCATTACATTTGACTGCCATGCTCTCATAACAAGCTCCAACAGCTACTGTTACACATTCAAAGGAAGATTTAATCAACACGTCTAGTTACATAAACCGCAGAGATGTAGTGCAAAAACACTGAATAGTAAATGAGGATGTGCTTTCAAAAGTGGCTTCTTCAGTTATGAAGACAGGCATTTACTATCTTCAGTGACTCTGGTTCTTGCGGTCATGTCTCCACATTTCTACTCAGATAAAAATGCATTGTAAAAAGGCTCCTCAAATCAAAGACGAAGAAATGTTCCCATCACACTGACAGCAGCGGTAACAGACATCTTAAATCAGATAGATATAATGCATACAAACACAATACAAATGTTACAGAGTGAAAACCCTGAGGTGTCATCACCGAATTCATTTATAATGGAACATCATGCGGATGAGCTTATTTTATTCACCTCCTCCAGACATGCTGCAGCCACAGGATCCGACTTTCAGCCTTCAATCATTTATGACTTGAAATGTCAACTGTATACACTCTTGCTAGAGGGCATCAGAAAGTGCTGGTCTGACTATGTACTATGCTAATACAGAGTCAGTGAGCATGCCCAGACTTTGCCCCGGCTCCTCTGGGCGTTAGCCAGCAAAGAGCTGCTTTCAATGCAGTGGCCATATGCACCTCCTGCAGAATCTAATATCTTATGCTTGTTATCTCTTAATGGTCTGCGATGACAGATAACAAAGAAGATGACACATGTTAAGGAAACACGGAATTAACCTTGGTCTTCATGCTAGTTATCTCTGTGGGCCTCTTCTAAGTGCACCTTTATAACGTTGACCTGATGCAGGCACAAATTAAGGACACGTCTGTATCTGCACTTGGAGGCATTTTAGGAAGTGACCCTCCGCCACACATCCTGTCCACTGAAATATTCTCTGTGCATCTAATGCTCCAGCCTATGCTGTGTTTGGATAAGGAGGAAAAAGCCTCCACATTCACACAATAGAGTCTTTGAATTTGTGCAACACCTTAGACAGGGTGGGACCTGCTTTTACTACTGAAGTTATGTAGCTTCAGTTTCCATCCTCACAACCTGATTAGGAGAACGATGGGCAGAGCTGCACTGTTTATATTTAGCCAGCATCTGAGAGAGTCAAACTAACTTTTTTTGTCCTAAATAAATAATTGGATGACACAAGTGTTCCCATTTCCAAAAAAAATAAGGCAGGGAGCTCTACAAGACCACCACTCAGTCAGAGTTTGAGAATTGTGAAGCAATGCTATAGTCCAATTAATTTTGTTGGGCTGCACACAGCTCTGCCACTGGAAACGTTGAGCCCTGAGGTAGCAATCTGTATGATATCTCCTCTTTTTTCTCAAGCACAGCCTGTCTGTGCCTTCTTTTTGACCGGCCACACTTCAGCCTGCAGCTGCTCTGCTCATCTACATTTTCAGTTGATGAGTTCTTGTAATGCTCGTATCCTGACACTTGACTGAATAATCAAAGGCTACAGTAACACATTTCACTCTGTCTCAAAATGTTGGTGATAACGTGACTCCTCTGGCTGCGTTTCTCCCCCGCTTTTTTCCCTCAATTTGGAATGTCCAATTACCCTGTCCATATCACTGCTGGCTCCACTGTTGGCCCCAGGAGGGTGTAGTCAGTCATGTACCTCATTCGAATACGTAGGGAGTCAAGAAACAATGATTAGCTTTGCCAGATAGGTGGAGAACGAAAGCATCAGTCGCTTCAGCAAGTGACCCAGCAGGACATATAAATGTCAGACTTTGACACACCACTGTTCGCTTCCTGTCAGTCCAACACCAGTGTTTTATTCATTTATTTATTTATTTACTTTTAGCATGACTACCACCTTTCCCTAATGCTAATGACATTAGCGCATGTTTATTGCACCACTGCATCTCTAACCAAACCTATCTCAAAACATTTTGGATCTCAAATCTACATAAATATGAAATTCCAGGTGTGCCTTTGCCAATTGCCATGTGACAGATCATGATTGTGTTTCACAGTGCAAGCCATCCACGTCTGGTTTAGAAAATTAGAAAAATACATTACAATGTTAATGTATTGAACTGAATGAGTTTCTCCTTGGACCGCGGGCACGTCCATCATCCTCCAAAGTTTTTGCTCCCCTCTGAAGTCTTCTGAGCTATTTATCTACACAACAGAGCAAATGAGCTCTTCCCCTGCCTACCCTTGTATTCCTGTTTGTATCTGCTCCAGCAGAGTGTATCTAAGTACCATTGATTGATGTAGTGGTGTCTGCGTGAGGGTATTGACATTTTTGCTGAGACAACAAAGTGGAAAGTGTTAACTTTGTGGCAGCATTAAAACAAATCTGAGTACCGCCTTACTGCAAATGCAGTTTCTATTTGGACTAATGATATTCTGGTGTCGATGAAGTGTGATTGCATTGCTTGGAATTATGCAATAGCAAGAAAAAAATATAATTTGCAAAATGTGTAGATTGTATATTCTTAGTGTGTGCTCAGCAATCTGCGTTATTGCATGAATTGGTAATGTCACCGCTGTCACCCTCGCTCAGTGATTTACAGTTTCAGCATTAAGAGAGGTGTCAACACCAAAAACAAATGGTCCAGGACTTAATATGCTGGCGTGCACAACATACGAGGCATAGTTTCAAGGACAAAATGTTGTGCATGCATTAAAACTCCTCTTAATGTGTGAATATCTCTCAAGAAGTGAACTCAGTGGAGAAGTTCAGAGTTATAATTGAAACCCTGAAGCAGCGATAAGATTATACAAAAGGGTGCTTTGGGTTGCCGTGACTCTCGATAACGTATGTGAGGGAAGACAGGGCAAACTGGTTGTGAAAGCAAATAGAAAGATGGTTCTAGATTTCAATACCTTCATTTGTGCATATGTGCACAGTCGTTGGGCAACTGGAGATACACACAAACACACACATACTGGGAGACTAACCATTGAGATATCTCCTTGTATTGATTCCAGTTGTAGGTCCTTTGCCAGTAACAAAGGTTGAGGAGTGTTAATGTTTCACTCACTCTTCCAGTCTATCTGCCAAGTTCCTAAAAAATGCACTGTTGGGCCTCCTAGAGAGAAAAACTGCTTGTGCAAACACAACCCTCTCCCCCACTCCCTCTATCGCTCTCTCCTTCCTTCCTGACATAACTGTGTAACTTCGGATAACTGTCCCTCATGCTCTGCAATATGTACTTTTGCTGCCTCATTTTCTCCCTCCCCTCTTTGCTGTGTCAACACCACTAACGCAAAACACACATCAGCATGATTCAAATTGTTAAAGCCTAAATCAGCGACTCCTTTCATACACTAATGCTCCAATCAAAGCTTAAGAGCATTTTTTTTTTATAGATTCAGGGAGAATGCTTTTCCTCCTTGGGTCGACGTCAAAGCCTTCAACATGTACAAAGACATACATGGTGAGACAGGGCCAAACTGAGTTCCTCTTAAGCCTAAGGCTGTTCTGTCAGCCCACCTGTGTCCAGCTGAGCAATGGGAGACCCTCTCAGTCTGTTGCTGGGTAGAAGCACATCTCCACCCCTCACTGTGATTGGGTGCTGCAGTCTTTATGGCACCACCTCTTGGAACACTGATGTCTTCTCTGATCACAGTCGTCTGTCGCAAATCCCAACAACTGCTCTGCCGCCAGGTATTTGTGATCTGTTGGCTGCTAAAGTTGGAGCACATGCTGTTTGGTAATTTGATCCAACATCTGCCGGTATACAACTGTGCTCAACTCAATTACAGATCCATCCAAAAGCTTTACAAGCTAACTTTTGTATGAGTGAACTGCTTTTTTCCCACCTGCTCCATCTCTGTGGAAGTTGACAGACCCTTTAACTACTTTCTCCTCTGAGGACAGACTCTTGTATGTGCCATCAGTGAGGTTAACCAGACAGACAATGTGACCCTCATAAAAGGCACTTGACAGTGGGGAGAGAACATGGTGCTGTTAGTGGAGTTAATCATCCATGGCTTCTTAAATATCTGTCAGTATGTTTGTTCTTCTGTTCCTCCCTCTGAGTTTATACAGAGAGGAGGTAGTGTGGTTGGGTGCTCAATTTTGACTTTCTTCATTTTCCTCTCCCTGGCCTTGAATAAAACTTATAAGACTGACAAACTCAAAACAATAATGATAAATTATGTATCACACTCTCAAACCAAAGTGAAAGTCTGACATTGGTATTGTTTTAAGGATACATTTTATCACTTGCCACTCTTGCCTTCCATTACTGGTGATTAGATGAAGAAGACAAATCCAGTGTGAGAAATGTACCAGCTGCCACAAATCAAACCTGGTTCACCCCCCAGCTGCTGAGACAACTCAGACGATACATGAATGACAGAACGGCTGGGATGTGGAGGAGTCAAAGACTTGCACCAATGCAGATAGTGATCACAAACTTGATCGATAAAAGAAGATTGCATACAGGTACAGCCAGGTTTCATCCACGTCCCGAACACAGCGTTAAATAGTTGTGGAGTTGGTGGAGACCAAAAGTAGAGCTAACAGAAAGTGAATGTTGGATTTACATTTATCAGGGATTTTTTCCGTATCTGCTAAATGTGTAAAGTAGTAGTAGTAGTGGTAGCAGTGGTAGCAGTGGTATCCATCCATCCATCCATTTTCTATACCGCTTATCCGTCAGGGTCGCGGGGGAGCTGGAGCCTATCCCAGCTGACTTCGGGCGAGAGGCGGGGTACACCCTGGACTGGTCGCCAGCCAATCGCAGGGCCACATACAGAGACAGAGACAGACAGACAACCTTTCACTCTCACACTCACACCTACGGGCAATTTAGAGTTACCAATTAACCTAATGTGCATGTCTTTGGATTGTGGGAGGAAGCCGGAGTACCCGGAGAGAACCCACGCTAGCATGGGGAGAACATGCAAACTCCACACAGAAACACCCCGGGTTCAAACCGGGATTCGAACCCAGGACCTTCTTGCTGTGAGGCAACAGTGCTAACCACAGCAGGTAGTAGTGGTAGTAGTAGTGAAATCTCAGTCTAGTTACTAAAAATAAATACATCAATTACAATGATAAATTCAGCATATTCCTTATTTAGAGCGAAATTTGGTGTAATCATGGTGTAATTTCCTCTGAAATAACTAATCTGTGGCCGAATTTTCAATCTTTAGAGAGTAAACTGAGGCAGGCAAGCTTTACTGTGCATTCTTCCCCGAGGACATGGTCATCAATTTACATTTTTTTGATGTTATAATAAACTGAGAGCAAACAGCCATTCATGAGAGCCGACCTTTAAATAAACCTTTTCACAGTAGACATTTTGTCTCATCATAGTAGGATACAGGTGTTACCTGCTGAAGGTCTAGGGATCAAAATGTTGTACTTACAATAAAGGTTTTTGCAAGTTAGAGGACAGTGTGCGGGGGTTTTCCTTTTTTTGTCTCATCATAGTAGGAAAAGCACCGCTGTACCAGTAAGCTCTGCCATAACCCTGCACGTGCAACAGCACAGGCAAAGCTAATTGGAATGCAGGCATTATTAATAATGGTTCTAGTTACACCAGTGTTTGGCAGGTGAAAATATGTATTGGTTGACAAAAATCTGAGATGTGGGTGGTGATTCAGGGGTTTGGATCCAGGCTTTTTGATCCCTGCCTACACTGCTGCACTGATGTTCACCATCAATAGTACAAGGCTTTTTAAACCGGGGTGCACCCAGGTGTGAGATTGCATAATGTAATCCTCCCTCAAACTGTATCTACTCCTGCCGAGTGAACAGGGCTTCATTTCTGTGAAAGAGGAGATGTTCCTGTTGTAAATTTTGTACACACCGGCTCAGTCGACCTCTCAACGTATGCCATCTGCCCCTCCATCACGACATGCAACCACCCATGTCACCTCAAATACTCTCTCTTTTATCCTAATCCCTTGTTCTCTATCTCTAATTAGTTGGCATGAGTACGCCACTAATCTGTGTTGTATCACAGAGGAAAATGTTGGCTGTATGTTGATGTTGCCCTGAATTCCAATCTCTCAAAATCAGGCCAATGTTGATTTAAACAACTGATAATTATCTTACATCATGCAGTACATGGATGCACCTAATCTTTTCCCTTCCCCGTAAACCTCTTCCCACAAATAGAAATCTAATCATTTTTGCAGCAAATGCTTTATTAATTGGATAAACTCTTAATGCTTGTTTGTAATATCCAGTATACAGCAAGGGCACCGTTCATCTTCAGCAGGTTTGGTTTAACTCCTGATATAGTTGTCAGATGTATTTGTCTCACGCATTAACAAATTGCAGTCCTGAAAAAAACATAGCACTATTTTGCTACCTCATCAGCTGTAATCTCTACAAATACTGAATCTGAAAATTAAACATTTCAAACAGCACACTGGGAGGGAAGCCTGATCTACTAAACATACAGGGGAAATCTATTTGGAACAAACAGTGTCACAAATAAATGAAAAAAAAGACACATCTCATGCTTTGCACAGTGGTATATGTGTACATGTTGTAAAATGGTGCTCCGTCTATCTCAACAAGTGATTGTGTAAGAGAAAATGGAAATTAGGTTATGTGAGCCCAACTGTACACAGTCTTTATTGGTGAACAAGTGCCACACCTAGTGTCATATTTTGTCACGTTTGCATTAACAATGTTCATATAAATCCTCATTTTACCGTTAAATAACAGCCAGTGCCAAGTCCGTGTAATTGGAAGGTGTTCCCTGCTGGTACATGTTCTGCCTCCCTCCCCAGTGGGCCTGCTTCCAAACGATACTGCGTCCCTTGGCCTGGCACTGGCATGGTCTTCCCCCTAAACTAACATGCACACACAGACACACACACACACACACACAGACAAACATGCCTACACTTGCACACACAGAAATGGGCTGCCATAGTCCTGAAGCAAGGTATGACAATATGAGAGGGAGGAGCAGCATCGCCAGGTTGTTCACAATTGGCAGCCTCAAGAATCGAGTCTTCCACCTCCCCGCACGAGAGCAGGGTAAATGAACTCCCCAGGAAGACGTCGTTTTTATTAACTACTCTTTATTAGCACAGTTTTTATTTGCAAGTGAGTGCCTTGGCCCATTATACGATATTGACCAAGCAACTGCTGTTATCTGGAAATCGGTTTCAACATACATTGATACAGTGCGTGTGTGTGTGTGTGGGTGGGTGGGTGTGTTTATGTGCACGCTAGCTGTCAGCATGGCTACGTGATGAGATATCTTGGATCCCAAGCTAGAGGAGAGGAGGAGGGCAGTGGAAAATTTTCCTCTAACATTGTCAGAAAAGACAGAGGTAGGAGTCTAGACAAAATACCATAGTGTTTAATGTAAACCCAACGCATTACAAGAGCAGTGTAATGCAGAGAAAAGCATTTGATCTTTGGACGACAGGGAGATAAAGCCAGCAGTCAGAATTAGCCATGACATCCCTCTCATGTTTTATTCATCTTGGTGCATACTATTGCTTTATAAGTTGAGACAAGGTTGTAAAAGCAACTCTTAAATCATTTGAGCACTCACTAGTAGAAAACAGCCGCCCATTCTTTTAATGGAATTTAGATCAGGGAGATTCAAATGTAAAAAGAGCGTAATGAGGAAAAGAGGACAAGTGCAGGAAAACATCAGGTGATTTCTCAGTCGTCCACCACGAGCAAGGTCAAAGATCTGGAAAAATCCACGTGATTTTCCAGGGCAGCTCAGGGAAGGGTCACCGCTGTCTTATCACAGGTCGGAGCAGACCGCACTGCTGTGCCATGACCGCAGGAGCACACTTTGGCTTCCCCTCTTTCCTCCCACTCCATCCATCCCCCTTTCCCGTCCTCCCCGTACGCCATCAGGCAGCACGTTCCCCTTCCATCTGCTCTTATTCTCAAGCTGAGGAAACACTGGGGGCCAGATGGATGGATGAACGGGCTTGGAAAAATAGAGGAAGGAAAAGTAAACAGTCGGGTCAGCAGTGAAAGCAGCTGAGTATCTTTTATCAGCTTTAGATTAACAGAAAGCACTGGGCACTACACCATAGCACATGTGATAAGAATCTGAATTATTAACTTCTGGTTTGCGCTGAGGGAGGGGAAAAATAATCCTGTGAGGTCGAGTTTAAAAGGAAAGTCTGTCGCTTGCATTGCAACAGCATTGTCCAACTGAGACTGACTTGCATACCATTATATCTGTATTATTAGAGTACACCTCTCTCCTGCATATATGAGAAATGTACAAAACAAAAACAAACAAGTTGAAGCGTGCAGCCACAGCCCACCAACATATTGATTGATATTGATTCAGATTAAAGCACCTTTCCTATCTGACAGCCATCTGTTATTTTTTATGATTCAATCCAAGAAAGTGGCTTTTCATTTTAATATGTCGAGGTCATGACCAGCATGTTTGTGCCTTGTTTCTTAATGAAGTGGCACTGACAGAGCATGTTGATGGGACCACATTGCTGTAATTGAAAATATATATATAAGCTAAACATAAGACATACGATCAATGTATGTTTTAGTGTGTTTGAATTATGTTGTCGGACATATGGTGAATTATTGATGTTAGCCTGGTGAATGGGTGATGGGTGGTGCAGTACACAAAGCTAAAGCAACAGCACTTTGAGAGGCACAACATGTACTGACAGTTGTTTACCGTAATCATTCAGTGGATGTCAACACAGACTGTGTGTGTGTTTGTGTGTGTGTGTGTGTGTGTGTGTGTGCGTGAATCACCATGAGGCAGAGAGACACAACCTGGCAGTTAAATGTCTCAATTAACGTGAGCAGCTCAAGAGATCTGTGCAGGAACAGTGTGCCACGGTAGTTTCTAAACCCTAACGTTCTGCAGCAGCCATAGAAATGTAAATAAGTCTAGGTGTAAATGCGTATATACACAGGCCGCACATTGAGGGATTTAGAATACCCATCTTTGATTGGATTGTCAGAGGTTCAGTGTGTCAGGTTTGTAGGATGATCAAAAGATAACAAGATCCATGGAGAGACAGAGGCTTTCACACTTTGTTTTTGCATAATGAATTCATTTTAGGTTTGGCTTTACCTTTTCAAGCCCCAGTGGCGGCACAGCACTCTCATTGAGTGCAGAGGTGAGAGGCCAGATCGGGCCATTTAAAGTAAAGCATGAGCTTACTGCTGAGGATACACACGCATTGGTTACAATTCAGATAAGGCAAATTTTTTTCCATCTAAGTCTCACAATTCTGCATGCTGTCATCTCTCCAGGCTTTGTGCTGCAAATTGGCTCGGAACCCACAACTGTGCAGGACTCTCTGCATCATCTTCAGCCCCTCCCTGGATGACTGTGGAATGCTCCAGAAATGTATGAAGGTTGAAATGACTCCTCCTGCATCTTTGACCTTTAAAATTTTTTTTTTTTCTTTTCTATTCATAGGTTTTCCAAGACAGATGTGACTGTGCAAAATGTGTAACTTATTGTCACGGTCAAAGGTGGTGAAGAGACCCAAAGCTTACAGAGCTATGTGCAAAGATTTATAGTAAGGTACAAAGCCTCTGCAGCAGCCCACATTTACGAGTCATTATATAAAATTAAAACCTGATCTGGGCATGCATTAAGCGGGCCCTGCAAAACTCATCCGCTCACGGTCTCGATCAAAACAAAAACATTAGTGAATTTTGCTTTAAACATGAAAAGGAAGTCCGCAAAACCAAGCGCTTTAATCTGTCGGTGTGTTATCTTTGTTTTGTTTTATTAGTCTGTTCGTTTTAGTTTTGAGACATCTTTGGTGATATATGATCATCGTTGTGGCTTTCCGGGCAGCATTTCCCAGTGATCACTTGGCAACGGTGTTACCGCAATGTTGTTTTGATTCATTGAACTGACAGCA
The DNA here is from genome assembly GCF_042242105.1 of Pempheris klunzingeri. Classification (NCBI taxonomy): domain Eukaryota; kingdom Metazoa; phylum Chordata; class Actinopteri; order Acropomatiformes; family Pempheridae; genus Pempheris; species Pempheris klunzingeri. Next base: position 14,871,780 of record NC_092028.1, read on the forward strand.
GCTCCCCAAACCTCAAACAAACAGCACTGATAACACCACAATAGATAATGGAATACCAAAACTGTACAAAACAAAGTAATACCTGCACACTACCAATATATCAAAGATTTTTCGGCTAGCAGCATTATTACTACCTATCTGTTACAGTTAATGGCTAAAATCAAATCTTACTTCTGGGGAACTTCTGCAGCTGCGAGGGGTTTTGTGGAATCTAACTCCACTAAACTCAACAAAAAAATATTTGATTTAATTTGTGAGTTAATTCAAAAGATGCATCCATATATTTTATAGAGGAATATATACCTCAATATAGGATTAACTTGTGATGCTGATCTGTAATAGGTTTGCAATAACCAGTAGCTGCTCATCAACTTAAGTCAATTGTCACCACATATTGCAATTAAGACAGTGTCTATGTCTGTACATCGCTGGTGTACAGCTTGACTGCTGGAACAGACTAGAAGAAGAGAAGAAGAGAAATCTATTTCATTAAACTTCAGTAAAATATTTCACCTGAAGATTCTCCCCCAGCTGAATTAGAAGCATCAGAAGTGAAGTGGAAAGGATCGAGAGAAGCATACAAAAAACAGAAAGCTGTTTCTAGAACAATTAGTGCTTTCATTATCAATCAAATCAAACACACACAGGAGCCTGTTTTGGTTAATTTCACAGTCAGTCAGTCTGTTTGGATACGGGACAAGTGGCGTTGGACTCTTACCTCCTTTTCATAAATAACCCTGAACAGGACTGATCCAGGTGGTGACTCTGATGAACTAACTGGCTTTCCATACTTTCTCTAAACCTGCCAGTTGTCTGGATGAACAGGCTGCAACATAACAGCGTCTCCTTCGAAATCAGACTGAACCTATTATTTTGTGCTATTTGCTGCATTCCTCAAGCTCGTGTCAGAGAATATGATTGGTCTGAAAATTCAATCTGTCGTCATTGGCACACATGTGATTTCTCATTTATGAAGTCATACATGTCTAGATCCAATTACAATTCTATGCAGTATAGAATAATAATGGTCAGCAGTTAATGTTTAGTCCTTGCATTTTTACCCTCCGTAATACACAGTGCACCCCAACAGGAACCTGCAGTAAAAGTAGAGAGATGGGCTTGCTAGAGGTGAGCCAGTGGACATATATTACATTCCCTATGCTCTCTGCACTCCAACTCTGATTCATATTAGTGCCATAAAGCACAGGGTGAGGGCACTTTTAGACAGGGGTGGCATAAATCCCACAATACAGAGCTCATGAAAATTAAAAGAAAAAAAAATCTGCTCACTCACACACAATCACTTTCTAAACATTCTGCTCATAACAGGCTCTTATTTGTTGTTTCTCTCTGAGGTAAAACACTGACCAAAAGTCTCCATCTATGTTATTCTTAACAGTACGTACAGAGTATATGTAGCCAGAGCCTGACGCCTGTTCCACCATGACACAAAGCAGACACGGTGACCTTCGTGGTATTAAGGCGTGTCCATCCAATCTTTCGGTCTCCCCCGAGACCGTCATAAAGCACACGCTGCTCTGACACCTCAGGGTGTGAGGTGTAGGGACGAGAGTTATGATGTGCTGTAAAAAAAAAAAAAAGAAGATCTAAACACGGCTGCCTGTACAATGAGGGGAGCGTGTATGTTTATGTTCTATTTCACACAGGCTTCACCCTCTATCAGCGCCCTACAGTGTTCAGCCGCTGACGCCATCACATCAGTGTGGGCTGAAATATACACTGAACTGGACGCACTCAATCCTGTGGTGAATGTGAATATAGAAAAGGGGCTACTTTTCTTTAGTTCTGTCAGATAATGTCATACATTGCAGTAAATTGCAATTGTCAATGTTTTTGTGTTTTTGCATTGACAGCATTCACTCTATGGAATGTGCTTAGATGAGGCATCCCCTGTCTAACTCCTGGTTTTCCGGATGTAAGACAAGCCATTTGTGTTTGAGGGAGAGTAAAATAGGATGCACTTTCTCTGTCAAACATATCTAACAAATGTTTACCCAGTTAAGTCAGTCAAATTTTAATCAACATTGCTTATGTTTGCACTGGGCTCAGCGTCAGTCAGATGGCGTAAAGCAATCTGTGTTGAGATTGGGAAGGACAGTGTCAGCAAAGTGGTAAAAGCTGCTATCAGATACACTCTCTGAATATAGCACATCGCTATAGCATCTCAGTGTTCGTTATTGGTTTGTTAACGTGGTCATTTCTAGCATAGTATCAGCATCAGCACCCTGAATCCTCAAATTTGACCTATTTGGAAATTACAGTAGCTCTGTTCCTGTGTGTGTTAAAACATAACTTTTATGCTGCTGATTATCAATAATGCACAGATGTATTGGTGCACAGTGTTTTCCCAGACTAATGAGATAACCTACAGGCCTGATATAACTGTTAACCACTTCATTTCCCTTCATGTGTTTCACCCTCGGTAATCCCTGTCACTGATGTATTTCCTCTCAGCTATTTAGGGCACGAAGTTACTCATGAGCAGAGAGGTTTGGGCTTATTTTGGATCCGTGCTGGGTTTCTTAAGCACTGACAAGCAGCCATATTTACAGCTAATGTGGACAGAATTAAGAGCTCAACCAGGTCATGGCATTTACAGATGCCAGTGGCCAATATTCCCCTCATGTTAACCTTGCCAACACAGCACATGACTGCAGACTGTCTGCTGAAAATGTCAGATGTGTATAGTATTTTTCGGATGACTTGGTAATGACTTTCCCAGCATTACATTTGCAGCATTTGTGCTTCACACTTATGTATGTTGTTTTACAGATTTGTTCATTGCTGATAAAATTATCCTGACACTCCCATTTATTTTCCTGTTGCCGCTCAGAACTGCTGCCTGTGAAGATTTGAAGTGTGTCCCACTCTCCTGTGGGCTCCTCCTCAAGTTCACTTCCACGGCATGAATATTTGCTTTATTTGAGAGCCAAGGCAGCCAGCAGCTTTCCCTTAAAAGGTTCATAGTGTCCAAAAAGGAAATGAGAAGAGAATGAGGGGAGAAAAAAAAGGAGCCAGTGAGTGATAGAGGGGGATAAGAGGAAGATTTTGACACAAAGATGGAAGATATTTGAAAGGGAAACAGATCTGTTGGGGCAAAGAGCAATGGAAATCAGAGAGGGAGGATGCTTAAGAGAGGAGAGGGCAAGACAGAAAAATTAGGAGAAAGACGAAAGAAAGAAGCCAAAAGAAGAGAGAGAAAGAGAGATGATGCAGAGAGAGAGAGAGAGAAAGCCACCACTCTCTCTGCTGTTGATAATTCCTCAAGCACCCTGGCACACTGCTAATCTGAGGACGGACGGAGCTTAGGTAGTCGTTAATAGCTCTGCTGACTCCTCCCACTGTGTAGTGACCCGGCACATTCGCAGGTCACACTCCGGGCTAACAACCAGCCAAAAACAGCATCGCTATCCCTCCAAAATTAAGCAGGAAATTCTTGTTATATGAGCAATTATATTTCAGTGTTCTGCAAACATGCCTGACCTGTAATCTTCTGCAGCAGCAGCGGGGTGAGGCGATTTTTTTCTTTTCTTTTCTTTGTCTTTTTTTCAGCTCTGGGTGCGTTTGGTTGAATATGAATCATAGGCAGTGTGTGAGTTAAAGACAGAGCAAAGCCAGCAGAGGATCTAGCTAGACTCCACTATGAATTTGGTTTTGTTTTCCTTTTTTTTCCCTCCCCCTAGTACTCCTGAACTCTCTGCCATTTCTATTCAGGTCATTTCTCATATTCATGCACAGCCTCACAAGAGGAGGCAGACTTTTGCCAAAAGGTGCTTCTCATTACTACCCCTACAGCATTTCATGTTTCACAAAATTTGCTATGTATAAATTGATAAAGCCCAAGGCACCCAGTGTTGTAAGGTTGGGTTGTGCAAAAATCACATACACTTTTGATTTCAAAGAATTTCTGCAGGGTTCATGAGGATGGTGCTCATTTCAGTTGCTCTATGACCTACACACCCATACCCTTCATGAATTTTAACAGCCCCTTTACGTATCAGGAATATTGACAGAAAGAGTCAATACAGACTGAAAAATTTATTGACAGTGACTGGGTAGAGGGGTTGAGAAGCCGAGTGCCCTCGTATCAGGTGCAGAATGACAGGATTCAATTAGAACCAACATGTTTCTCAAGTTGGGAGGTGATCATTGAAGGTCAGGTGCTGTTAGGTTTTCTTCGATCCTGAAGGAACTGAGCACCACTGGCTAATGATTTTCTTACTGCGGGTATTGATATTCAGTACTAGTTCATCAGAAGAGAGAGTATTCAGTTTGTAGGCCTTCAAGGACAATATTTTGTGCAGATTGCTTTTTTTCATTGTAAGAGGCAACCAAATTCCCCAAATAAAACATGATCAATGTTCACAATGATGGATTTTGAATATCTGCAAGTTGATTCTCATAAGACACCACCGGGGAGAAAGAGTTAAAAATCTAAATTGCAAGGGTATCCTTTGGGAAAGAGTCAGCAGTAAAGTGATTTGCAGTAAATGAACTAAAACATGCAAAAACACGGACGTGGTTCCCTTTAAGCGGGAGAAATGCTTGTCTGCAAATTCTGACAAACAAGCTGTGAAAGACAATATGACCTCACTGAGCAGAACTATATCTCTACTCTGCATATACATTATTAATATACAGCACTGCTTTGTGGTTCTGTATGCAAAGGCATAGGAAACTATTGCAGCAGGACAATGTTGTCAATACTAAGCCAGCAAATTTTCAAGTAATGGGCTAGTGTTGTTGCAAGCCTATATTGTTTGGGCTTTAGATCATTATAGTTCTCTGTTACACTTTCTATAAGCTCTATAAGTTCTATAAGTCTTTTACACATCTGGCTTGCACATACTGTACACTAAAATAACTTCTAGTGCTCCTTATTCCCCTTGTATAAGCTTGAGCTAGCTTTGGTGGCAGAAAACGTCAAGCTGACCTCAATCCCCTCCCACTGTGGGTCACCGTCTTGCCGGGCAGAGCAGCTCTCTGGCTGTCACACGAAGCAGCAAGCCGGCATATTCTTAGCCCTGCAGCTAGCTGGTTCCCATGGCCTGGGGTGATTAGCCTTGCTATTCATACCCAACCAAAGCTACTCTCTCAAGCTCCCTGTCTCATCAGTTGCTCTCCTCGAGGACGTGACTGGTCAAATGCCCTGGATGGAAATCTACCTCAGCTAAGCAGCTGATTAGGCCGTCAGAAACGTGTTTGAGTGTGAGTGAGGGTGCGTCCCTATGCATTTGCACAAATGACGTACAACCTAATAAAAATCAAGAGTTCAGTGTGACTCCTGCACCTTTGCGTTGTGTGTGAAATGTTCCTCTCCATCTCTTCAACAACCACTCCTTCTGGCTTCTGTAGCAGTTGAAAACAATCTTGGACCATGGGGAATTAATTAAGACAGTCTAAATCTAAACTTAAAACGTACAGAGAAGAATAACAAAGGCTGGCAAAGAGCCGTGGATGAGAGCTGGAACGTGGAAGTACGTGAGAAGAGATGCAAAGATTTAGAGTGAGACAGGCAGGGAGGGCTGAAGATGGAGGGAAGGGGAGAAACAAGTAGAATTTTTCTCAGGTGTTCGACAAAATCCAGTTGTTGTTCTTTGTTCTTAACCGTCATCAAATGTTTCAGCATCATTAAGCTCATTCAAAGCCTCTGATCATTTCACATAAAAGCAAAAACAATTAAGAAAAGTCTCACACTTAAGTCGAAAAACTTTGTTTTTTCCTACTCCGTTAATCATCTCATGGCACATTCAGATTTATCTTGTTACCCTTAGGTGGGCCCAGACTTAAGTCATTTGAACTACCTCTAATGCTAATTGCTCATTGTTGCATCAGAATTAACAATCTAACAAAGCTATATAGGCAAATATGGCACGTACTTACTTTTCCTACAGTGCAGTGTGCTGATAATACTTTACTGTACTTATTTAAGTACAGTAGTAGTAAGGATTTTGGATGCAGGACTTGGAATTCATTGTATTTTACTTAAGTCAAGTATCCAAGGACTTCCTCTACTGTCAGGATCACTGTTCGATATGGAGTTTGGGAAAGGGCCTAAAATGTTTTAGCTGAGTTCACATGAAATCTTTGCCCCATATGAAAACAAGTTTACACAACCAGATAGTGATATGGTTTACAGCTGTGGAAGCATAGTGACATAACAAGCCTGCAGCCACTGCCTAGAAACCAATCCAGGCATACACAAACTTGCACACAGAGCTCAACGCAAAACTGGCCTGTGTAAAGGTCACGCCTCTTCTATTGACTGATAATGTGATATTAGCTGTGATATCATCACGCTGGTGCTCAATCAAGGTGGCATTCACTGAGACAGAGCAGGAAACTGAAGCACTATACTGAGCAAACCAACTGGAGCATTCCTGTGAGGTACAAGAGGAAAAAATGTTGTTAGAAAACTAAAATAACTGGTTCAGCATTGTGAGGAGCAGTCACATTCGAAACTCAGCTCCCCTCCCAACAAAAAAAAGGTTAGAAAATGTATAAGTGATCGGCGCCCACATTCCTATGAAAGTAAAATGTCCCTCGGGGTTGGAAGTGTTCCCTTCACCTCAGTGCACAAGAAGTTGCACAAACACTGGCATTTTCACACCCAACCAGCTCTCCTTCACTAAAAGGGCATTATGCAACATGCCAGCAGGACACAGGAGGAGTGGGCAAACAAACGAAGAGGGAAACATTGCAATGTCCCCACTACAAAACAAAACAGCCATGTAAAAGGGGTCTGTGGATGCTGCCATATTGTCCGGTTTGTAATATAGGTATGAAAACGAGATTTGATCAAACTGAATAGAAATTAGTTCGACATTCCCAGACTCCACAGAAACACTAAACATGCATCAGTCTGTCACACTTCTCATATGACCCAGTTTCAATCTATCCTCACCAATTATTAAGTTTGACACGTTTGCTTGAAATGACATCACATGAAACTAAATCTCAGCTCACCCTAACACCAGATCTGACACTGTACTGTATTGATTTCCAATCACTCATCAATCTACTCCGCGCAATCCTATTACGTGCACCCTCGACCCTCGTAAAGACCAAGGTGCTATGTCGCATAAAAAATGGATGCGGGTGCACTCAGAAATGCTATTCTCTCCCTAAGATGTGCCAGTTCTTCACCTCAGCCTGTCATGGCAGAGACTGATGTACTTGTGGGTCGTCCCAGAGGTCAGGCAGCCACGTTTCACCACTGCAGGCCAACCTTGGCAGATACATTAGTAAATTTAATTCCCCTCTGCCCTGCCGTATGTCTTTTAGCTGCGTGTAGCGTCCAGTAAAACTCAAGAAGCCGTTGTTCCCCCTGCTGTATTTCATATGTGTCGAGCAGGGAATGAGGAAGACACGGGTGAAGGGAGAGAGCAGAGATTAATTTGGTTTGACACGTATGAAATACAGGTTCACAACCCTGAGGGGGACGGTTTATAAACTGGAGTTTCAGAGAGATTGTATCTCAAAATTGCAACTTTGAAGATGTGCCTGGTCTTGCAAGAGTTGCGTGGAAATGGAGAAAAAAAAACTTGGAATACTTTAGAAAAAGATTTTGGTCTTCCATGTAATTTAGATATGAAGCAGAGAAGGAACAGGGTGAGAAGTTTGGCTGAGATGTAAAAGATAGAGGGAAGCGAAAGGTGGAGGGTGCGATTGAAAACAACACCTACAATGACAGAGAAAACGGAAAAAAAAGAGATGGGAGAATGGGCAGGAGTACACTGTTGAGTGACTACTTCAGGCCATGAGCCGACAGGTGCCAGAAACATGTCACAAGATGATTTATTTCGCCACTATTCGCCACTATTTCGACACTAACCATGACATATTTTTCAGCTTTCAATACCAACTAAACCCAAGATAAATGTCTGAGGCAATTATTATATGAGAGCTTAAAACTAATTGACATCATCAGTTAAATATATATATGCAATTTCATAATCTGACATATATATATCATATTTACAAAGAGGTTTTCAAAGAGGATTTTCTTACTGCATAGTGGCTTAGCAACGCTTGGAGAAGTCCTTCACAGCTGAGCTGGACGTGACGCAAATAACAACACAAACACATCCAGCACAATCTGTCTGCAGGGATCTCAGCCTGCTACAACTTTGTTTTTGCATGCAATTGCTTCCAATTCACGAGAAATGAAAAAAAGGTGCCCTCTTGGGGAGTCAGGAAAGATTAGGAAAGATTAGAAAAGATTAGAAACGTTCGGCATGAAGGTATATCTATATGCATGTGAGTACAAACTCAGTTTTACGATAGCTATATCAACAGTCCCCTTTCACCCACACATATACTTCACATTTATGTCCAAGTTTCTCTGTGCTTTATTTGAAATTGTTTCCACCCACATCAACTGCCTATTTCTCTCTCACCCTTTTACGCGCACACACACACACACACTTGGATATTTCCTGACACTTTATGTTGCTAATGCCGGATGGAGGTTGTCATGGGAACACATCTTTGACAGTTTTCTCGGCTCACTCGCAGCAAAAACACAGAAACTCACTCAGGAGGCAGAGGAAGTGCAGGCGTTAGGAGGAGAAAAGGACAGTAAGGCTGAGTGACGGGGCAACGAGGATCATCAGGGGCCATCAGTGAGGGACAGGTGAACTCTCTGAGATACGATAGCTGGTTGCTTTATTTGTGTTACGTTTTTGGACTGTTGACAATGATTACAGTCGGTGGCCTGATTTCACAGATCCCTACCTCTGAGATAGAACAACCTAGATTTCATTTTCTACACACGTTGCCAGTGACACATGCAATTTAGGGTTTTTTCAGCACAAAGACTGATGCCCCTCAAATGCCTGCGCAGTAAAAATGCAGCTGCAGTCAGCAGCTGGCTAGTTTGACTAAACACAAAGACATGAAACTTCAGTTCATCTGGCTCTGTCTAAAAGTAACAAAATCTATTATTTCTGTTTCTTGGCTGGGACCAGTTGCCAGGCAACCAGCAGAGACACCAGGAAGTTACTGGTGCTGGCCAAGAAGTAGTCTGGCTCACATGCCTTCGTAAAATGACAAATAGTCCGTGTTTTGAGCTTGGTTAGATTTTGCTACCTTTAAACAGAGACAAGCTAGCTATTTCCCTCTGTTTCCTGTGTTTGTGCTAAGCTAAGCTAGCCAGCTGCTGACTCCAGCTACCTAGGGCCTATTTGGTATCTCATCCAATATAGTCTTATCCAACCCTCTATAAGCAAATAAGCGTAGTTTGCAAAACGTCAAACTGTTCCTTTAAGTTTGTGAAAGCTCTCAGTGTGCTAAAAGCTCCATGTCTCCATGTGTGTTTGTATAGTTTTATTTGCTCTCTAACCCTACAGCATCCAGGATGTTTTAACTTAAGAGTCCCTGTCTAACAGTATGCAGTCTGCAGTGTAATCTACAGTCATGTTTACATTCAAGATCCACTTTGCTAAGTTGTCCTGCTAAGTGAAAAAGACAAATCATCACACCAAAGCCACGCGGTGCTTTTACAGTGAATGAATTGCAGACTCAGTCTCTCTGCTCCCATCTGTCGGGTTGTCTATCTCTCCATCTCTCCCCCTGTCAGAGATTTATGACTCTGCCCCACCGCAGGCCCGCCACTGCACCCAAAGATGCTCAGTAATCACATCATGGCGCACGACAGCAAAACATTTGCTTATGCATGTGTGCTGTGGTCATGCACATGTGTGTGTGTGTGTGTGTGTGTGTCTGAGCAATGCAAGTATACATTTCCATCCACATCCAAGTTCACATGCAAGAGGATAAGCGCACTTTCATTTCCAGTTCCGTGTGTTATTTATGGACACCAGGAGTAGGTATAATGGAACTACCTTTGACAAGTTATTTCTCTAGTCTCACTTCATCATCTCTTTACAGTGCTCGCACTGTTTAGAATTGCTTTTTCGATGAAATATGATCCTGTCTTAATTTTTTTTTTTGTTCTTTAAAATATATAGTCAGCATTGTTCTGCGCTTCAGGCAGTTTTATCAAAATACAGTAAAATGTCTCTCTCTAATACTATAGAGGATACGCTCAACTGTGGGTTTCTCTTCACGATGTGTTTTTCCCATGCTTTCTTTTCCGTTTGGTCCTGAGGCATCCGAAATAAAAACTGTAGCCTATAATCAAGTTTTCTCATCAATCACTGAGTTGTATGGGATGTAGCTGTAGCAAGCGTCTCTGTGCCAACAGCTGTCAGGTAAAGACAAACCATGATATACAGAAGCGTTGCAGAAATATAGATAAGTTAGAAAGGGGATAGTGGGAAACTACAGAATATCCCTGTACATGGTAGCAGCTGTGAGTGGCTGAAGGTGGGTGATCAGGGAGGTATGTTTGGGTGAATCACATGATGTGGTGACTTCTGACAAGATACCACCATACTGTGTATTAGCAAAAGGCCTGTTCTTTCTTTAAACAAGCACGTATATGAATATCACCTTCTGGCCATGAACACCGCGGCCCCACTTTAGGTCCATTGCACAAAACTGGTCCAGTTGCCAGGCAACCGATGGAGATTCCAGGAAGTTACCACAGAACGGCAAATTGTCATTTTACAGGTATGTTTTTGTACAGATTTAACAAATAAGACCTAACACGTGCAGACTGGCAGATTTTGTTCCTTTTGGACAGAGCCAAGCAAGCCGCCCCCCCCCTCCCCTCCCTTTCCCAGTGTTTATGCTAAGCTAAATTAGCTGACTTAGCATGCAGACATGTGAGTGGTATTTTCTCACCTAATTCTCTTTGAGAAATTGTATAAGTGTGTTTCCCAAAATGTGGAACTTTTTATCTTTTTATCATAGAAAAAAAAAAAGGATTCACGACTATTGTTAAACTTTTGTTAAATAGATTTTTGTAAAGTCTCCACAAGTAGGCCTACACACTAATAAAAAAGATAATTCTCATCCATCACGTTTAAGACACAGTGTTTGTAATAAAAGAAAAAAAAACATGTAAGCATCTAGGCTGCACAAGATGACCCCTAGAAACCAATTTCACAGTCACAATACAAAAATTCTTTATGGAAATGGATTGTATAAAACACGTGAGGCGCTGTTCTCGTCACATTTTACAAGCACAGCTATCTTTTTTATGTCTCCCAGTTACCTTGACATCACAGTAACAACTAACCCCACAATATCAGTCCTCAGATTCACTTATCTCTCTGTGGTCTGGCAAGGACATGGATACATTTCCTTGTGACAGACATCATTTGCAGCAGCCTGAGGACAGCATGATTGTCCGCTCTCTTCTGCACTTCATCAACATGAATACTCTTGATTGAATAAACATCCTGCTGAGCTACAAAAAAGCACAGGGCCGCTTTGTAAACTAGAATAAACATGTTACCTGACATCATGTCTGTCTAGTATTTCTGTTATCACTAATACTAAGACTACAGTTTGCACACACACATTTGTATTTTAAAAGTAAAACAGCAACCACAATAGTCACTCCCCTGAAAGGATTCAGGCTATAGAGGTTACATTCAAGAACAGTCATTGTGTTAGTTGTTCTTATAGATTAGCAAATTTGCATTTTAATGAGTCATCCCTTGTGGAAGAGTATAGACCATTTATCACATTTCATTTCTCATGTGGCCAGCAAAAGACACGTGGGCAATATTAAGTGTGTGAGTAGTGAAGAAAAAAATTAGCAGCACTTGATTATATTCTGTGACCAACATGCTATTTTATGTTTGGTGCTGATCTATTAATCAGTGCCCTCATGTTTGTCTGCATTATTGATGATATTCTTTTGAACAACCAACAAAAATGTGTAAATAATCTTTCTCACAGTCACAGAAGAAGTTCCACAAGACAACCTGAAAAGTTTACACACCGCCACCATTTCTGCAGGAAATGTTATTCAATGCATGGATGTTTCCATTGCAAAGGCAAGAAATCTCCAGTCGCTCAGCATTTTAATGAGCATAAACATGATGTCAGCCATCTCAGGTTTATGGGGATGGAGGTGGTCAATATACCCAAAGTGGAGAGGGAACAGAGACAGAGACGTTTGCTCCAGAGAAGCTTTTTGGATTGATTTTTGCATACTCTTACACCTAATGGTTTGAATGGGGATTTTTCCGTGACATGTTTTTTGTAAAGATTCAACTTTGTATTGATTGTTTATTTCCTTGTGCTGCCATTGTGAATTTTCTATGGGCTTATCCTGGTCCTATTGGTTGTCCTGCTAGAAGTGTCTTGTTGACTAATCAGCCTATTCCTATGTGTTACGGCCACCCATGTGTGGTCTGATATCTAATAACTGCCACAGAGGGACTCGGCCCGAAATGTCTTTATGTCATTAAATAATATTTTCTGCAGAAGTCAGAATGTCTTATGTATTGGTTTTTAGGTTCCTGACACCCGAGCACACATACATAACAAATACACTTAGAAACCTTATTATGGGCCATTAATTAATAGCTTTTATGTTTCTAATTTAGCCCTACATAGGTTTGTCATATGAGTGAGTGTGCCCTTCCACCCAGAGAGGCAATGAGCTTTAGGACCCATAAGGATGTCACCTCAATGAGCTCTAGACTAATGAGTATCAATCAGCTATGCATGACTTCAAAACAGACCTCTCCATCTGTAAGCTGTGTAGGGCACTTAACACTGTATTCATATGCACACACACACAAAGACACACATAATTTCTGTAGATAGGGGATGAAGCGGGGGAAAAAATAAACATATTTGCAACACTACAAGACAACAAGGAAAGCATGAATACACATTGGTCACACAAACACCCGCATGCACACATACTGCACAAATGTCAGCTGCTTTTGATGATAGGAGATGTCAATATTTCCCTGGGGCTCTCTTCAGGGCTCTTCAGATGAGCGTGACATGGAAGGACCCCTGGGAAAGGTCAGCACAGCTCAGAGCCCCAGTGGGGCCACATCAGATATAACACTGTAGGATCAAAAGCTAGGATGTCGCCCACCAGTGAGACCTCACAGTGGGGCATCAAGGAGGGCTGATCCTGGGGAGGTGGAGGAGGTGGAGAATGAGGAGAGACGATATGAAGATGTGGAAAAAAAAAAGGGACGGTGTGGTAGAAGAGCCTGACAGAGAAGGGGAGGGTGGGTGTGCGAGGGAGGATAGACATGATAGACATGAGCAGGAAGTGGCAGCCTTGCACTGGTACGCATATTGCAAGTCAACTGTAAGTTAGCCGCTTCATTATTTTTGGCCTCGTTCAGTAGGCAACAACCCTCACATATCCTCTGTAGGCAAATTGTGTTTGACATACACTCAAGAAAAATCATAACCCATGCACGCTACTTCAAATTCTCTGGGTTCCACATGTGTCAGTTTTTTTCAGTGATCATCATTTGGAGTTGACAAGTGCAGATGAGATAATTGTGAGTTCACTGACGAAACTGGCGCAGCTCCGGTGAACACGTCGTAACTACCGCAAGTGTGAAATTACCTCAGAAAGGTACAGGCGACAGTGTCACACCATCTCATCCAAAGCTCGGACCCACGCGCTGGTAGATAACGATGCCACGCCAACGAGTGCACACTGACTCACACACAGACGCAGTTAAACTGTGACAGGTGATTACACTCGGATATTGAAGGGGTGGACTGTCAGTGGACGTGCATCCCTCTAGTCAGTGAGGTATTGATGAAGTGGGTTTGCACATAAGTGTATTTCCAGTTTCTACTAATGTTCAACAATCTGATTCAAATATTTTTTCAGTAGCTAGGGCTCCGTGTGTGTGATAATCGTGTGACAGTCGAGTGACAGTCTCTTGAATTTTGAGGTGATTAATGAGGCGGAGAAAGTCTTATTAATTGAGATTTTCTCACTAGTAGCAGTAGCTCAGATCTCCTGTTTACATGCGTGCCTGATAGAAGATATAAAGATGAATCGCAGAAGTGGAGTGATTGTCAGACAGAGTACAGAGTGCCTGGCAGCCTAAAGAGCCTCCTCAGAGACAAAACCACTGCCAGCCCAAATGAATCATAACATTCAAAGGGGAAAAAGAGAGTGAGTCATAGACTAAAAACATCCAGTTGCTTCTTGCATATGAAAACACAATATCGCAAAAGAATGACAGAGAGCAAGAGAGGGATGAGGAGTGATAACAGCAGCACGTCTATGGCATTGATGAAAGGGTAATCAGACTGGTGGAGCAGAGGGGGTGATAAAGGAGCGAGGAGTGTGGGTGATATTACCCACATCACCCTGCTGTTTGTGGCCCTGGTGCCAGTCGTGCTCTGCTGGGCAGTGACGTCACTCTGCCCCGATGTACACAAACACACAAGACCTGTGTGTAAAGACCTGCACGCACACACGCACACACTGCAGGTGCTTCATTATTCAACACACCACGTATACACACACACACACGCACGCACAGGTGCACATGATTCCTCATCGATGTCCATCAGGTCAATAATTCATGGGACTGTTAGTGGCTGCACTGTCGTCCAGATGCTGTGAACAACAACTCTCCAACATTTAGAGTCTAACTTCGGCACGCACACAGAGAGAGAAAGAGGGCATCAAGGTGGTTTAAAGTTTCCGCCTCTTCCACAAACAAGATTAAACCACACACGTGTACCTCAAAGGCTCGTCCTAAATATAGGAAAGAAGCAGGAGAGAGAGAGAGAGAAAGAGGACGGGGATCTGACTGGTTTGCACTCATATATAACCTCTGCCTCACTGCTAGCCAGCACATGGTGTCACACTAAACTGTGTCCCCACTTTCAACCCCAGTTCTGCCCCCTCAGCACGTTAGTCATTTGCTATAAATAGGCACACACACACACACACACACACACACACAAACACACACACGCCACAGCCAACAGCCCATTTTGAGTGTCTACTTTTATTTTTTAGCTAAAGAGATTTAAGCCGTGTTGAGGCCTCACCCGCAGGTTGGTGTGTTGTGTTTACGGTGTGCACATTGCGCTCCGTGAACGTGTGTCGCTTTGCTGTGCTGGCTCAGAAAATGCTTAGCCCAGCCCATCAATGTGAAATACTGCGCACCTCCACGGGAGGCCAAAGGCACTCTCACCAGGACCGAGGGAGGCTATTAAATCAAATGCGATCATAGGTCCACACACCTCCACTCACACACAGGGTGCTAGCAGACAGGAACATGCTGTATGTTATAATATCATGTGTATGAGTCAGTGAACAAAAGGGGGACCGACTCTTTTTTAAACGCCCTTTCTGCTCATTTTATTTGCTGTATCTACAGCGTCTACTCTGGTCAAATAGCGTGTGAGAGGTTCAACTAATGTGTGGGATTGACTGCATATGTGTGTGTGTATTTGTCCTCATGCATACTCGCAACTGTAGTAGTTTCGTAATAATTTCAGTTGGCTGGTCGTATTTTCCCACTTACGTTCCACACTCCTTCTGTGAGATTTTGGAGGAACAGGTTCATCTGGTTGGCTTTTACTGGGAGAAATTCTCTGGCAGAGAGCGAATGATTGATTTTACATTTCTGGCAGCAGCATCGGGCGTCACTTGGAATGAGCAGAAAAGGATCCTGTAGTTAAAATGATGAATGAGCCACAGCGGCTTGACAGGAAAGGCAAGAGAGGTAGTATGAACGAGCACCAAAATCCTGGCATGGATGTCACAGCCCTGAAAATAGTGTGGTCTCGCGGAGATCTCAAAGGAACCCCAAAGCTCTGACTGCTAATGATCAAATATTTGAGGGCTTGTGCTGTTTCTCTCCACAGGACTGCAGAGACAACCATGCACTGGAATCAGGGAACTAAGGGGGGAAAAATGTAAAACACTCTTCCACAAACACATAAAAAGTGTGATGATGCAGACACATGCAAACACACAGACACCTCTCCTCTTGTTTCCCAAGCCTTTCAGCTGTTCTACTTGCGGGGAGGAGGTCCGGATAGTATTTAGCAGATGCGTCTCTTCCCCCTCACCACAGCCGCTGCCACATTTTTCACTCCAGTGTCATCTGGTGAGCGTCTTCTCCTACCCCTCTCTCTCTCTCTCTCTCTCTCTCTCTCTCTCTCTTCCTTTAGTCCCATGTTTTCTAGACTTCTCGGTTTTCTCCCTTTGCTTTCACCCAGCCGCAATCACTACTAGAAAGAATGGCTCTAATTTTGAAATCTCCTAAATAAATCAACGCACTGCTCCACACCACTGCTATGCTGACATACCACAGGCAGCCGTGAAAGTATTGCAACTATCGCATCTATGAACTTCGCCTCGTGAAAGCTTTCATAAGGACACAGCATGTGCTACACAAGCAGTGGCATTGTCCTGGTTCTTTGCCTCTCTTTCGACAGAAAATGTTCTGTATTTTTCTTCCCTTCTCTGAAGTTCTGCTCTGAGCTCAACATCACAGCGTGATCGCACCATTGATCTGGCAGCATTGTGTTGCATGTCACTGCTGCGTACCAAGCTGAAACAAACACAGGTGATGATTCAAATGCAAACAGCACTCCAGGCCGTTTCATCAAACTTAAGGAAGAACACAAAAAAGGGTTAGTTAGCGAAGGTTTTTTGGGATCAATGATAACTAACAGAAAAAAACACACCAAGAGATCTGATCTTTGACAGGGGATTGACTTCCATCAAGCAGAGAGAGAGAAGGAGAAATGCATTTGAACCCTTAAGGCCTTTTTTTTTAATATTTTACTGTCACATAACTCACAGTCAAGCTACACGCTACACAATGAGCCTGGTGAGCGCAACACAGCAACCTAAATCTCCTGTTTGTCCTGCTAGATGTAGATAAATCATCTCTGCTTACAAGTCTGAGGACAGAAACAAATGGAAATTGTATGTAGTGCAAAACAGCATTTGCTCTCTGGACCTGCAAGGGTATTTAATGTATTTATATTTAGATGTTATTTGAATTGTCTGCCATTTTATGTTTTAATTTGTAAAGCTAATTTGAGCTGCATTCTGTGTATGATAGGTATTGATTCAGCCTGTTGTTGAGTACACTCTGACACAGGAAGTCGGGATCAGTGTTTCTTTAGCAGCATCCCTGCTGTAACGTTGCACAAGCCTGGCATGTGTAAAGAATCCCCTGTCTGGGCTACAAGACGCTCCGTGACGTCAAGAAACCTCTTTGTATGTGTGCGCAGGCCTCGCTGTCAGCCCCCGCATGGCTTCAGAGGAGGAGGGATGGATGAGGTGGGACGGAGGGACATAGGGAGAGACGGAGGAGGGAGGAGGGAGGTGGGCTTTAGGCTGTGATGTAATTTCATGGAAACTGTTATGTGTAGTGATGCTGCATCCTACAGCAGCCCTGCATAGCGCAGCCTCCTACTGGCCAAGGAGAAGACCACATGAACAGAGAGCATCTGACTCGGAAAACATGATGTTTGTGTTGCCCCTTTAAATCTAGCAGCAGTGTTACCTCACCTTGAGCATTAAAGAGCCTTTGTTAATGCAGACATCCACACTAAAGCCTGAGGAGATCATCTAAGCAGACACTGGATGGATTACCATTTTTTCATCATTCAAATTCTTCGGTTGTTCTGCAACGTAAAAACCATGCGCACATTTTACACGAGCTGTAAGGAGGATGATGGAATAAAGCACAGGTTAATTAAAGTTTGGCCTGCAACGTCACGTCTTTTGTTTCCAGAGATAAAAATCATATTTGAATATGGCCGTTGTAGAGCTGAGAGGACGCCTCCGGCTGTTTTGGAAAATACACATCTAGCACCACCTAGTGGTCATATGGGTCAATAATGTTGAGTCATGTGTTGCAGCCTACATGCTTAGTAAACTGGAACATTATCACTATTCTGTTCTTTTCTTTTAACTTGTTAATGGATGCCCAAAGTAGTGAAACATATATGTCACAGTTACAGAGGATGTAGAGAAGACAGCACAGGGCAGTGGTTAAAGTTCTGTTTCTTATGCAAATCAGTGTTTGTATGACCATGTTTAAAGGCAGGGTGTTCAACTTGTTTTAGAGGCATTTTCTGTTGTGTTTGTTGAAATTCTGGTCACACGAGACTGGCAGAGAAAACCACACACACACACACACACACACACAAGATGAGCTGAGGAACAAGTAACTATGAGCTAAAAAGTTATGTTACGTTCGTGAACTCGTCCTCTAGCAGTCACCAGGCAGTGCCAGGCTTTAAGGCCAATTTTACATAGTGGCCAAACCATGTATTTACAACAAAAGCGTCTGTCATGTGATGTCATAGTGCCCAAAAAGAGATGCTTGTAAATCAGCTGATTCATTTTTTGGAGCGTCACAACCCCGCAAAATGACTTACTTAGTTACTAGATAACATTTGGAAAGTCTAGAATGACTAGCCGTATGATTAAATCATTTTATCCCCATTAAAGTTAGCAGAGGGCTACCCAGAAGTTAGTAAGCTTGGCAGGCCCAAGACGGAAGGTCCGGGTACTTTTAGGCTCAGGAAAACTTTTGGGGAGTAGCTCATCTTGCTAGTAAGACTGGCTACTCCCCAGGCTAGCTTGCTAGTTTTCTCCAGTGTTACAGACCCCGCCTTTAACGTTTTAACTCATGATTACATGTCATCAGTGTACAGTAGGACTGTGGACATAAAGACTTGGCTTCATATCTTCAAATATTTCTTGACATTTAATATTGACTAAATAAGCAAAAACCACAGTTACAAAAACATCTTTAATTATTATTCATGAAGAGTTTAACACTGGAAAACTTGTTAATCTGCTACATCGGGGCTGTGTTGGCGATGATTGATCAGATCTGATTGACACATAAGTCCACGAAATCACATTTTCCTTAAGGAGCCTCGCCCCACTTCAATGCAGCATGGACAGCACAGAGAAAAAATATATAAAAATCTCCAATATGAAACAACAGAAAACAAGTTTTGAAAATGAAAATGAGACACACGATAACAGAAACTTGTCCATGAAACTGAGTTTAATAGATTGTTAAAAATAAGGCTACGATGCTGTTTTAACAAATATTGACCAGGAGGAACCACCGTTATGGTGCCCAGAGAATCCCAGTTCAAACAGGTAAATGTGACCAGTCTCCGGGGTGTTACAGATGGACATACAGTGAGCACACATACACCGCACATTTGCAGAATCAAACACACACTGACAAACATGTCTTGCGTTCAAACCCCAACATGTACACATGTACGGTACACACAAACACACACATAGACATCCAGCCCACCCAAAACGGTGGCAATAAACAGATTTAGCTGAAAACATAGCAGTGTTCTCTTAAAAAAAACATGCATAGCTTAGTACATATGAATGTGTTGTTCGAAAAACCACCAAGTTATTGTTTGCACACTTTGATCTCATGGTTTGTCAAAAAATTTCCAACATAATTACATGAATTTCTTTTATTTAACCATTATTAACAATCACGCAAACTCATTGGACTATTCTGTTTACAATAGCCTCCTGTTATGTTTTGCTCATATAGAAAGTTACATTCTGAACCCAGATGGGCTCAATAACAAAGGAAATAAATACTGGAATGGCAAAAACACAATATAAAGTTACTATTTTGAAATGGACTGAAGACCAATCTTGGCCCAACTTTTGAGATATAAAAACAAATTAAAACAGCTGCTTAATAGCGGTATCCTACTATCATGGTACAGGCATCATCAAAATACTTATTACTTAATAAAAGTGACGCATGAATATAAAACACTTGTGATGCCCAAACTAACAACAACAAAACTGACAATAGTTGCCTTCCAGGCCTCTGGATGTATTTGTAACAAGAAAAGAAGGAATGATGAAGCAATCAGGAGACTCTTTAGTGCTGTGTGCATGTTCATTAGAAGGTGCCACACAAAAATGCTATTTTTAGTCCGATTCCCTTATTCAAGCTTATTTCCCAAAAAGACGAGACCCTGAAAATAACGTACACCCTCAAATTAATAGACTCACAATACGCATTAAGTTGCAAAATAATCAAACAAACTGTCAGTTTCACGGCGCTTCTTCTTTCGTCCTTTGGTTACTGGAGTGACTACAAATAGTTTGTTCCCTTCATACAGTTACCACATAGTACTGTAGTGCACGTTACCATGGGTGTTCTTCCAAACCTCAAGCTACTAACATGTAACATTTGTAAAGTGCCAATGAGCTGAAGCAAACAGGAAGCACCGCGCTGGTGGCACAGACGGACTGTCCTCACACGACGGACGAGGGGGTTTAACTTGAAGACGTTCGAGCAGGCACGCACGCTTGGACGAGGGTACAGGGTTTCCCCCACGCAGGCTACTGCTCACCTACAGCAACGTAAGCTGGTTCTTCTATCACAGGAAACCTTTATGTACCCAAACTGTTTAGATAGTCATATCACAAAACATAGAGCTGTGGCAAATAGGGCTCGTGTCAGTCAATTTTAACACAACCTGCTCGAGCAGTGTTTCATCCTAATAAAAGCACATTTAAATTTACCACTGGTACGTGCAAGCTGCTTTTCTAATAAATCGGACAGTACAGTAGAGTAATCGTCCTCAAAAGGACACATTCAAGGAATTTAACCTTCTGAAATGTTGTCTACATTTTGAATAGCAGGTATCGTGACGTTTGGCCCTAATGGTGAAGATAATAAAGATGCTCAACTCAGGAAAGACCTCAGTGAATGCCTACACACACCTGATGTTCACACACGTACAGACATGTGGTTTACAAATGTAAAAGTCTAATGTGTATAATATAAAATATACTTCCGTTCAACTAAAAAAAAACAAAAAAACAAACCTGCTCCTTTTTTTAATGCTTCAAGCACTTTTCCCTTTTCTCTTCCACATCTAAAACCCTTTTTATCATTTGTGAGACGAACCACTCCACACACTACCTGATCAAACTGACACCGCTAGTCGTGCTGACTTGGCCTTTTTCCTGTGTGCACCAGCTTCTCCAGCGTCTAACCAGCAGAAGGGAACACGCGGACCTTGGACGGATTCTTTAAGTTTACGTAAACCTCGCCTTACCTATTTCAGATTCATAAAGAATAAACTGTACAAAACATGGACTAAAAATAATTGTTTTCTTTTACAAAGTAGTCAGCTACTCAGGCATTAAGAACAATCAGTAATATCAAATTATAAACGTCATGCAGGGGTCTGTTTTTTTCTTCTTTTTTTTTCTTTTTCAATCAGACATTGTGACCTGCCAGACAATGAGGTGGCTCTGCTCGACCTTGGTGGGTGCTGACTGCTGCCTGGCTGTTGGCTCTGATAAACCGTCCAACTCGCCACCTTCATCACCTGAGGAGGAAGACGATGAGTCAAACCAGGTGGGTCACAGTGGAGACTTTTGGCCTTTTTGCACCAGTTTTAACAGTATATCACAAGATAGCTATAGTATAGCAGTATAGCTATATGACTAGAGCTGGGTATTAATCTAAACTTTTCTTGTCTTTACTTTTTTCCATAGCAATTTTTAAAAATCCATTTTAACTAAAAGAAAACTACATCACATATTACGTTATAAGTCTTTTTACACACTCAAGGCAGTTTCATAACTAAAATATAGACCTAAAATGTGATTCAACTAAAGTTGTCTGACTTACCTCTGACTTAATTTTATGTTTCAGCACCTTAACATTTTCCACTCAAAACTGTTTTACAACATAAAAAGTGGTCTGGTAACATAGGGTCAATAAATAAAAATGTATAAAAGCCAGAATCAAAGTGGAAACCTTCAGGTTTCCAGACAACTGTAACTCCAACTACTGCCGTGCCGCCCCATCAAAAACACAGACAGATCTAACAGTGCGACCTGCGCCGTTTACACACCAGCACGGCCTCGGGGGGAGCCACAGGTTGGGCACCACAGTCCCGTAACACCCTTACCAGTGGTAACCGCATGGGCCAGCCAGAGCGTAATGCAGAGTGGCAGCTAACCAATGTTTTTCCTGCATGCCTCTACAGCATGTGACATCAGACAGCCAATCACCAGCATTAACTTTGTCTAAAAGTATCAAAGTTTGATACCCATCCCTATATATTATCTTTTATGCGGATTCAAATGCAACCTTTTGCTTTTCACTCGGGGGAAACTTTACTTGGTAGCTCCACTTAAGTGAGGACATTTTGCTCTGTGGTGTACTCACCCATTCTGAAGTCTATGTAGCCTTCGCCTCCACTCATCACCAGGTATGTTTTGGGTTCAGATGTTGCGGTGTCAGAGGATTCAGATGGAGGGTCATCGGAGCCCGAATCTGCACTCCCTGGGGGGGGCATGGCCTGACCTGTGGCAGAAAGTCGAATTACCAACAGTAAAAAAAACACTTTACAATTCATTTTATTTTCTGTCAGCTAGTATTCTAATTACTGACATTCACAAAATGAACTACTTTAATTATCAATTCATCTGCTGATTAATTTCCAGATGAATTGCTTAGTCCTTCCCTCTATTCTTCAGATGTCTTGTTTCGTCAAACCAAAAGATATAAAATTTATGATCATATAAAAAAGAGAAAAGCAGCAATTTGTCACAAGTGAGAAGCTGCAGCCAACAGATTTTTGGCAGTTTTGCTTGAAAAATTACTGAAACAATTCATTAATTATCATATTAGTTTCTGATTCATTTTATTTATTCATTTTTAATCCACTAATTGTAGCAGCTGCACATTAAAGTCACAAATAAATAGCGGAGACGGCTATTTCTGATCTCTGATGATATCTCATCAGATGTGAAATAATGGCGGTTACCGATGTAAGTAATGTGACCCATACAATTTTCAGTGGTTGACAGCTATCAATTTTACAGCATTTAATTTTGTTAGCACTTGTCACCCACCTGGCACAGTGACGAAAAACTTGACAGCATCTCGATGTCCATGGAAACACAGCTGGGCGTGAGCCATGGAGCAGTATGGCACGAAGCTGCCTGGCATGGCACAGTCTGAACTGTCGTCACTGTAAACCCGAACAGCGCTGCCGGGCCGATTTGGCACTACTCCGCTCGTCTTGTTGGCTGCAGAATAAGAAAGATATACATTAATAAAAGCTGTTGACATCACAATATGCATTTTATCTTGGCCTCTCTTTTCAGAGCCTTCAGAAACGTTTTGAGGGAAATGATAAATCCACAAGTAGATGAAAGAATAAGAAATTAGAAATAAAATAAGGCCAAAAAAGAGAGGCCAGCTGTGGGTGAAGTGGACTCTGCACAACACAAAAGGTGAGATAATGGGTGAAACGATCAAATCTCAGTCTCCGATAAGAGGTTGAGAGCAGGAAATGTACCAGAAAAGATCAGCGTTAATGGTCACAAGAGAGTGTGAAACTGATTTCCCATCAGAAAAACAGACAAATCAAGGTTATGAGCAGAAATGGCCTGCACACAGTCTCTCAGAGACACAGCGGAGCAGTCTGAGGGTTCATGTCAGTCTGACAACAGAGGAGTCTGTCTGCTGTCATTATTTTAGAAAGCATAAACAAAGTTCTTTCATATTCACACTCCACGAGAAAGACACTCAAGATAGAAAAGAAGAGTCATACTGAAGTGTGCGGAAGAGAAAAAAAGGGAAAAGGAAGAATATGCCGATGAGGGAAGAGGACAGGCCCTCGGTCACCAGATGAGGACACCATCTTCCATGCTCAGAAAAGTTAGAAAGAGAGCAGCACTCCTCAATTTCCCCTGAGAACAGAGCTGTGCGGTGTGAACCTGCCAAATGGTGTCGTGTGAGCTACACAGTGACCGTCAGACCTGTATCCATGGCAACCCCCAGTTGTCTTTTATTCAACAAGTGACGCCAGGGTGGTGACAATCGCTGCTTTGTCCGAACGTGCCTCGAGAGAAAATGTGGGACGCAGATACATTGAGAGGCAACATGCAGACAGGATGTATGGCAGCCAGGATTTAAAGAGAGGTTACGATGTCGGAGAGAGGGAGAAAAGGAGACATTACGTATGGTAGCAGTGTAGCGGTGAAGTGTCTGTGCTGAGGGTCTAAAGTCTAAGGCAGAGTTGGATTGTGAAAGAGGAAGTGGAGGAAGCCGCAAAGAGAATGTGAGTTCGAAAAGAGCAAGCCACTTGTTTCCAACACCACCGCCAATATGCTTTGATTTAAACACATAGATATTTATCGTACTGTTAAAGAAACACATTTCACAGAAATCCAGCCCCTGAAGCAGAAATGTGTGTCCAAGGGTGAGAATAAATCTCCACACTCACTCACGGGCACCTTAACCTGAGCGAGCTTCAATGAACATGGTGCTATTGTTATGCTGTTGCACATTTTTAGGAGACTGGAGATTGTTGCATGGAGTAAACCTGAGTGGGCTGTAGATGCGGTGCAGGTGTGCGATACCTTCAGACAGCGGGATGGAGATGATGACGCCGTTTCCTGTCCCCACCCACAGTCGGCTGCAGGACACCATCAGAGCCGTGATTCTCACAAACGAGAAGCCCAGTTTCCCCGTGCCTGCAACACGCATAGAACACACACACGTGTTTGCTGTTTCGATCCATGTGCACTCCGAGACCTGGAGGAAGAAGTTCGACGTCTCTCTAAATTATGCACATGCTGCTCTCAAAATGTTATCAGGCGGTTGTTCATGTAAACAATAGATATCATACGTATGCCACATTAGGTAGGTTTTAATCTGCTTACACAGTGTTTACTTCCCATGAAAGAGTAAGTAAAACACAATAGTCTGATAAGATGAAAGTCAGAAAGGAGATTTATCATGTGTACCCAACATCTTGCTGACGTAGGGCTCAATGTCCACATCCTGGAGGTGCTGGTAGGTGTGGGCGTGAAACAAGCGTAGAGTTGAATCGAGCCGGATGGACACCCAGATACCGTCGCCGACCCAGGCCAGCTGCCGCACCTGGCTCTCCTTGCGAGGATGAGCGTCGAACGACTTCTGCTCGGACATGACGGATCGAGGTGATGTTAGATAACCGTGGAAATGTTAAATTCAATTCATTAAAGGTTTTTAATCGGCTGTGGTAAAAGGAGCACTAACTTGAGTGACAGAATGATTGTTAATTATAGTGTCCGCTGTACCTCTATCCTCATGGCCTTAGGCTGGATGACGTAGATCTTGTTCCTATAGCCGCACCACACCTTGTCATGGACTACTGTCATACAGCGGATCGAGTGGTGGGGCCGGCCAAGATCCAAGAGGTGGTAGTTGGTTAAATCCCACTGGCCGTCTGCTTGGGAGAGACAGAGAGACTTCAGAACTGATCATCTCTGTGACATAAAAATAGCAGGGGAAATACCATGGAAAATGCTAAATAACTAATAATTTAAGCTTCCTAACCCACGAAGAGCACGCAGGCTTACCAATGCTTCTGTGGAAAATTGCTATTGTCCCATCAGCCAACGCTACCAGGACTCTCCCTTTAACATGCCTGGAACAAGAGATAAAACACCTTTTACACATTCTTTTCCTCTACGTATAAATGCATGCTCGGTCTGTGTCCTTCAGTAACTACACAACCGACTTTGTACTCACACTATGCTGAGGATGGAGTCTTTCAGTTTGATGGCATGGAGACATTTCCTCCATCGCGCCACAGACGAGTGGACATACAGACTTGAGAAGGAGAGACGGAGAGATGAAGAGAGTGCAACACTGGCTTTTGAGGAGTGGGTTTTAAAACGAAACAAGCAAACAATGCAACTGAATGGATACATTTACTCCTGGCTGACAAAAACAGAATCATTGCTGGATTAAAACTTCAAAGCTTGATTTCATCAACATCTTCCGTCACATATTAAAAAGCACAGTACGTGCTCACAAATGCCAAATGGGAAAAGCTTTCTGATAGGCCGTGTGAGTGACCCCTCTTTTATTTTCCTGCTGCATTAATAGCACCCTCTAGTGGCGGCTGTCCTCCTCACCATCCATTCTGAGCTCCCAGCCACATGGTGGGCAGGGCGCTGCTCATCCTCAGAACCTCCCCCTCTGATGGGTCTGAGTCTTCCGGCAAGGAAGCCACACCGTCCTGCCCGGAGCCCCTGGATCAGACACAGAGGATTCACCAGTTTTAGAAATGTACCCTTCATAAAAGAACATAACACTTGTGGCAAGTGCAGTCTCATTTAAAGGTCTTTTACAACAGTGTTACTCTTATTAACATTTCCTTTGTGAGCTAATATCCTGACTGACGATTTACTGGTGACAATTTTGCTGGAGACAGACAGGAACATTATTTGCTCACCTCTGTGTGTCAGCAGGAGAGGAGTCGGTGGGTCCCACCCCCAGTGGGTCGGTAAACACGTGCTCTGTGTAGATTCCTGGCTGGTTTTGATCCGCTCCTTGGTCCTCTTCTCCATCTTCGCCCACACCAGCATTTGCCTCAGTGGCTTCCGTTGCCTCCTCTGCGGTAGGGACGCCGTCCTCTGCTGGACTGGACTCTCTGGACAGCTCAACTGTGGGCAGCGTGGATTAAGGGGTTAATCAGAGGGGAAATGACCAGCACACGGAGAGGTTTGGGTGGAGATTCAAACACAGGGGAATGTAAAGTAACTCTCTTTGCAAGGAAAAGGGTGGACTGTCCCTTATGATTTGGGTGGGAGGAGTGAAATAGGGTCTTGAGGATGACTCACTGATAACACTTTTGCTCTTTATTATTTATGACATTCTTGTAAACTCAGAAACTTTGTCCATGTCGGGATTCTGTAAGAATGTAAATGATACTTTTCCAGTGAGCCGATTGGTCAGCAAAGAGGCAGTTGGCAGGTTTTGACCTCATCCTCTGTAGTTAATCTGCTCCATAGTAGGTTAGCCGTGCAGCACAGGTCACTATGGTGATCTACCTCAGTTAAAAGTGAGCCAGCTTCCTGATGCCAGTAAACCTGAGTTAAGGCTAAAGACAGCTAGCTAAGTCATACAGGACTCTGGTGGATCCTTAAGTTGTAGCCAGTGGCCCCCATTGTGTTCGATGCCAACAGTATGGCTGTATGGCAAACAAGGACGTTACCTGAGCCAGAGACGCCGCTGTGCTCAGCCGGCTGGTCACTGACACCTGAGCTGGCCGTCTGGGGGATGGCGGTGGTCCCCTCTGCTGCCATGGCACCATCGCTGCCTGTTGAGCCCACACTCGCCACACTGCCGGCCAGTGACACCCCGTCACCTTGGCTAGCCTCCAGGTCTTGGGGTACCTCCTCGCCTGCCGGATAATCAGTCTCCAACGCACCTGACAAAACAACAAACGCTACAGTCAGAATTCAGTGCTGATAGAACAGAGAACAAGTTCTGCAGTCATGGATGACAGAGACCCCACCAGCTAACAATGATACCTCTGAACCTACCCGGCACACTGGCAATGCAGACCACGTGGGTGTTGCAGGCGTAGAAGCTGTCAAGTAGGTCAGAGGGTTGGCTGGCGTCCAGCACCATGACCTTGGTGGAGGAGTGGGTGCTGGTGCACACCCACACCCTACTGGATACCTCGTCCTGAAGGACCAGCTCCTTCTCCTGGTCCCCTTTCTCCTGCTCCTGACGGACAAAACAAAATCATTCGACTTAATGCAAACCAAAGCTTAAAGAATTTTCTGAACTCACCGGGTTCACAGAGTGGAATACCTGTTTAGACATTACAGTAAAATAAAAAAAACACAGCAGGATAAGCAGCCCACAGCCTCTTACCTTACTTTCTTGCTCTAACTGGTCCAGGCTACTCTGAGAACCCTTCGTCTGCTTAGTGAGCTCTGATGTGAGTAATGTCCTTCCCCCACACAGGTTGACCCCTGCAGCACACCACAGCTGGGGAACACAGAGAGAATATATAAATATCCAGTTCTCTTCAGAACTAAAGGAAAGGTACAAAAAGTGTTATCTAGTTGTTGACTTACCTTCATAGAAGCATCTTTCTGCTCCAGAGGTCTCAAATAAACCGGTACAGGCAAGTTCATTTTGTTCTCCACCTGTCCACCATTTGCCACCTGCCGGGGTATAGCCAGTACATGCAGAGGACACGGGCTTTTAAAACAGATTATAACTCAGATTTAGACAAAAAGGCAATGTAATCATCAGTGTAACATTCTGCTGAGGGTGACCATCTGCAGTAGCGATTAAGTCTGCACAAAAACAAGGGTCTTTGAAAGGTCGCAGAGGAAGAGACGATGAGGTGTGAGCCACAAATTGAGTCAAAAATTCAGTCATAACTCGGTTCAACCTTCTCCAGAACATCCATGGCTACGCAGCAAACCAGAACTGCTAATAGCTAATTCAGCATACTTATAAAAAAGGTGCCAGTTTACCAGAATGTAAACAGATACACAGTGCTCAAATTACATCCCATAGTGTAACTCCTGAACTGAATTCATGGCAACATTTTACTTTCTTTTTACATCTCCAGAAGCATTATGGGAATTGTAATTCCAAAACATACATTTACAATGCTCATTTTTGCATTATGCTGGTACTACATGTCTAATCACATGAGGTTGAGCTCCATCTGGTGGGCAATTTGAATTAGTGAGTGTGGTTAACTGAACCCAGATGAAGACAAGTCTTGGTAAAATTGTCACTGATCTAATGAAAAAGAAAAAAAAACAGCCATATTTCCTTCCCACTTGATTCCTACTCAAACTTTAATTTCCTACTTTGTATTTGCTGGGCAGGCTCCAGCCGTGTGCAGTGACTCGTCCATCCTCCTTCTGCATGTGGGCCTTGACCTGCCTGTACTGGGCTCTCTTCTGCTCTTTACGCGATGGCGAGCTGCACTGGTCCTTTCTGCAAGAAGGGCGAAAAGAGAGAGAAATGTGATCAGCTTACAGATACATCTCAGACTTAACTTTAAATACTTACATGTGCATTATTGCAGGCCATTAGGGGGACAGAAAATTCCTAATTTTTTGTCAGCCATGATAGATATCAAATCCAAGGGGCTTGCACTACATTGACCCCCTAATTTTAGAAAAGAAATGAATACAAATCTAATTATTAAAATGTAATCAATGAATTTCACATTTATTTCTTAGGTTATTGGATTGAGATAAATTTCAAGTTTCACATATTGTGCCTTTTTGAGAATTTCCTTCAATATGTTCACTTTGATAAAATGTGATTAATGATTACTTTACTCACTCTTCATTGAGGAAGTCAAAAGTCTTGGACTTCTCTGTAGGGAACTGGGAGAAGGTGCTACTCCTCTTCACCAGGCTGCCCGGAGTGTTGTACTTCACGATGGACTGGGACTCCACCTTCTTGATGGCGGGGGCACTGGAGGAGGAGCTAAACAGTCTGCTGAAGCTGCAGGTGGAAAAGTCACGGAGATGGAGCAGACGGGAGTGCAGGGAAAAAGCAAGGAAGGGGGTCACCAACCAGACGAGCAAGGAATTACCACCACCATTTACTCTACAGTGACGCAAAGCATGCTGGGGAGTCGTGGAATAGCTTAGCACCTCCTATCACATTTAACTGGGGCCGAGTACTGAACATCAATACTTATACTACTAATCAAACTGTCTTTTTAAGCAAGTATCAAGTTACAGTTTGACACTTTTATAAGGTAGTCTTGGAAATGGGTACTGAGACTAAGTTGCTATTGTAAAAAGTTGCATATATTTTGTATAAAAAGTATAAAATAATTTATCCATTTAGCTTGTGTGAATAAAAATCTGAAAAAAGCAGATAAAACTTCACAGTGCAAGAAAAGCAAACAAAATGTCTAATTCATGATTTCAGAGTGGTGTTCAATCAACCTTCCATGCAGATGAGGAGAACATTGTTAAAATATGTCAACATGTTTCATTCAAATCACAGAAGACTAAACACAAATGTATCTCCAGCAATTTGTCATTTCCCATTACTAACTATTTGTGTGAAAACTTAAATCAAATAACCCATGAGACACTAGCTTACTGCTTAACTTTTTGGTCGATATTCTCTTCATGTCTACCCCAATAAGGTAAGATAACACAACTACTGAATCTATTAAAAATTCCTTAGAGTAACAAATCAAGCTACAACCTGAATAAAGACAGAACATGTACATGTTTTTATGCTGCTTTAGCTCCCTATGAGCAGACAGAGTAGGAAAACATCAAAAGGCACACAGCAGGCAGGAGACAGGAAAGCCCGGGGCACAAGGAGAGTCATGTCTGAGCAGTTTGTGATAACAACAACCACTGACGCACTGCACGGAGAGAAGAAGTTATGGATAAAGACACATCAAAGTTGGATCCATTTGCAATGGAGGAGCAGCTCTGTGTCAATGGAGGGAAAGACAGGGGTTTGGCTGGGTGAAGGTTTATGAAACCATCTTTACCTAATGCTGCCAATTCAATAGCACATCCAGGAAAAGAATAAGAAAAAAAACGTATTTGAATATTTGAGAGACAATGTCACAGGACTTAACTCGGAAGATGTGCAATGACCTCGACAGTCCGTCAAAACTAGAGCCCTGGCACGGGTAGTTTTTAAAAAAAAGAAACGGTAAATGTGGGAAGACTTACAACTGCCAGATGCTGGATTTCTTTTTTTCTGTGAGTGTTGGATTTTCTCTGGAGGCCCTAAAGAAAAGCACAAGATGATATCATGTTACCTGCCGCCAGTTGGACCTCATCATTCTCACTGAACAAATATATATATTGTGTAAATGTCTTGGCTTTTGTTCTGTACCTGATCATCTCTGTCCACCGCACAGCTTCCTGTAGCTCCATCAGTCTCTCTTTGTACTGGTTCCTTTCCATCAGCACTCTGGCCATTTCCACCCTGGTGAAGCGCTTCCTCTGGGCTGTAGGTACATCACTCTGTGGCAGCGCACAATTAAACCCACACATTACCATACAGGAATAAATGTATTATTGTGAGAATGAGCTACATCGCGACAGAAACAGGAGAAATGTATTACATGCTGTATGATGTATATTATATACTGTGTACATATACTACATATAAATGCATGTCTGCAACCTCAGGAAAAGACTCACATCCTCTTCATCTTTACTTTTCTGTTTCACTTCCTCAACCTCCAGTCGCACTCTAGAAAAGAAGAAAAGATAAGTTAGTACACGTCCAAAATAAAAATAAAACTATTTTAATAAAATATGTTCTGTGGTTATTTCAGAAGTTTGTAATAAATAATAGTACCAAACTTTGTGTATGACTGTTGACTTACTTTTTGAGTTCCTCCTCCAGCTCTTTGCTCTTGTCCTCCAGCTTGGCCTTGGCCTGCAGCACAGCCTCCAGCTCTCCCTGCAACATCTCTTTCTCACATGTCAGCTCGTCCACCTTCAATATCAAGTCCTTATTCACCACGTTCAGAGCATTCCTGCAGAGACGGGAACAAGGACATTTTAGTATAACTGTTGGCGCATTTTAACGACGGCAAAGGATCAACAAGTGACAGAAAAAAAAACGTGTACATGTACTTACTTTGTCTCGAGCAGTTGTGAATTCTCCTGAATGAGATTTTCAACTTCCCGGCCCATACCTGAACAGAATTGATAGTACAAATGTAATTTTTTGTTTTACATTTTAAAAAACTATTTGACAACAAGCTGTGGCTGTATCTACATTACACTACATATTAAGATGAACTGATTATTCTTATTATGGTAAAATCCAACAATGACTACAAAGGATGTGAAATATCTCCTAGTGAGATATTTGTCACTGTAGGTTTCACAGTACAGGAAACTAACACGACACACAAACCCACAGCACACGTCACATGACTGACAGGAGAAGGATGGATAGAGTGGGTGGGGTCTTACCAATCAAACTAAGGTCTGAGAAAACCATGCAATCCAAGTCAGGCGGAAAGAACAAGGAAGAGAGAGAGAGAGAGAAAGAAATGCGGATATAGTTTGAGACAGTGGAATGACCAAAATGATGAAAGAGCCACCGCTAAACTTGTAGCCGTTGACTCCACAAGCAAGAAGATGTTGCTGGGTCTCTAAAGCTAGTTAGATACCACAATCACAGCAGTAAAGAGAAGGAAAACAGGAAGAATAAAAAAAAATAATTGAAGCTGTAAAAAGAACAGTTAGGCCAACAAAGGAAGCATTGAAGTCCATCAGTCATGCACCAAACTTTGTCAAAAGTCAACTGTCAAACATAATGAAGAAGAAGCTGTGAGCTGGCGTATATGGCAGAAAGTGACTAATGAGGAGAGGTCAAAGAGACATCACAGAGGAATGTTTGGCTAAGGAAAGGTTTGAGGTCATACACACCAGAGTACTCCACTGGGATTATGGACAAAAGCCAGAGGATGAGACACGGGAGAAAGAGAGGTGATGTTAACATGGGCAGATGGCTAACACTGCGTACAACAGCTGGACTAAAGCAAGTGGTGTAGCGTTGCAGCAAACAGCAGGCGTGGGGAGTTACAATGAATCTGGTGCTATCAGTAAAACGCTTTGTAGTAAGTCTCAGTAAAAACAGCTTTATCCATTATTTGAAAAAACGGAGAAAAGCAGCGAGTCCGGATATAAGACATATTCATACCTTCCAGAGATACATCAAGATAAAAAGTCACATAATCATTTCAACAAGCTTATTTTCTCTTTTGTCTTTTCTACGTTTTCTATATCAGGACAGCACAAAATGACTTATTAAGTATATTATTATTATTCCATGGCCATGAAAAACATGGGCTGTGTTGTCTTCTGTTTTTTAAGTGTTTAAATATCTTGCATCTTGCTCTTGCGAGGGGTTTTTGGCAGATTAATCACACATTACTTCTCAAATTTTTCTAAAGCTCTGCGATTGGTGGTCCCTCTATAATTTTTAGATGTATATTTTTTGCGATATAACTGAGACATCACATCACATTTTACCTCTTAGAGCGAAGCTGACAATGACAGCGGAGGAAAGTGACATTGAGGGTGCCATAAGTGGCATTCTGTATTTTTTTGCTTGTTAGTTGTCTGTTTTTTCGAGTTGGTTGGAGGGCTTAAGTCAATTGGTCAAGGCTCACCTCTGACTTTTATATATCTTGTGCAAGTAATTAGAACCGTGGTGACACTTTAAATCAACACCGTGTTTAAGATGCCTCAATATGCCCGAATGATTTCAATAGACACCTAGCAGCCAATTAGAAATGAGCATTTTCAATGGCCATGGTATAATTGTCACAAATAACACCAATATGCAAGAAAACACTGGGAACAGAGCATTTCCACAACCCACTGCGTATTGTAAATACTCAAATACCAGGAATGTGTCAGGAGGTTCTTATCACTTTCATCATTGAACCCATTTATAAATGAATCAAGGCATTTCATCACAGACTATTCCAACACATTCTTTATTAAATGTACTGAAAGGATTACTGCTACATTATCTCATTTCTGTGTTGCATTGACACAATAAAGATAAAGTTTTTACTCACCCAGCAGGTCAGCCCCTTCATCCACATCCCCTATGAGCCCCGTGCCTGCAGACGACAGCTCTTCAAACAGAGAGTCTGTATTGCGGTCAAATGCCATGTTTTCAATGCCTTTCGTCGGGGTACTAGAAGAGTAATAACAACAGCAGGTGATGTAATGCCACTTGATGAAAGTTGGTTTAAAGCTGGCCTGACAGCATGTTCTTTGTACTACCTGCAGGGCTTGTATCCAATGAGATCCATATCCAGCTCAGGGGTGGACTCAATGATGTCCTGCACATCTGAGCTGTCCTCATTTTCAGGCAAACCTGCACAGCCAAAATACAGACCAGAAGGAAGGATACTGTATGTGAGCAAAAATGTTCCATCAATCTTCACGTAATGAACCTAAGAGAGTTACCTCTTCAATACAGTATGCAAAACCTTTGTGTCATATTCTGTTATTCTGTAGATAACAAAAACAGAGAAATGCTTGAAGGCCATCAGGCCCAGTGGATGACTATGAATGTCATTCTGTAGATAGTACAGTTTCATGCCCCTACCCACTGATATGGATCTGGTCCCCGGTGCAGCCTGCACTTCCGTGCTCTTACTGTTCCCATCTTCCCTCTCCATGTCTGAGGCTGTGGTGGACATTGGCGTGGCCGATTTGGAGCCGGTGAAATCCGACAGTTCATCCTGTAATGAAAGGGGGCTTACTTACAGCATCATTACACGTAGCCATTCCAGGTCAAAGGTCAAAAAGACAGGTAGACATTAAATGAACCCGTATGAATATAGAAAAAAAACATACAGAAAACATACAGAGAACACAAAGAAAACACAGCGCAGCAGGTTTATATGGCTGGACAGGCTGAAAGTGCTGATCACAAACTAGAGAGTTCACTACATACATTACACATGCAGTAACAGAAGACACAGGAGTCCTATTTGTCTCAGCTCTTACGCTGTGTGTAGCAAGAGCATCGTAATTATCTTAAAGGGAAAATCTAGTAAGCTACAGGTTACATTTTTTTGTGAAACTGGATTTAATGAAAACACCAGGGAAGAAACACTATAAATTCACATGAAAGAAAACATCAACGACACAGAGACAGAACACAAACACAGACAGGGAAGTCCGCACACAGCTACACAGATTACGGGGGGCTTCACACAACATCCACTAAAATCAAACATGGCCACAATGAGAGCTGCCATTCTACCGCAAGTACACAACACAAACCCACACATGATCCAAAAACTGTCTAAAAGAACCTGAACAGAGACTGAGAGTGTAAATCTACTGGATATTAGATCTAATATTACACAACTACAGGGTTAAAATACAAAACAATTCCAATGTATGACACTATGTTATTGTACAATGAGTGATCAGAAATGTTATTATGTTGAAAATGAATTAAACAAAAATACGAAGAAGCCTGTGAAAAATGAATCTCATGCGTTTTAACCAAAAAGAAAAAAAAAAAACTAATACAGACCAGATGCAACCATGTTGTTATTGATTTTAAAAGATGAATAATTAACCAGTTCCATCTGTGACACAGCTGACTGCGGTGCACACTTAGATTTTGAAAGACCTCAATGTAGCCGTCACACAGGACATGGTTGCATGTAGCCCGATCTAGCACAGGTGCTCTTTGAGGTGAGGGTCTGTAAATGCATAAAGTGAGAGGCGATGCTTTTGAAAAGATGAAACAGCATAGTGGAGGAGACTACTGAAGCCCACAGACACGCAGACACAAACACTGTGCTGTCCACAGCCAATGCAGGCAGGCGTGCTGCTGCTGCTGCTGCTGCTGCTGCTGGCATTTCCAGCAGCCGCCACTCATCCAACTACCTTGCAGTCGTCTGCCAGTGAATTCCCCCAAGTAGAGTCCTGCGCACTCTTACCCTCCCTTTCCTTTGGGGGGTCGACATAGTCCAACTGCTTGGGGGGGGAGAGTAAGAATGAAGCTCACATGTGCAGAAGCAGTTCAGCACAAATGCATACACCCCAAAGTGTGCATGTCCGTGAAGTGAATGGAAAAGTGCTAGTGTCTGTGACAAAGTATCTCAATACAGGTAAGCCTGTGTGTGTGGCTAGCTCATAGTGCAGACTCTGTGGTCTGGACTATAAGCAACAAAGCAATAGATTAAACTTTGATCTGGTTTTTATTTAAATAGTAACTGAATGCTAACGATCAGAAACAATTAGTTGATTAATTATTAATTAAATATTGTTCCCATGTACATTATAGCATTAGTCTTTTTTCATTTGCATAAAAGCGTACTCCACCAATTCAGCACTGCACTCCTATAAATCTGTTGAACTGACAGTCGAACAACAGATGCAGTACAACCGGGTATATAGTATTTCATTCTACATTAATGTCCCATGCTAATGAATTTATGCATTTTTTTTTAACAAGTGGTCTTCAAACCGAGCCGACGTTTATCGGATTCTGTGCTCACCAAAAACTTTATACAGCTTTTTTCACATTTGCAGTGGTAAAATTGGTGGATTTCTCCTTTAAGTGACACTGCATCGTAAAGGTCTGTTTGAGTGAAACTAAAAGCAGTGATTTAGAAAATATAATTATGCCACCTTTAAAGGCAATGGGATGGTCTTGCTTATACAGTATGACTCATATTGTGGATGGAGAATACATCATGGCTGGCATGCGGGCATATGCACACAATTTACCTGCCTTTCCTTTCCACTTGAAACGATGCACACTCCCATAAATAAATATGACGTCTTTGTTTAACTCTGAGAGCCTGTCTGCATATCAAAGCCACTCGTGTTCAAAAGGCTGTTGCTCAACAATAACCGTCCTGTAGCGCTGATTACATAAGAACCAATCACACTGCAGCTAGCCCCTTTCTCCCTCGGTGACTGGCTGCGAGCCATACAGCGGCATCGCTCCCATCAT
Source organism: Pempheris klunzingeri (assembly GCF_042242105.1). Taxonomy (NCBI): domain Eukaryota; kingdom Metazoa; phylum Chordata; class Actinopteri; order Acropomatiformes; family Pempheridae; genus Pempheris; species Pempheris klunzingeri. The sequence goes on from NC_092028.1 coordinate 14,908,004, forward strand.
GCATCGCGCCACAGAGCTGATGTCCCAGTTTCAACAAAAACGCAGCAGTGGGATGAATTAAAATTGTCGCCCTCCAGGTCCTAACTGCCACAGATACAAGCATAACCCTGACCCACACAGCAAAAATATTTTGAAGAGATATTTAGCAGAAAGAACAGCGTAATTTTACCTGAGAAAGCATAACCTTTATAATGTCTACTTAGTAAACTGCTTTAAATACTAGAGGGAAGTAATTTTCCCTGTGAATTGAAATCACTGAAAATGCACATCATATGATAAAGCTATCATCTGCCTGCATCAAATAGACGATTATTGCTGCTGTGAATATTCATGTGTTAAATTTAATGATCTCCTGTGACTGCTGCAACGGGGGAACACAAACGTTTGCATATTCATCAATGGTTAAACAGGAGGATGTCTGACAACAGGCATGGCCTTGTTGGGTGCCTACTAAAATTTGCCCACACGCCTGAGCCTTATCAAAGGCTCTCTATTTTTAAATGGTTCCAAAGCCAAAACTCCTCTATCTTGTAGCTCTGGCAGGAGGGCTGGAGACACTCAGCCAGGAAATGAGATTATAGCTATTGTATCATTCTCCATATTTCATTGGGGTTTTTTTTTGTACACTGTTGACACATTATTGATCAAGCAGCTAAAACACTTACAGTGTTCAGTAGTGTTTAATATTCAAGTATCAAATAATTTAAAATTGAATAATGATATGATCAGGTGACACAATAATTTTTAATCATTTAAGATAATCAATTCAATTTAACAATTTAACAACCACACAGGATGGGCTGATCTTTATTCCTGTCCACTTCTTCTATCTAGTTGTTACTAGCTGTTGGGGCCGGGCTGTTGTGTGAGTGAGGACAAAAGCGCTCATTCCAAAAGTTACATCACTCGTGCTTGAAATGTTCGAATTTTCTACAGTGTAACATTTCCATTCTCTCCGATCTCTCTTTCTTCATCAGTGCTTGAATTTGCTGTAGCGACCAATGGAGAGCGAGCTGTGTCCTGCATGCTGTTCAGTGGTTTAACAGTTAACAAGGGTTCCCTTTAAATACACCGCACAGTTCATAATGCAGTACTAATAAATATGTCATGTAGATCTCGAGAGCTCACGCACAACTTTGCAATATGTATACATTAAGACACAGACTCTTTCAATTTTAGTAAGATATCTTATAGTCTCAACCAGACATGAGTTTACTCTCTGAAGAAAAATCACACTGGAATAAGTCATTCATTTCTACCGACCGTGATAAAAGTTCACACGGAGGAGCCGTCCACAGTCCTACCTTGAGACTAGCGTTGGACCGTGGTTGCGATGGGTCAGTGAACCTCCAGCCCTCTGTGCCCAGTGTCTCTGCCCTGACCTGGGGGTCTGGGGTTAGCAGAGACACCCCACCAGACGATGGGAAGATCCCCAAAGAAAGAGGCCGCTCTCTCCTGGAGGGCACAAGAAAAAGTGGCATTTGAACACATTTTCTCAGAGGCGCAGTGCACAAATCTTGCATCAGCTGAGCTCTTGTTAACCATGAAGTGTTTGCTGTAGTAGTGTTTTGATTTGAAGGTACTGATGATTTGTTTTGTATCTCTTAACGTTTAACTTTATATATTATATAAAGTTAAACGTTAAGAGATACAATATATAAGCACCGAAACTGCCTGTAATCTGAAACTGTGATGCCTTTTTTATGTCTGTGCTCTTTATAAATGTTTCACGAGCCCTCAAAGATCAGTCCAATTATGAGTTCACAAAAACATGCTCACAGGTTTGTCCATGGTGTTACAAAAGAAAGGGTTCCTCCTGCATGGCTTCACATGTGTTTCTTTTGCAGCGTTCATGTCATATTGCAGTTGGTCTAATTACAAATTTCAACCATGTAAATAGCTTTCATGTCAAGATTGAAGTCATAATAACGACTTCGATAACGACAAGATTTTCTGAAAGCTCTAATTTGTTCATGTTGACAACAACTAAAGCAAAAGTGTCTAAAAACTCTGTCAAACTCCGTCACTGACTGTAATTAAACCCAGATTTAATAGATATGTTGTTATATTGTAAATGCACAGCATTTTAACCCTCTCATGACCAACTATGTAATCATACTGTCTTGATGATGGTCGTCAATATAGGAATCTTTCCATCTCTAGCATCCATCCCATACGACATGAGCGCAGCAGTGATATAAACTTATCCGTTGTGGTCTCACCTGACTCGGCCGCCCGTGCCCGACTCCGAAGTCTCGCTAATCTGCTGCAATTTGATTCTCTCTACATGCTCCATATAGTTATGGATCATCTGCAGAAGTCAAACCAAACACCAAGAGGAAACCAGTGGTTAGCGATTAAAATTCAACATTACCATCATCCTTCCTTCCTCCCCTCATTCTTTCTCACCCCCTACCTCTGTGTGTCGCTGATGGAGGGAGTTGAATTCCTTCTTGAGTTCCAGTTCACGCTCTTCTAACCTGCCAACTGAAACAGAATACAACACTGATCAATTAAAGGTATTACACGACACAGGACAACACACCATGCTTTGTCTATCAACTATCTGTTAAATGATAATTAAAGAAGCAAAGAACTGGACATGACAAATTCAAAATCGTGCAAACAGGATCTGAGAATCCTTACCAGTGAAACAATACCTAAGTAGCATGGCTTCACTGCGGGTGCACATGACTTAGCATATCAAGGAACAGTTGCATGTTTTACACGATGTGCCTTTTCATTTTCGTGCCAAGTGGTAGATAAGAAGATTGATACGACTCTCATGTGTGTACAGTAGATATGAAGTTACTGTTCCTTAAAAAACTTTTAGAACTTCATTGTACCTCAATATAGTGCAAACTTGTACATAAAAGAGTGCGCATGTGCCACCAGGCAGACACCGGGACTCAGCAGAGGAGGTAATCTCATTCAAACAGGTTTCAACGTTGGGCCGATTTACAAAGTAACAAAAACACCTAATCCCCTATTAGTGTGTCGGGTCTAGCATATAAACCACAGAGAGAGCTACTGGGGCAGACAGATATACAGTGTAAAGCCTGGATACTATCAATTACAGCAGCTAAAGCCTCTGCATGCTGTGTGGTGATGTCTTTGCCTGTGTGTGCATTTTGACATTTGCAGGGGATTTCATTCTGCTATCGTGACTCATCAAATTCATGGAGTCATGCATGAAGTGAAGTGAGGAAGGCTAAAGACGGGAGAGATGGCTGTAGTCTGAAGTACATCCCTCCTCTGTGTGTGTGTGTGTGTGTATTAGTGAAAGCACTGGAAAGCACTGTGTGTGTTCAACGTGCGGCTGAACATTAAGACAATGATATTGATTGCGTTAATAATATATTTACATTAAAAAAACTGTTCAACACTGACAAAACAATACCTTTCTGTCAGTAACATCCACTAGCAGGATATGTAACACAAAACACCACTTCTATGGTGTTACCAGCAGTGTTTCCTGGATCAGTGTGAGGAGCTGTGTAATCAGCCATTAAGGTCCATTCAATTAAATGTCATAAATCTGCTGGGAAACCGGTATGAGAGACGTATGTCGGTGTATAAATCTTCATCATCAGATTGTTGGATGCCCTTTGCTTGACAAATGCAGTAGAAGTTTCTGAGACCGTATAAAAAATATTACCTAATCCTATTTTACTTTATTTGTAGGAGTGTCCCACATCCCAAAAATCACTGAAAATCTGAATATGATGACGAAAGTGAATGAATAAAAATGAGAGTTTCAATCGTCTCTAATGGGAGACACAAGCTAAAAATGCATCTGATTGATTACTGGTCTCTTCAGTGAGAGGCAAGGGAAAGTAAAGCAGGAGGACGGCTTAAAATGTGAACTACACTGCTGTTACCTATTAACAGTGGCCTCATTAACTCTGCAGTAGCTGTGGACTATGTCCTAAATGCCTCTGAACGCAATCAGCTCAGGAGCTGCAACACACAATAATGAGTGAATGATTTACTATTTACCGGGAGAGGCAGACAGTCAACTGAACCCACTGACTAGTTGTATGAAAGATCTCCATTTTTCCAAATTGGACTTACGGCTGGTAATGGAGCAAAATTACAAAATGATTTATTCAATTTTCCAGAGTTAAATTTAAATCGTAGCACTGAGCTACTTGTGTTTTCCTTATTAATGCTTCCTCTAAAAGTAAGATATGAAAGAAATTCATGTTGGCATTTTCATCCCCATCAAAGCTTTGCGTGTGTGAATGAATGACTCACTCTAACCAGCTGTGTTGCCTACTGAACCAGTCGCAGTGTGAATTCACTATTTCCAACAAGACCGCATTTAAGAGCCAATCACTTTCTGTTCCTTAATCCACCAATAAGATGGGCGGTAATGCACTGCCGCATTAGGAGGATGGGAATAACAGAAATCCTTTAATCCCATTACTGTTACCCCCGCAAAGAGAGAAAGAGCGCGAGTGTGTATGGTTGTGTAAGTGTGTGCGTGTGTCGAGACAAAAAGTAGGCATGACAAGCCATTAGAGAGACATCAAACTAGTGAGGAACGTTATTTATAGAGAGTAAAAAACGGCAGGACACAGAACAGCCTTGTACGTGGGTACAAACAGATAAATTAAATGTGTGTGTGTGTGTTTTTGTGCTTACTCTGGTCTGCGTAGTTCTTGATCTTGAGTTCCAGTTGCCGGGAGTGGGACTCCATTCTGTCCACATGGTTCTGCAGGTCCTTCTTATCCTGTTCATGAGTGTCCTCAAACTCAATGAACTTCTACTCAGGAACACACGCACACACACACACACACACACAGAGCTTGGTCAGACTCATTGGCACTTAATTAAAAACACATCAAAATTAATTTGTCGTTAATGGCCGGATGCTGTTTAAGGCGATAGCCAGAGAATTTCCTGCCGTGACTGTATGAGCTGTCTAATGCCAAGTTCCAAACATGAGCCTGCTAGTGATGTTACAAACGGTAAACAAACATTTAATGCATCAGCAAATGTTTTTGATTGCAACACAAGAGCAGAATTAGTATAATGATAATCTGGAATAGAGGGACAGGATTTTCTGGTCCCTCCGAGTTTCCTTCCAGGAGGACCACTGATCGGAAGTGATCGGTGTGGGTGAGTGTGAGTGTGTGTCAGTGTCCACATCCTGTCCAGCTGAGCAAGCCAAGGCCCTAATGTGGCTGCCCTTCCTGCTCTTACTATACTATACTAGACAAATAAGGGAATTATCTTATCTTATGAACATGTGTTCTGTGAATTAAAAGTGTTTTTTTTTTTTTTAAATGACTCTAAAATTCTTCCACACATCAAATGTTTCAGTATTTTCTGGCATTTTACAAACTATGCAATTAATCACTGGAGAAAATAATCGTCTGATTGAATGTTGATGAAACTAATCATTAGTTGCAGCCCTAAAATAATGCCACTGGCAGTCCCATTGTCATTAAGAGCAATAACTGAGGGTATAGATGCGTGTAAGAAAAAGAGAAACCACAATGAAGGTTTAGAACCAATGAGAAACTGGAGATGGGCTGCGAATTACTTTTAATGATCTGAACAGCTGGCTCGGTACCTCAGACTTTCACACAGTCATCAATATCACAAGGAATGTTTACTTTTATGTATATATTGTCAAATTGCATTAAATACTAGAGGAAACAGAGCTGCAATAATGACAGAACAGGCAGCACGATGACACCATCTGTTTCAGGTCTTTGTGAAATAGTGAGTTAAGAAGCAGGGAACGGTCAATCCAGCCAGTAAAGGGTGAAAAAAAGTCAATATATGTGAAAGCTTGAGCTGTTCATGGCATGTGGTAGCAGCCATGAAGCAGACTGATGGTCGGTCTGTGACGCCAGAATTTGAGACTTAAATCAAAGTCAGGAAAGAAGAAAAAAAAAAAATGCAAAGCTGAGGAACGTTCCTTTTCTGTTAGTTCCTCACAAAGGATCACATGACCTGGAAGTAATACCTTGCCTTTCCACGAGGCTCAGAGCGCCCCTGTTCACTCCTCCTCAGGGGTGTGGACAAAGACTTTTTCCCAGGACAAACCCGTGAACACTGCAGCACATTTATGGTTGACATTAAGTGTTGTAACAATGACGGGTACACTGGTATTGTCAGTGTGCATGCGTATGAGTGTTTGCGAGCCTGGCTGTCACTCTGCTTCAGTGTCACTGTGTGTAAAGAGGGGGTCTACACGTCCACAGCACACTGGGCCAGTGTCCCTGCTGTCCCGCTGCCCCGAGTCAAAGAGGCAAGCTGGGACAGAAGGTCTGAGTCACATCACATAGCCCTTCATGTGATCGCTCAGGGCCAGGAGGCAGCAGATTCACACATCTGAGGCAAAAAACCTCAACCAGAACACAAGATCCCTAATGCCCATACACACACACACAACAGGGTTTCTACTTTTGTTGGCAGTGTCTGATCAAGTAATGACTGAGAGCTGTTGCTGCAAAATGCAACCATGTGGTTGCTACTTGTTCCACAAAATAAACTTTGTCTACTAAGTCAAAGCCACTTTACTAGTCATGATAAGCACAACTCAGCCTGTGAAAATGGTTGAATAATGGCCTCTGTAGCTCTGGAGGAGATTTCTAAAGTCTGAAAAAAGAATTACCTATAATTATACAAACGACATACAGTGGGGCAAAAAAGTATTTAGTCAGCCACCAATTGTGCAAGTTCTCCCACTTAAAAAGATGAGAGAGGCCTGTAATTTTCATCATAGGTACACTTCAACTATGAGAGACAGAATGGGGGGACAGAATCCAGGAAATCACATTGTAGGATTTTTAATGAATTTATTGGTAAATTCCTCAGTAAAATAAGTATTTGGTCACCTACAGACAAGCAAGATTTCTGGCTCTCACAGACCTGTAACTTCTTCTTTAAGAGGCTCCTCTGTCCTCCACTCGTTACCTGTATTAATGGCACCTGTTTGAACTTGTTATCAGTATAAAAGACACCTGTCCACAACCTCAAACAGTCACACTCCAAACTCCACTATGGCCAAGACCAAAGAGCTGTCAAAGGACACCAGAAACAAAAGTGTAGACCTGCACCAGGCTGGGAAGACTGAATCTGCAATAGGTAAGCAGCTTGGTGTGAAGAAATCAACTGTGGGAGCAATTATTAGAAAATGGAAGACATACAAGACCACTGATAATCTCCCTCGATCTGGGGCTCCACGCAAGATCTCACCCCGTGGGGCCAAAATGATCACAAGAACGGTGAGCAAAAATCCCAGAACCACACGGGGGGACCTAGTGAATGACCTGCAGAGAGCTGGGATCAAAGTAACAAAGGCTACCATCAGTAACACACTACGCCACCAGGGACTCAAATCCTGCAGTGCCAGACGTGTCCCCCTGCTTAAGCCAGTACATGTCCAGGCCCGTCTGAAGTTTGCTAGAGAGCATTTGGATGATCCAGAAGCGGATTGGGAGAATGTCATATGGTCAGATGAAACCAAAATAGAACTTTTTGGTAAAAACTCAACTTGTCGTGTTTGGAGGAGAAAGAATGCTGAGTTGCATCCAAAGAACACCATACCTACTGTGAAGCATGGGGGTGGAAACATCATGCTTTGGGGCTGTATTTCTGCAAAGGGACCAGGACGACTGATCCGTGTAAAGGAAAGAATGAATGGGGCCATGTATCGTGAGATTTTGAGTGAAAACCTCCTTCCATCAGCAAGGGCATTGAAGATGAAACGTGGCTGGGTCTTTCAGCATGACAATGATCCCAAACACACCGCCCGGGCAATGAAGGAGTGGCTTCGTAAGAAGCATTTCAAGGTCCTGGAGTGGCCTAGCCAGTCTCCAGATCTCAACCCCATAGAAAATCTTTGGTGGGAGTTGAAAGTCCGTGTTGCCCAGCGGCAGCCCCAAAACATCACTGCTCTAGAGGAGATCTGCATGGAGGAATGGTCCAAAATACCAGCAACAGTGTGTGAAAACCTTGTGAAGACTTACAGAAAACGTTTGACCTCTGTCATTGCCAACAAAGGGTATATAACAAAGTATTGAGATGAACTTTTGTTATTGACCAAATACTTATTTTCCACCATAATTTGCAAATAAATTCATTAAAAATCCTACAATGTGATTTCCTGGATTCTTTCCCCCCATTCTGTCTCTCATAGTTGAAGTGTACCTGTGATGAAAATTACAGGCCTCTCTCATCTTTTTAAGTGGGAGAACTTGCATAATTGGTGGCTGACTAAATACTTTTTTGCCCCACTGTATGTATAACAGAAAGACTGTAAGTGAAAGATGTGGGTGTTCAGCAGGCATGGAGGGTTTCATGAGAAATGCTACCAGGAAATATCGGGGCTAATGTTTTTGAAGCCTGAACCGTAAGCACGAAGGATATCTATTTTTTTTTTTATCTCTCTCATAAGACCCCCAACTTTATGGAAATACACTATTCAATCAGTGGAGTGCCACTTTAATTGAGAGGTACTGACTTAAAACCACAGTTTGTGGCCACTGGATAAACCTCCTCTCTGCTTCTGGGGGCCAGGGGCAATCCAAGGCCCTCAATGCACAGTGACTGTTTTAAATACTAGGACACTGTGGGGTGTTTTTTGCCCAACATATCTGCTTGGGTGAGTAACTGACATGGATAAAGTGATTTGCACGGGAGTGAATGGTGGCGATGAAGATCTGCTGGCAGTGCAGGCTGTTGGCAGCAGTTGTGGATCCAAATAATATGATCAGCTTAGAGTACAGTTTAGGTGAAGCTGCAGCTTTGTGACATTTATTACTTTCTATGCTTACGTCTCCCTATTTTACGCAAATGTGTCGCCCTTCTGACTGCTTGTCTGTCTCCTTCAGTGTTTTTTTTTTTTAACTTATGTTACAGTGATGCCCCAAACTGCTGAGTCACTTCACCTGCCTTTCCTCCAGTCAAGGTCTCACTGGGCTCAGACGTGACTTCACTATCTGATGCAATAGGCGAGCTGGTAGATTATAGGAGTGTTTGGTAGAGAGCTGGTTATGTTTGGCCTGTTAGAAAGATGCCTTTGTCGGGGCAGTGAGTGAGTGCTGCCATGCTGGGATTAGAGATCCAGTGTTGTGTTATGTCACTGGCCGTCCCGCTACAGCACGCGCACACCGCTCATACAAAGAGAGGGCCATTTCAGCCATGACACTGCCTTGTTTACATCCCCAATGAGCGCCGTGGCAGGCGGGTGGGATGCTGCCCGGCCACGTGTGTTGGTTGGGTCACCACACAGGGCTGCTGGGGGGGGGGGGGGGACAAAACACCTGAGGCAGCCTCCTCTGAAGGACCCTGGCGACCATCCCAGTGCCGCTCACCTCCTCTGCGTGTTTCCTCAGCGCTTTCTCCCGCTCGTACTGGGTGATGAGCTGCTCGTTGTCCTCCTTCAGCAGCTCCAGCTCCACTTCGTGCTCCTGGTTCTCCGCGAACACCGAGTCCAGGTTCTCCAGCACGGCCACGACCAGCGGCATCAGCTCCTTCACCACGTCCTCGTCGTATTTACCGATGAGCCTCTCGAACTCGCGGTAGATGGAGTTGGCCAGGCCCGATACCCGCTCAGACATCATCGCTGATGTGCCCGGGTCGTCCTGGTACACAACTCCGTCTTCCAGCTCCATTTTAGTCCCTCTCCCTTTCAGCAGACAGCACCAGTGTGGCTTCTTCCGCGTCACCCCGCCACTATGAATACCGGCTAATAGAAAGCAGCGTTTCTTCAAATAAACGTACACATTGAGGACATTTCACGGCTGGACTATTACGATGCAAGACAGGCTACGTGGATGGATGTCTTCCTCTTTTTCCCTCACTTGTTCAATGCTGCCTTCAGGTGCCCTTCCAAAGCTTCTAATTCCCAGATTCATTGGGCTAAATCGACCGCGTAGTCCCGGCGGATATGTTTTATCGTATGGCAGTAAGATATACAAGCTATGTTCCCATAACTGAAAACATAATAATCTATTCATAAAGATTGGTCACTTTGATTTTTTTTCCGCACCCGCTTGGCACCGTAATCCCGTCATACCCGACGGTACCTGAAGGCACCATCACAACAGCTGAGTTGTTGACCAGATCACGTGATGACGTCACATCGTGCCAATAACGTAAGTCACCGACACGCTGACGGCATGTACATAGTCTTATACTAAATTATTTTCCAGCTCAAAAGGAGAGAAAAGGAACTATAGCAACAAACAAAAACAAGAAATAAATTCCTTACGTTTCTCACAGCATTTTATTGCAGTACCAATCTATGACAAAACACTGCATTTGTTAAAAACTGTTTGACAAATAAAGCAACGTACAGGAGGAGGTTAATATATCATGGCTTAATATTGTGTATTAATTCCCATGCTTATGCATTAAGCTCACATGCTTACACACTTTGGTTTTCCATACAAGTAAGCATTTTTTTAGCACATCCAGGTTTATAGTTGATAGTACATGAATCACGCAATAATGAAACCCCCCAAACTGCACCATGCAGATCACAGTTCAAAGTTGTTTTTTCATGCCCTGTTCCTTCAGTATTTGTTTCAGCAGTATGTGGGTCTACAGGTTGCTCAGGTAGTCTTCTCCAAAGGTGATCATGTGTCTCAGTGCAGCCAGTATCTGAGTATCCATGTCTTCGCTCATGCTGGTTGATGAATCATAGTTCTTCACAAGAAAGATGCAGTTCAGTGGGATTCCCAGCCACACGTGCACTTCGTCAACCTAAGTTTTAAAGTAGCAGCATTTCAATTGGTCAGTAATTACAAAGTGGTGATCAAAGGAGAGTTTTGCACTTAAATTACAGTCCAAAAGAACAAATGTAAAAATGCCTTAAAGAAACTTACCAGTTCCTTCAGGTACTTGCTCCAATAGGCATTCTTTATGTCTCCTTGTGTACAAGAACAAGCTTCATCAATTCTGGTGAGAATCACCATTTGGGGAATTCCTGCAAATACAAGAACTAAATCAGTATTTTAAAGAGACAGTTCACCCCAAAGTCAAAAATACTTTTCCTCTTACCTATAGTGCTATTTATCCATCTGGATCATTTTGTTTTTTTTGTATCTACTCATGGACGAGAGTCTAGTTCCTGTGACAGCGTCGGATGTAAAGTGTGATGGTGTCCTCCTCGGCTGAGCTGTAATGTTAACCAGCTCAGAGGTTCTAGGTGAGTTAGCAGCCACAACGACTACCTTCTCGTTCATGAGTAGATGCGCGATGAGACAGTTGGTAGGTGCAGTTCAGGAGAAAATAGTTCCTACATGAAACTGCTCACAGCAACGTGTAGGGATTATTTTGAGGAACAGGGTCATGATTTCTGGAAAGAGACATTGCAGTTGAATTTTGCAAATTGTTTTTTTTTCGTTTTATGGAGCTTTGAGCATAACAAGTTGTCTGCCATCCCAGCTACATTGTATTTGAGAGAAGGCAGACATCTCTACTGTTGATATCCCCAAAACCCCAGCAGCTCACAACAAAACGATCTAGTCAGATAAATAGGAATACAGGTAAAATATGTATTTTTGATTTGGGAATGAGCTGTCCCTTTAAGTAAACAGTAAATGGTCTGTACTTGTACTCGACCACTTAAAGTGCTTTTACACTACATTTACATTCATCCATTCACACATCATTCATACAGGAGGAATCTAAGCTCTATTCTCTCACACACTGAAGCTACGCCTCAAGACCAAGTTGGGGTTCAGTGTCTTGCCCAAAGACACTTTGACATGCAGACATGAAGGAGCAGATGTTCAGATTGATAGACGACCTGCTCTACAGCCACCCTGTTTGCTTTTTATTTCATCAGTGTGGCACCATTACTCCACAAAGAGTAATAAACATTGTGATGTCAGCTCTTACCGATTTCCGAGGCTGCCAGTCTGACGTCTCTCATCTTCCTCTTAACATCGTCACTCATTATAGATACTGAGTCGGCAGCGATGACACTGACCAGAACATGAACTCTGTCATTCAGATTGGGAGATGAGTTGTAACCTTGATCCTTCTCTGTCAGTGGATGTCCAGGTTTGAACTAGAAAAAAATAAAATACGGTGAAAAAAATTAATGTGACAATTAATGGGGGTTTGTTTTTGAACATGCAATGCATTGCAAGATGTGGAGATGTGCTTAATGGTATGCTGTGGAGTTTCTGAAAAGTGGGTCCCCATTTTGTTGGTTTGCTTTTTGCAGTTGTAAAAATGGTCGTAAACAATGCAGGATCCAAACTTTCATGAAAAAGTTTGTAATTGTTGAATGGAAAAGGAAATGCACTGATTGTTTTAGTAAAACCCCAAGAATACACACATTGTGTTTGTTCACAGGAACTTTCCACAGGACACCTCTGAATAATGACAAGGCTCAAAAGATTGTACCTGGTAACCTTCTGTGACGTGTCCCCTCAGGACCGATTTGACGTCTTCCACATGAATTCCTCTGTTGATTTTCATCTCATAGCCCATGACGTAATTGAAAGTGAAAGAGTAAAAACTCTCTGGATCCTTGTGGAATTTGTAGGTCGTGTACTGGAGAGCAGATGGTGCAATTATTTACATTGTTTTAGCAAATCACAGATAAATATGCAATTAACACAACACAAATATCTGCAATTCAACATTCATTTTATTCAGCAAATGAACAGTGTGACTGTCCCAAATCTGCCTTAAATTTTAGAAAAAAATACTAGAAAAATATTATCTGACTCCAAATACACCTGCCTTAAAAAGATATAAATTCTGACACTCTGTAGGAAACAGGAAACAAACAGCAGACTTCTTGTTCCCTGACATGGTGATATGAAAGTACCTTCATGTTATACATCTGTACACTCTGGACTGTCCTTGTCTTGTTCGCCCTGCCTCCACCTGTGCTATGGCTGCCGCTTGCTAATCCTAAATGCCCCTTGTAGAGCCTCTAATATGATCCTTTTCAGTGTTGAGTTTGCTTCCCATTCTGCTTGTTTCATGTTAAATATGGTCGATATTCCAGCAAATTAAATGCATGCTTTTGCTGCCACTGTCACAACACAGGTACTTGGTGCAGCACCAGTTGGTGGGGCTGAGATGACGGCACTTTTTTTTACATTTTTGCTACTGGTGCAGTGTCCAGGTCCTGTTCAGAACATAAGTTCATTGGGACAGGCCTCCTTGTACTGCTGCTTGCAGCATTGTCAACGGGCATGCCTGTTTAAAGTGGGCCGATTGCTTGGTCACTGAAAGACCTTCGTGTAGAGACCTCGAGAAAGTGCTCATCTGACCAGTTTCACCATCAAAACTGCGCTCGTTTAGATCCTCAGAAATCCACCCACAATGTCTGAAGTCGATATATCTCAAGATATGTGTCAACTTTTTGATATGTTTTAAACTGAAATAACTGAAATGATTAATTATGACATAATTTGCTTAACATGAATGAGCTGTTCATACCTTTAGCGTAAAACTGTCCCCACCGAGTGCATCTGTCGAAGCTCGACCAGTAATTTGTTGTTGTAAAACACTGTCGACAGAGTTGATGAAACTGGACTTGCTCTGTTGTCTCCACCAACAACACCAACACCAACCAGTCAGCAGAAAAACAAATCACTTGAGTTATGTGTTAAAGAGCAGAACTGAACATCGAGGCCACAATGACACCACACTGACTTTATGTTTACTCATACTCACTTGGGCAAAGGCCTCCATGGCTGACTAAGATAACCTTAAGGGCAAAATACGCATGTTTAGATACAGTTAGACAGAGACATTATTATACATTATTTTGTATGAATGTTCATTATCATTACTCAATTGGCATTTTTGTAACATTTTAAGAGAAAGTTAAAGTGTGACATGGCAAGACTTACCTGCCATAGATGTAAAGTAAGACATTTACATGTAAATGTGAATGAATTAAAGAAAAGTAAAAGTTACCAAGTTATCAAATTCCTACCTACGCACAGAGGTATTGTCAGCAAAATCTTTGTATAGAACCAAAAGCAGAGGGTGACAAAAGTAGATTGTTCAATAGAACAATAAATAATAAACTAGTGGACAGAAATACAAGACAGGGAGGAGATATATTATTTTTATATTCTTATATACTATTTTGACTTTTAACTTGTTTTTTCACTGTTTGTTTTTATCTGTGTGTTGTACTGTGTCCTTGAGTGCTTTGAAAGGCGCCTGTAAATAAAATGTTACTTACTGTTGTTGATGTAGCTCCAGAATGTGCCTCTGCAATATTAACAGGGAGGCAGTGTTTTTATAGGCTCTCCTACTTCTACTACTACTTCTGCTTAAATTTTCTGTGTCAGTTGACTTACAATAAATCCATGATGCTTCCACAAAGTGTCCTGGTTAGACCTTAAACATGATGGAGGAAATGATCCAAGAAGGATGTCAATCTTCCAAGGTGATCAGGGAAGCTTGAAGATATTGACAGGAAAACTCAGATCAGACAACTTTGCTTTTTTTTTTCTTAAACATTTTAGCGAATCTGGATCAATATTAATCAATTCTGGCGGTGTAATATATGTAGTATATGAATTCAAAACTACATTTCGCGTCTTCCCGTCACTCAAATAAATTTAGGAAAAGTCAACGGAGAATGAGGTCTGGACATCTTTTACCCAAAGGATGTTTACTCATACTCACTTCGGCAAAGACCTCCATGGCTGACTAAGATAACCTTAAGGGCAAAATACACGCTTAGATACAGTTAGGCAGAGACATTATTATACATTATCTCATATGAATGTTCATTATCATTACTCAAATTGGCATTTTTGTAACATTTTAAGAGAAAGTTAAAGTGTGACATGTAAAGACTTACTTCCTCCCATAGCAGTAAAGTAAGACATTTACATGTAAATGTAAATGAATTAAAGAAGTAAAAGTTACCAAGTTAACAAATTCCTACCTACGCACAGAGGTATTGTCAGCAACATCTTTGTTTAGAACCAAAAGCAAAGAGGGTGACAAATGTAGATTGTTCAATAGAACAATAAATAACAAACTAGTGGATAGCAATGTAAGACAGGGAGGAGATATAAAAACATACAATTTAAACAAGAGGAACAATATATAATATATAAAAGAAAGGGTAAAATATAAAAAAGTATAGTATATTGAGAACTGAGGTTGCTCTGAATAAATATATTGCACAGTTGTTGTACATTATAGTGTTGTTACGGTCAGTTTTGCTGGTTTAATGTTTATGTATTTCTTCAGAGGAATCTGAATATGTAGATTTAGCTAAAAATAAAAAATAATAATGTCATGTCAGTAATGTCAAATCATGCTAAATTTAAGTAGAAAGTCAATATTCACTTTCTACTTCAGTATCTAATTCAGTATCCAGTGAATAATCAATAGAACAGATGATAACACATTTCTTCTTTAGTGTAAATTTTGTAAAGACACAGACACTAAATTGGCCCAAATAAATGAAATGAATAAAGCATTACCCCAAATAAACCAATAGAAATTTAGTTTCACAATCTCAATATCATATTTTACTAATACATCTTAGGAGAGATACAATAGAAAGTCCTTACTGTTGCTGATGTGGCTCCAGAATGTGACTCTGCAATATTAACGGGGAGGGAGTGTTTTTATAGGCTCTCCTCTTACTTTCATTTTCTGTTTCAGATGACTTACAATAAATCCATGATGCTTCCAGGAACTGTCCTGGTTGGACCTTAAACATGATGGAGGAAATAATCCAAGAATGATGTCAATCTTCCAAGGTGATCAGGGAAGCTTGAAGATATTGGCAGGAAAACTCAGACAACTTTTTTTTTCTTTTCAACATTTTAGAGAATTTGGATCAATATTAATAAATTCTGGAGGTGTAATATATGTAGTATATGAACTAAAAACTACATTTCCTGATTGTTGCTTATTTAATCAGAAATATCACACATTAGTGTTACACCAAGCATAACACAAAGAAAGTGACTCCTCTCTTTCCCCACCCTCAAAGATGAGCCGTGCTACAGCAGATTCAGTCCAAAAAAAACACATTTATTGTCAGATAGTAAATAAACAAAACATTCCACAAAGACATCAAGTAACTTACCAAACTTAACCCTTTCATGCATGAATTATGATAACCTCAGTCAGGGTTTTTTACCAAGCGATTTTATTCATCTTTAGGCACAAAAAACAAGGTTTGAACTTTAGTTTTTTCAACCAATATTTTCTATGGATCATTTGCAGAAGTCAAACCAAACACCAAGAGGAAACTAGTGGTTAGCGATTAAACTTCAACATTACCATCATCCTTCCTTCCTCCCTTTCTCCCTTTCTCACCCCCTACCTCTGTGTGTCACTGATGGAGGGAGTTGTTTTCCTTCTTGAGTTCCAGTTCACGCTCTTCTAACCTGCCAACTGAAACAGAATACAACACTGATCAGTTAAAGGTATTACACGACACAGGACAACACACCATGCTTTGTCTATGAACTATCTGTTAAATGATCATTTAAGAATTCAATTAAATTAAAGAAACAAAGAACAGCAAATGACAAATTCAAAATCTTGGATCTGGACGGTAAAATCCTCACCAGTGAAATAATACCTAAGTAGCATGGCTTTACTGCGGGTGCACATGACTTAGCATATCAAGGAACAGTTGCATGTTTTACACGATGTGCCTTTTCACTTTCGTGCCAAGTGGTAGATAAGAAGATGCGACTCTCATGTGTGTACAGTAGATATGAAGTTACTGCCAGCAGCAGTGCTAGCTTAGCATAAAAACTGGAAAGAGGGAGAAACTTGCCAGCCTGATGCCATCCAGAGTACCGTGGCCTCAACTGTCCACCACAAAGCAAATAAAAACATCACACAAACTGTTCCTTAAAAACTTTTAGAACTTACTTTTAGAAGGTACTTTTAGTACCTCAATATAGTGCAAACTTGTAAAAAAAAAAGTGTGCATGTGCCACCAGGCAGACACCAGGACTCAGCAGATAGGGTAATCTTATTCAAACAGGTTCCAACGTTGGGCCGAAGTAACAAAAACACCTAATCCCCTGTCTTAGCCTGTGTGTGTATTTTGACATTTGCAGGGGAATTCTTTCTGCTATCGTGACTCATCAAATTCATGGAGTCATGTATGAAGTGAAGTGAGGAAGGCTAAAGACAGGAGAGATGGCTGAAGTCTGAAGTACATCCCTCCTGTGTATGTGTGTGTGCGTATGTGTATTAGTGATGTGCATGTTTGGAAAGCACTGTGTGGAGAAATTCAACGTGCGGCTAAACATTAAGGCAATGATATTGATTGCATTAATAATACACTGCCTGTCCAAAAAAAAAAAAGTCATCACCTGGATTTAACTAAGCAAATAGGTAAGAGCCTTCCATTGGATAATTACTGCAGTGATGAATATGTTTTAACTGGCAACAACTTATTTAACCCTAGCTGATGAGTAGCTTCTCTTTTCTTAAACAACCATATTGGAAGACATATCCTGTGGTCGTGGAAAGGGTGAGGGTTTCAGAAGGGTCAAATTATTGGCCTGCATCAAGCAAAGAAAACAACTAAGGAGATTGCTGAAACTACTAAAATGGGGTTAAGAACCGTCCAACGCATTATTAAAACACGGAAGGATAGTGCTGAACCATCATTTTCGAGGAAGAAGTGTGGTCGGAACAAACTCTTGGATGATCGTGATCGGAGATCACTTAAACGTTTGGTGAAATCATATCGTACGAAATCAACAGTGATAGTGAAAGTAAGAGCATTTCCACACGCACAATGCAAAAGGGAACTCAAGGGATTGGGACTTAACAGCTGTGTAGCCCTAAGAAAACCACTGATCAGTGAGGCTAATCAGAAAAAAAGGCTTCAATTTGGTAGGGAGCATAACAATTGGACTCAGGAGCAATGGAAGAAAGTCGTGGTCTGATGAGTCCAGATTTACCCTGTTCCAGAGTGATGGGCATATCAGGGTAAGACGAGAGGTGGATGAAGTGATGCACCCATCATGCCTAGTGCCTACCGTACAAGCCACTCTCCCATCATCAATACAAGATCTTGGCAGAAAATTAATGCAACTCTGGATGGAAATAAATGATGTGACATTGCAGAAGCTTATTGAAATGATGCCGTGGCGAATGTGTGCCGTACTCAAAGCTAAAGATGGTCCAACGAAATATTAGTGTGCGACTTTATTTTTGGACAGGCAGTGCATATTTACATTAAAACACTGTTCAACACTGACAAAACGATACCTTTCTTTCAATAATATCCACTAACAGGATAACAGCTTGTCAAGGTCCGGCAACAAAGCCAACTTTTTGTAATTTAGGAGCCGATTTTAGCACTAATTTAGTGCTTAATAAGTGTGTGAAGTACAGCTCAGCCAAACTTATGGACATTAATGACAGTCAGCCATAACACTTTCACCAGGACTGAAAACCACTCTTTGGCAGACTGCAGCTCCTGAGAACAACGGAGTGGTGCCAGAGCTCACGGGGACAGGTATGCAAGAGGAAGAGGTGCAAGCAGAAGAGAGGCAAATGGGCTGGCTGGCTGGTCCAGCTGAGGGCCAGCAGACCGCCGATTCCGCCACTCTTTCTGGCCAACGTTCGTTCCCCGGATAACAAAATCACTGATCGGGAAAAACTCGTGGAGGTGGACTGTGTGTGTACGTGAACAAGGACTGGTGCACAAACTGTGAGATGGTTAAAAGCCACTGCTCCGAGGCAAAAGAATATCTGACTGTTAAATGCCGGCCACACTATTTGCCTCATGAGTTCACAGCTGTGTTCGTCATCATTGTTTACATCCGGCCGAGGGCAAATGCTAACGCTAATGCTAACGACGCATTAAGGGAGCTATATAATACCATTAGCTCACAGCAGACCAAGCACCCGGAAACCAGCGGCATCAGCTCCTTCACCACGTCCTCGTATACAGTTTATTATTTCATTTATTATTTTGGTAGTAAAATATACAAGCTTTGTTCCAATAACCAAAAACATAATAATCTATTCATAAGGATTGGACACTTTGATTTTTTTCCCCACCCAGTTGGCACCATCACAACAGCTGAGTTGTTGACCAGATCACGTGATGACGTCACATTGCCGACACGATGACGGCATATAAAGGTTTTCTCATTTGGTCAATTAAAGTGTTTTAATTCCTTACGTTTCTCACAGCATTTTATTGCAGTACCAATCTATGACAAAACACTGCATTTGTTAAAAACTGTTTGACAAATAAAGCAACGTACAGGAGGAGGTTAATATATCATGGCTTAATATTGTGTATTAATTCCCATGCTTATGCATTAAGCTCACATGCTTACACACTTTGGTTTTCCAAGTAAGCATTTTTTTAGCACATCCAGGTTTATAGTTGATAGTACATGAATTTCGCAATAATGAAACCCCCCAAACTGCGCCATGCAGATCACAGTTCAAAGTTGTTTTTTCATGCCCTGTTCCTTCAGTATTTGTTTCAGCAGTATGTGGGTCTACAGGTTGCTCAGGTAGTCTTCTCCAAAGGTGATCATGTGTCTCAGTGCAGCCAGTATCTGAGTATCCATGTCTTCGCTCATCCTGGTTGATGAATCGTAGTTCTTCACAAGAAAGATGCAGTTCAGTGGGATTCCCAGCCACACGTGCACTTTGTCAACCTAAGTTTTAAAGTAGCAGCATTTCAATTGGTCAGTAATTACAAAGTGGTGATCAAAGGAGAGTTTTGCACTTAAATTACAGTCCAAAAGAACAAATGTAAAAATGCCTTAAAGAAACTTACCTGTTCCTTCAGGTACTTGCTCCTATAGGCATTCTTTATGTCTCCTTGTGTATCAGAACAAGCTTCATCAATTCTGGTGAGAATCACCATTTGGGGAATTCCTGCAAATACAAGAACTAAATCAGTATTTTAAAGAGACAGTTCATCCCAAAGTCAAAAATACTTTTCCTCTTACCTATAGTGCTATTTATCCATCTGGATCATTTTGTTTTTTTTGTATCTACTCATGGACGAGAGTCTAGTTCCTGTGACAGCGTCGGATGTAAAGTGTGATGGTGTCCTCCTCGGCTGAGCTGTAATGTTAACCAGCTCAGAGGTTCTAGGTGAGTTAGCAGCCACAACGACTACCTTCTCGTTCATGAGTAGATGCGCGATGAGACAGTTGGTAGGTGCAGTTCAGGAGAAAATAGTTCCTACATGAAACTGCTCACAGCAACGTGTAGGGATTATTTTGAGGAACAGGGTCATGATTTCTGGAAAGAGACATTGCAGTTGAATTTTGCAAATTGTTTTTTTTTCGTTTTATGGAGCTTTGAGCATAACAAGTTGTCTGCCATCCCAGCTACATTGTATTTGAG
The DNA here is from genome assembly GCF_042242105.1 of Pempheris klunzingeri. Taxonomy (NCBI): domain Eukaryota; kingdom Metazoa; phylum Chordata; class Actinopteri; order Acropomatiformes; family Pempheridae; genus Pempheris; species Pempheris klunzingeri. The sequence goes on from NC_092028.1 coordinate 14,928,335, forward strand.
AGAAGGCAGACATCTCTACTGTTGATATCCCCAAAACCCCAGCAGCTCACAACAAAACGATCTAGTCAGATAAATAGGACTACAGGTAAAATATGTATTTTTGATTTGGGAATGAGCTGTCCCTTTAAGTAAACAGTAAATGGTCTGTACTTGTACTCGACCACTTAAAGTGCTTTTACACTACATTTACATTCATCCATTCACACATCATTCATACAGGAGGAATCTAAGCTCTATTCTCTCACACACTGAAGCTACGCCTCAAGACCAAGTTGGGGTTCAGTGTCTTGCCCAAAGACACTTTGACATGCAGACATGAAGGAGCAGATGTTCAGATTGATAGACGACCTGCTCTACAGCCACCCTGTTTGCTTTTTATTTCATCAGTGTGGCACCATTACTCCACAAAGAGTAATAAACATTGTGATGTCAGCTCTTACCGATTTCCGAGGCTGCCAGTCTGACGTCTCTCATCTTCCTCTTAACATCGTCACTCATTATAGATACTGAGTCGGCAGCGATGACACTGACCAGAACATGAACTCTGTCATTCAGATTGGGAGATGAGTTGTAACCTTGATCCTTCTCTGTCAGTGGATGTCCAGGTTTGAACTAGAAAAAAATAAAATACAGTGAAAAAAATTAATGTGACAATTAATGGGGGTTTGTTTTTGAACATGCAATGCATTGCAAGATGTGGAGATGTGCTTAATGGTATGCTGTGGGGTTTCTGAAAAGTGGGTCCCCATTTTGTTGGTTTGCTTTTTGCAGTTGTAAAAATGGTCGTAAACAATGCAGGATCCAAACTTTCATGAAAAAGTTTGTAATTGTTGAATGGAAAAGGAAATGCACTGATTGTTTTAGTAAAACCCCAAGAATACACACATTGTGTTTGTTCACAGGAACTTTCCACAGGACACCTCTGAATAATGACAAGGCTCAAAAGATTGTACCTGGTAACCTTCTGTGACGTGTCCCCTCAGGACCGATTTGACGTCTTCCACATGAATTCCTCTGTTGATTTTCATCTCATAGCCCATGACGTAATTGAAAGTGAAAGAGTAAAAACTCTCTGGATCCTTGTGGAATTTGTAGGTCGTGTACTGGAGAGCAGATGGTGCAATTATTTACATTGTTTTAGCAAATCACAGATAAATATGCAATTAACACAACACAAATATCTGCAATTCAACATTCATTTTATTCAGCAAATGAACAGTGTGACTGTCCCAAATCTGCCTTAAATTTTAGAAAAAATACTAGAAAAATATTATCTGACTCCAAATACACCTGCCTTAAAAAGATATAAATTCTGACACTCTGTAGGAAACAGGAAACAAACAGCAGACTTCTTGTTCCCTGACATGGTGATATGAAAGTACCTTCATGTTATACATCTGTACACTCTGGACTGTCCTTGTCTTGTTCGCCCTGCCTCCACCTGTGCTATGGCTGCCGCTTGCTAATCCTAAATGCCCCTTGTAGAGCCTCTAATATGATCCTTTTCAGTGTTGAGTTTGCTTCCCATTCTGCTTGTTTCATGTTAAATATGGTCGATATTCCAGCAAATTAAATGCATGCTTTTGCTGCCACTGTCACAACACAGGTACTTGGTGCAGCACCAGTTGGTGGGGCTGAGATGACGGCACTTTTTTTTACATTTTTGCTACTGGTGCAGTGTCCAGGTCCTGTTCAGAACATAAGTTCATTGGGACAGGCCTCCTTGTACTGCTGCTTGCAGCATTGTCAACGGGCATGTCTGTTTAGAGTGGGCCGATTGCTTGGTCACTGAAAGACCTTCTTGTAGAGACCTCGAGAAAGTGCTCATCTGACCAGTTTCACCATCAAAACTGCGCTCGTTTAGATCCTCAGAAATCCACCCACAATGTCTGAAGTCGATATATCTCAAGATATGTGTCAACTTTTTGATATGTTTTAAACTGAAATAACTGAAATGATTAATTATGACATAATTTGCTTAACATGAATGAGCTGTTCATACCTTTAGCGTAAAACTGTCCCCACCGAGTGCATCTGTCGAAGCTCGACCAGTAATTTGTTGTTGTAAAACACTGTCGACAGAGTTGATGAAACTGGACTTGCCAGCGCCAACTTGTCCATGAACCAGAATTCGAACATTTTTCACTTCCTTGTTCTGAGATTGGTAATTTCTCACAAAATTGAGACTGTCCTCTTTGCTGTTGGTTATTTAAGAAGAAAACAGTATGATAAAAAACTGCAGGATTTTGATCACTGAATGAATACATTGATATTGATGCTCTGTTGTCTCCACCAACAACACCAACACCAACCAGTCAGCAGAAAAACAAATCACTTGAGTTATGTGTTAAAGAGCAGAACTGAACATTGAGGCCACAATGACACCACACTGACTTTATGTTTACTCATACTCACTTGGGCAAAGGCCTCCATGGCTGACTAAGATAACCTTAAGGGCAAAATACGCATGTTTAGATACAGTTAGACAGAGACATTATTATACATTATTTTGTATGAATGTTCATTATCATTACTCAATTGGCATTTTTGTAACATTTTAAGAGAAAGTTAAAGTGTGACATGGCAAGACTTACCTGCCATAGCTGTAAAGTAAGACATTTACATGTAAATGTGAATGAATTAAAGAAAAGTAAAAGTTACCAAGTTATCAAATTCCTACCTACGCACAGAGGTATTGTCAGCAAAATCTTTGTATAGAACCAAAAGCAGAGGGTGACAAAAGTAGATTGTTCAATAGAACAATAAATAATAAACTAGTGGACAGAAATACAAGACAGGGAGGAGATATATTATTTTTATATTCTTATATACTATTTTGACTTTTAACTTGTTTTTTCACTGTTTGTTTTTATCTGTGTGTTGTACTGTGTCCTTGAGTGCTTTGAAAGGCGCCTGTAAATAAAATGTTACTTACTGTTGTTGATGTAGCTCCAGAATGTGCCTCTGCAATATTAACAGGGAGGCAGTGTTTTTATAGGCTCTCCTACTTCTACTACTACTTCTGCTTAAATTTTCTGTGTCAGTTGACTTACAATAAATCCATGATGCTTCCACAAAGTGTCCTGGTTAAACCTTAAACAAGATGGAGGAAATGATCCAAGAAGGATGTCAATCTTCCAAGGTGATCAGGGAAGCTTGAAGATATTGACAGGAAAACTCAGATCAGACAACTTTGCTTTTTTTTTTCTTAAACATTTTAGCGAATCTGGATCAATATTAATCAATTCTGGCGGTGTAATATATGTAGTATATGAATTCAAAACTACATTTCGCGTCTTCCCGTCACTCAAATAAATTTAGGAAAAGTCAACGGAGAATGAGGTCTGGACATCTTTTACCCAAAGGATGTTTACTCATACTCACTTCGGCAAAGACCTCCATGGCTGACTAAGATAACCTTAAGGGCAAAATACACGCTTAGATACAGTTAGGCAGAGACATTATTATACATTATCTCATATGAATGTTCATTATCATTACTCAAATTGGCATTTTTGTAACATTTTAAGAGAAAGTTAAAGTGTGACATGTAAAGACTTACTTCCTCCCATAGCAGTAAAGTAAGACATTTACATGTAAATGTAAATGAATTAAAGAAGTAAAAGTTACCAAGTTAACAAATTCCTACCTACGCACAGAGGTATTGTCAGCAACATCTTTGTTTAGAACCAAAAGCAAAGAGGGTGACAAATGTAGATTGTTCAATAGAACAATAAATAACAAACTAGTGGATAGCAATATAAGACAGGGAGGAGATATAAAAACATACAATTTAAACAAGAGGAACAATATATAATATATAAAAGAAAGGGTAAAATATAAAAAAGTATAGTATATTGAGAACTGAGGTTGCTCTGAATAAATATATTGCACAGTTGTTGTACATTATAGTGTTGTTACTGTCAGTTTTGCTGGTTTAATGTTTATGTATTTCTTCAGAGGAATCTGAATATATAGATTTAGCTAAAAATAAAAAATAATAATGTCATGTCAGTAATGTCAAATCATGCTAAATTTAAGTAGAAAGTCAATATTCACTTTCTACTTCAGTATCTACTTCAGTATCCAGTGAATAATCAATAGAACAGATGATAACACATTTCTTCTTTAGTGTAAATTTTGTAAAGACACAGACACTAAATTGGCCCAAATAAATGAAATGAATAAAACATTACCCCAAATAAACCAATAGAATTTTAGTTTCACAATCTCAATATCATATTTTACTAATACATTTTAGGAGAGATACAATAGAAAGTCCTTACTGTTGCTGATGTGGCTCCAGAATGTGACTCTGCAATATTAACGGGGAGGGAGTGTTTTTATAGGCTCTCCTCTTACTTTCATTTTCTGTTTCAGATGACTTACAATAAATCCATGATGCTTCCAGGAACTGTCCTGGTTGGACCTTAAACATGATGGAGGAAATAATCCAAGAATGATGTCAATCTTCCAAGGTGATCAGGGAAGCTTGAAGATATTGGCAGGAAAACTCAGATTAGACAACCTTTTTTTTTTTTTACATTTTAGAGAATTTGGATCAATATTAATAAATTCTGGAGGTGTAATATATGTAGTATATGAATTAAAAACTACATTTCCTGTCTTATCTTAAATTGTTTTCCCAAATAAATTTAGGAAAAGTCCCGGAGAATCAGGTCCGGACATCTTTTACACACAGGCTATTCACACAACAGACAAACTGTTTTTGTCGGTAATGTACAGTATTCTGTGGTAATGTGCGATAACACATGGTTATGTACTGTAAAGAATGGTAATGTGTGGTAATGTACGGTAACACATGGTTATGTACTGTAAAGAATGGTAATGTGTGGTAATGTACGGTAACACACGGTAATGTACAGTATTCTACGGTATCATATGGTAATGTACGGTATTCTATGATAACGTATGGTGAAATATGGTAATGTATAGTAACAGATAGTAATGTGTGGTACTGTTTTTAACTTTAACCATAACTGATTGTTGCTTATTTAATCAGAAATATCACACATTAGTGTTACACCAAGCATAACACAAAGAAAGTGACTCCTCTCTTTCCCCACCCTCAAAGATGAGCCGTGCTACAGCAGATTCAGTCCAAAAAAAACACATTTATTGTCAGATAGTAAATAAACAAAACATTCCACAAAGACATCAAGTAACTTACCAAACTTAACCCTTTCATGCATGAATTATGATAACCTCAGTCAGGGTTTTTTACCAAGCGATTTTATTCATCTTTAGGCACAAAAAACAAGGTTTGAACTTTATTTTTTTCAACCAATATTTTCTATGGATCATTTGCAGAAGTCAAACCAAACACCAAGAGGAAACTAGTGGTTAGCGATTAAACTTCAACATTACCATCATCCTTCCTTCCTCCCCTCATTCTTTCTCACCCCCTACCTCTGTGTGTCACTGATGGAGGGAGTTGTTTTCCTTCTTGAGTTCCAGTTCACGCTCTTCTAACCTGCCAACTGAAACAGAATACAACACTGATCAATTAAAGGTATTACACGACACAGGACAACACACCATGCTTTGTCTATGAACTATCTGTTAAATGATCATTTAAGAATTCAATTCAATTAAAGAAACAAAGAACAGCAAATGACAAATTCAAAATCTTGGATCTGGACGGTAAAATCCTCACCAGTGAAATAATACCTAAGTAGCATGGCTTTACTGTGGGTGCACATGACTTAGCATATCAAGGAACAGTTGCATGTTTTACACGATGTGCCTTTTCACTTTCGTGCCAAGTGGTAGATAAGAAGATGCGACTCTCATGTGTGTATAGTAGATATGAAGTTACTGCCTGTCCAAAAAAAAAAAGTCATCACCTGAATTTAACTAAGCAAATAGGTAAGAGCCTTCCATTGGATAATTACTGCAGTGATGAATATGTTTTAACTGGCAACAACTTATTTAACCCTAGCTGATGAGTAGCTTCTCTTTTCTTAAACAACCATATTGGAAGACATATCCTGTGGTCGTGGAAAGGGTTAGGGTTTCAGAAGGGTCAAATTATTGGCCTGCATCAAGCAAAGAAAACAACTAAGGAGATTGCTGAAACTACTAAAATGGGGTTAAGAACCGTCCAACGCATTATTAAAACACGGAAGGATAGTGCTGAACCATCATTTTCGAGGAAGAAGTGTGGTCGGAACAAACTCTTGGATGATCGTGATCGGAGATCACTTAAACGTTTGGTGAAATCATATCGTACGAAATCAACAGTGATAGTGAAAGTAAGAGCATTTCCACACGCACAATGCAAAGGGGAACTCAAGGGATTGGGACTTAACAGCTGTGTAGCCCTAAGAAAACCACTGATCAGTGAGGCTAATCAGAAAAAAAGGCTTCAATTTGGTAGGGAGCATAACAATTGGACTCAGGAGCAATGGAAGAAAGTCGTGGTCTGATGAGTCCAGATTTACCCTGTTCCAGAGTGATGGGCATATCAGGGTAAGACGAGAGGTGGATGAAGTGATGCACCCATCATGCCTAGTGCCTACCGTACAAGCCACTCTCCCATCATCAATACAAGATCTTGGCAGAAAATTAATGCAACTCTGGATGGAAATAAATGATGTGACATTGCAGAAGCTTATTGAAATGATGCCGTGGCGAATGTGTGCCGTACTCAAAGCTAAAGATGGTCCAACGAAATATTAGTGTGCGACTTTATTTTTGGACAGGCAGTGCATATTTACATTAAAACACTGTTCAACACTGACAAAACGATACCTTTCTTTCAATAATATCCACTAACAGGATAACAGCTTGTCAAGGTCCGGCAACAAAGCCAACTTTTTGTAATTTAGGAGCCGATTTTAGCACTAATTTAGTGCTTAATAAGTGTGTGAAGTACAGCTCAGCCAAACTTATGGACATTAATGACAGTCAGCCATAACACTTTCACCAGGACTGAAAACCACTCTTTGGCAGACTGCAGCTCCTGAGAACAACGGAGTGGTGCCAGAGCTCACGGGGACAGGTATGCAAGAGGAAGAGGTGCAAGCAGAAGAGAGGCAAATGGGCTGGCTGGCTGGTCCAGCTGAGGGCCAGCAGACCGCCGATTCCGCCACTCTTTCTGGCCAACGTTCGTTCCCCGGATAACAAAATCACTGATCGGGAAAAACTCGTGGAGGTGGACTGTGTGTGTACGTGAACAAGGACTGGTGCACAAACTGTGAGATGGTTAAAAGCCACTGCTCCGAGGCAAAAGAATATCTGACTGTTAAATGCCGGCCACACTATTTGCCTCATGAGTTCACAGCTGTGTTCGTCATCATTGTTTACATCCGGCCGAGGGCAAATGCTAACGCTAATGCTAACGACGCATTAAGGGAGCTATATAATACCATTAGCTCACAGCAGACCAAGCACCCGGAAACCAGCGGCATCAGCTCCTTCACCACGTCCTCGTATTCAGTTTATTATTTCATTTATTATTTTGGTAGTAAAATATACAAGCTTTGTTCTAATAACCAAAAACATAATAATCTATTCATAAGGATTGGACACTTTGATTTTTTTCCCCACCCAGTTGGCACCATCACAACAGCTGAGTTGTTGACCAGATCACGTGATGACGTCACATTGCCGACACGATGACGGCATATAAAGGTTTTCTCATTTGGTCAATTAAAGTGTTTTAATTCCTTACGTTTCTCACAGCATTTTATTGCAGTACCAATCTATGACAAAACACTGCATTTGTTAAAAACTGTTTGACAAATAAAGCAACGTACAGGAGGAGGTTAATATATCATGGCTTAATATTGTGTATTAATTCCCATGCTTATGCATTAAGCTCACATGCTTACACACTTTGGTTTTCCATACAAGTAAGCATTTTTTTAGCACATCCAGGTTTATAGTTGATAGTACATGAATTTCGCAATAATGAAACCCCCCAAACTGCGCCATGCAGATCACAGTTCAAAGTTGTTTTTTCATGCCCTGTTCCTTCAGTATTTGTTTCAGCAGTATGTGGGTCTACAGGTTGCTCAGGTAGTCTTCTCCAAAGGTGATCATGTGTCTCAGTGCAGCCAGTATCTGAGTATCCATGTCTTCGCTTATCCTGGTTGATGAATCGTAGTTCTTCACAAGAAAGATGCAGTTCAGTGGGATTCCCAGCCACACGTGCACTTCGTCAACCTAAGTTTTAAAGTAGGAGCATTTCAATTGGTCAGTAATTTAAATGCAGAACTCTTCTTGGATCACCACTTTGTAATTACAGTCCAAAAGAACAAATGTAAAAATGCCTTAAAGAAACTTACCAGTTGCTTCAGGTACTTGCTCCAATAGGCATTCTTTATGTCTCTTTGTGTACGAGAACAAGCTTCATCAATTCTGGTGAGAATCACCATTTGGGGAATTCCTGCATATACAAGAACCAAATCAGTATTTTAAAGGGACAGTTCACCCCAAAGTCAAAAATACATACTTTTCCTCTTATCTATAGTGCTATTTATCCATCTGGATCATTTTGGTGTTAGTTGCAGAGTTTTGGAGATGTCAGCAGTAGAGATGTCTGCCTTCTCTTAAACACAATTGAACTGGATGTCACAAGGCTTTTGGTTCTCAAATCATGAAGCAGTTACACACGATAATCCACAGACTTTGTTGTTTGCAGTTTTATGAAGGAACTATTTTTGACCAAACTACACAGCCCAGCTGTCTCACCACGTATCTACTCATGGACGAGAGTCTAGTTCCTGTGACAGCGTCGGATGTAAAGTGCGATGGTGTCCTCCTCGGCTGAGCTGTAATGTTAACCAGCTCAGAGGTTCTAGGTGAGTTAGCAGCCACAACGACTACCTTCTCATTCATGAGTAGATGTGCGATGAGACAGTTGGTAGGTGCAGTTCAGGAGAAAATAGTTCCTACATGAAACTGCTCACAGCAACGTATAGGGATTCTTTTGAGGAACAGGGTCATGATTTCTGGAAAGAGACATTGCAGTTGAATTTTTCAAATTGTTTTTTTTCTTTTTATGGAGCTTTGAGCATAACAAGTTGTCTGCCATCCCAGCTACATTGTATTTGAGAGAAGGCAGACATCTCTACTGTTGATATCCCCAAAAACCCAGCAGCTCACAACAAAACGATCTAGTCAGATAAATAGGACTACAGGTAGAATATGTATTTTTGATTTGGGAATGAGCTGTCCCTTTAAGTAAACAGTAAATGGTCTGTACTTGTACTCGACCACTTAAAGTGCTTTTACACTACATTTACATTCATCCATTCACACATCATTCATACAGGAGGAATCTAAGCTCTATTCTCTCACACACTGAAGCTACGCCTCAGGACCAAGTTGGGGTTCAGTGTCTTGCCCAAAGACACTTTGACATGCAGACATGAAGGAGCAGATGTTCAGATTGATAGACGACCTGCTCTACAGCCACCCTGTTTGCTTTTTATTTCATCAGTGTGGCACCATTACTCCACAAAGAGTAATAAACATTGTGATGTCAGCTCTTACCGATTTCCGAGGCTGCCAGTCTGACGTCTCTCATCTTCTTCTTAACATCGTCACTCATTATAGATACTGAGTCGGCAGCGATGACACTGACCAGAACATGAACTCTGTCATTCAGATTGGGAGATGAGTTGTAACTTTGATCCTTCTCTGTCAGTGGATGTCCAGGTTTGAACTAGAAAAAAATAAAATACAGTGAAAACAATTAATGTGACAATTAATGGGGTTTTTTCTGAACATGCAATGCATTGCAAGATGTGGAGATGTGCTTAATGGTATGCTGTGGAGTTTCTGAAAAGTGGGTCCCCATTTTGTTGGTTTGCTTTTTGCAGTTGTAAAAATGGTTGTAAACAATGCAGGATCCAAACTTTCATGAAAAAGTTTGTAATTGTTGAATGGAAAAGGAAATGTACTGATTGTTTTAGTAAAGCCCCAAGAATACACACATTGTGTTTGTTCACAGGAACTCTCCACAGGACACCTCTGAATAATGACAAGGCTCAAAAGATTGTACCTGGTAACCTTCTGTGATGTGTCCCCTCAGGACCGATTTGACGTCTTCCACATGAATTCCTCTACCGGTTTTCATCTCAAAGCCCATGAGGTCATTGAAAGTGAAAGAGTAAAAACTCTCTGGATCCTTGCGGAATTTGTACGTTGTGTACTGGAGAGCAGATGGTGCAATTATTTACATTGTTTTAGCAAATCACAGATAAATATGCAATTCTTAACAACACAAATATCTGCAATTCATCATTCATTTTATTCAGCAAATGAACAGTGTGACTGTCACAGTCTGTTATCAAAGCATTTCCTGCATATACACTGTTGCCCATAAAGTTGGAATAATTGTTCAATACCCCCAATTTTGTTAAAGCCTGAATACACAGTTTGCAAAGGTTAATTGTGGTTTAAGTTTCACTGTGATATGTTTGGAAGAGTTTGATCGATAAAGTTGAGAAGATATATTTATATTTTTATATTTTATATATTTTTTTATATTTATCAAGAATAAATCACATTGTCACAATCATTTCATGTGAAGAGGTAAAAACCATTTTATTCCAACTTTATGGGCAACAGTGTATATTTAACCAAGGGACAGAAACTCCATTCCATTGCTCAACTGCCTGCCTCCGCCTGTGCTATGGCTGCCATTTAGGCACTTTGAAAGAAGTGAAAATGTATTGGTTCTGCCAAGAAACTGGAGCCACAGCCGCACAGAGCATTTGTGCTACTGGTGCAGTGTCCAGGTCCTGTTCAGAGCATGAGTTCATTGGAACAAGCCTCCTTGTACTGCTGCTTGCAGCATTGTCAACGGGCATGCCTGTTTAAAGTGGGCCGATTGCTTGGTCACTGAAAGACCTTCGTGTAGAGACCTCGAGAAAGTGCTCATCTGACCAGTTTCACCATCAAAACTGCGCTCGTTTAGATCCTCAGAAATCCACCCACAATGTCTGAAGTCGATATATCTCAAGATATGTGTCAACTTTTTGATATGTTTTAAACTGAAATAACTGAAATGATTAATTATGACATAATTTGCTTAACATGAATGAGCTGTTCATACCTTTAGCGTAAAGCTGTCCCCACCGAGTGCATCTGTCAAAGCTCGACCAGTAATTCGTTGTTGTAAAACACTGTCGACAGAGTTGATGAAACTGGACTTGCCAGCGCCAACTTGTCCATGAACCAGAATTCGAACATTTTTCACTTCCTTGTTCTGAGATTGGTAATTTCTCACAAACTTGAGACTGTCCTTGTTGCTGTTGGTTATTTAAGAAGAAAACAGTATGATAAAAAACTGCAGTATTTTGATCACTGAAGGAATACATTGATATTGATGCTCTGTTGTCTCCACCAACAACACCAACACCAACCAGTCAGCAGAAAAACAAATCACTTGAGTTATGTGTTAAAGAGCAGAACTGAACATCGAGGCCACAATGACACCACACTGACTTTATGTTTACTCATACTCACTTGGGCAAAGGCCTCCATGGCTGACTAAGATAACCTTAAGGGCAAAATACACATGTTTAGATACAGTTAGACAGAGACATTATTATACATTATTTTGTATGAATGTTCATTATCATTACTCAAATTGGCATTTTTGTAACATTTTAAGAGAAAGTTAAAGTGTGACATGTAAAGACTTACCTCCCATAGCTGTAAAGTAAGACATTTACATGTAAATGTGAATGAATTAAAGAAGGAAAAGTAAAACAATAAATAATAACCTAGTGAACAGCAATACAAGACAGGGAGGAGATATAAAAACATACAATTTAAACAAGAGGAACAATATACAATATATAAAAGAAGGGAAAATAAATATATAAATAAAGTATAGTATATGAATAAATATATTGCACAGTTGTACATTATACATTACTGTCAGTTTTGCTGGTCTAATTTTTATGTATTTCTTCAGTGGAATCTGAATATAACTAAAAATCCAAAAAATAATAAGTAACATGAAAATAATAATGTCATGTCAGTAATGTCAAATCATGCTAAATTTAAGTAGAAAGTCAATATTCACTTTCTACTTCAGTATCTAATTCAGTATCCAGTGAATAATCAATAGAACAGATGATAACACATTTCTTCTTTAGTGTAAATTTTGTAAAGACACAGACACTAAATTGGCCCAAATAAATGAAATGAATAAAGCATTACCTCAAATAAACAAATAGCATTTTAGTTTCACAATCTCAATATCATATTTTACTAATACATCTTAGGAGAGATACAATAGAAAGTCCTTACTGTTGCTGATGTGGCTCCAGAATGTGACTCTGCAATATTAACGGGGAGGGAGTGTTTTTATAGGCTCTCCTCTTACTTTCATTTTCTGTTTCAGATGACTTACAATAAATCCATGATGCTTCCAGGAACTGTCCTGGTTGGACCTTAAACATGATGGAGGAAATAATCCAAGAATGATGTCAATCTTCCAAGGTGATCAGGAAAGCTTGAAGATATTGGCAGGAAAACTCAGACAACTTTTTTTTTCTTTTCAACATTTTAGAGAATTTGGATCAATATTAATAAATTCTGGAGGTGTAATATATGTAGTATATGAACTAAAAACTACATTTCCTGATTGTTGCTTATTTAATCAGAAATATCACACATTAGTGTTACACCAAGCATAACACAAAGAAAGTGACTCCTCTCTTTCCCCACCCTCAAAGATGAGCCGTGCTACAGCAGATTCAGTCCAAAAAAACACATTTATTGTCAGATAGTAAATAAACAAAACATTCCACAAAGACATCAACTAACTTACCAAACTTAACCCTTTCATGCATGAATTATGATAACCTCAGTCAGGGTTTTTTACCAAGCGTTTTTATTCATCTTTAAGCACAAAAAACAAGGTTTGAACTTGTTTTTTTTTAACCCATATTTTCTAAACATATATTTACATGTCTAGTAGTTGAAAGATAGCTAGTGATGCATGATGTACAATTCAATATAAAATCAATACTTGGAAAATTTAGCAATTGCATGACTCCTTAGATGTTACTTGATGTCACCATATTTTTCTTACCTGTAAGGGTCTCTTTTTATAGAAGGTTTGAAATAAAAATGAGCAACTTGGTGTTTCTGGCTGTCTGTCGACCATCTTGGTTTCACTCTTTTTTTTTCCACTTGCAATGGCTTGGCCCTGGGTAGCAGTGGATGAGGTGATGCAATAGAATCCCCTGTAGTGACTGATGTGCAACTATGCCATCAAAACTCATGCATATACAAGAAAACAGTTTTTGAATAGCTTTACACTGTAGTGACCTCTATGCAGAGTTAAGAAAAGAAAATGAAAGTAGATACAGGGCTGTTATCTCTCTCCCTAACAAAACACAGGAGAAAAAAAGAATAAAAAGAAAAGGCTTCTCGCCCCTATACTGCTTTTAGTCTACATATGCAACATTCACAATAGTGATTACATGAGCAATTATTCGCTGTTCACCTACTTGAGCTGAACTGATCACTGGATGTTAAGAAAGTTCCTGCAGCCAAACAGACTTAAAAGTTGGTGTAGGGTGAAAAAGGTTTGTGCTTCTCTGGAGTTGCAACATGAGACACACTGTCTGCCTCTATCTGTGTGTCTGTGTGGAGACAAGAGTCCATTGTTCTGCATAAAGTCTGACTATGAAAGCCATGTTAACAAATGGAGGACCTTTAAACCGATACAGGATATGATGAGTTAAAGAACCCTTTTTGTTCACATCCATGATATTTTATAGGTACAGACATTGAAACTGCAGTGAGAGATGTTTGTTTAATACTGTTGGTATGGTGTCAGTTTGGCAATTGTAGATTAGTTTCCCCACCTGTACAACAATGTTGGTTTTCTCAATTCACCATCTACTGTATTGATTTAAAATTAAAAACCCTGTAGAGTTTCTGTGGATAGAATCTCTGCATTTGATAGCAAGGTTTCATATTTAATGGCCATTATTAAAGACAGACTCAGTGCAGAAAGACAGGCCTGTAATTTGCTATAATTAATGTAATTTGCTGTATGCATGCTATCTACCCCTGCATTTTATACTGTTCTAATCCATATTATGGCAAGAACCACTCAACTAAGTAAAGAGAAATGACAGCTCATCATTACTTTAACATATTATGGTCAGTCAGTGGGACATAATTTCTCTCAAATAACAGGATGTGTGTGTTTTTTAGTGATTCTCTGCAAGTATTAGATGGATCGCTTAGAAACTTATTCCAGATGTCCACTGGTTAAATAGTGAATTTAGCACCACCAACAGGTCAAATTGTATTTTGTTCCAGCACACCATCAGCCTTACTTTGTGTCAACAGTGCTTTAAATAAATGCAGTATTCAAAACAGAACAAAAAATGACAAGAAAATAGTTTAAACTGAGTCAAACATTAAAATGACAAACAATGAAACGCAATGAAAAAAGAAAACACCAGCCTTACTGGAAGGGCACAGAGGAAACCTAATAATGCACAACAGAAATTGCAACTGGATTCACCACTGGACAAACAAACTACTTTTCCTTTTTATTGTCATGCTTGTTGGTTTATATCTCTTGTTTAATGAATTACAAATGTACAACTGATTGCTGAATATAAACTCCCCACAGTATGATGCTTCACCACATACATCATTAGCAAATGACCAGTCGGAGTAGGATTGTAATAATGATAATGATGATAATGATAGTAGTTTTTATATTGATCAGTATCAAAATGATGTTGGAGTAAGTAATGCCATTAATAGGCTACAGATAAACATGTAGTTCTTCTCCACCATTCACTGTCAGGATAGTTTCACATTCGCTTGTATATGTAGATGACTTTCTGGCAGGAGGGGCAGCGATGCTCTACGTCTTGACAGGAATCAACGCAGAACGGGATACAGCAGCAGAGAAAACACCTGTAGAAGGAAACAAAGCAAATTACAACTTTCCAGTTTTGTTCTTATTGTAGTAATAGTGTGTTTTTTGTGCTTTCTCTCTATAGCTTCAGATTTAGAGTCTAAAATGTATTTTTCTTTTCCACAAGATAAAAACTACCCAAAACTAGCTTCAACCCAAGAGGTTGTTTTTACCCAAAGATGGCGAGACCTCCACAGATGGCCCAGGCCATCAGGCCTGGTGTGTGCTCTGTCTTGGTGATCACAGTCTGCTGGCAGTGGGGACACACAGTTTGTCCTGGGACGTCATGCAGCGCAGGTGTTACTATCATGTGAGTCACTGAGGACGAGAAATGCCCAACACATAAAGTAAAGGATTCGTCTCTGTTTTCTTTTGTCTCCACACTGACCTTTTTAATCCTTGTAAACCTGTAACCAATGTAATCAATAACATCTGAGAATAGACACATTTGAGACTGATCAGGTTTGCAGTGTTGGTCACATGATTTTGCACCGTTCATGTTGATACATGCAGACACATTGAGTCATAGAAAGCTGTGTGTTTTAACGAAGGGCCCTGCATCTTTTTAGGTATTAACTAATACTGTTTTTTTTTTAAAAATTGTATAATTTATTAAGATTTATAACTGGTGTGGCCCTCACTTCTATCATTTCATTACTGCACACTCTGCTTTGGGATGTCTTTACCAGATTTGGGGGTAAAATGCACTGACGTAAAAAGACCAGCAGAGGCTGCCAATAGTAAGATAACTGAATATGATGACAAGATGGTCTTCTGCTTCTGGCTTTCTATGGTCCCTGTCTGGTAAGTCAAGTTATTGATCCAAATAGAGGGTTTCATGGTAATGGACGGTTCAGACTGTTGTCAGTGTGTAGAGTGAAACTGTCACTGAACACAAAGAACACCTTGACATCAATGTGAATGTTAGAAATATAACACATCCTTTATGCGAGGTTAAAAAGAATTAGCTTTATTAGTATGATGTTTTTACTCATGGAGTTGTATATGAAGAAGATATACCTGTGATAGGAGGCTACAAGCAATACTCAAAATGTGGCTGTACACCATAAGAACAAACTGTGAACAATAGCTATTTGTTTTGCACAGAGGCTATGAATGGGCTATTCTTCAGATCACTGTGTGGGAGAGCGAGGACTTCACCCTCTGGGGCTGTGATGCCGTGTAGAGGCAGTTCTCACCTCACAAAGAGGAACAAAAACATGCGTACCGTGTGTTCACATGCATGTGCTGTTTGTGCAAGGTGTAAATGTGTGTGCTCAAATGGTACAACAATGCATGCGTGTCTGTTGAGTTTAACATAGAAAGGTCTTCGGTCAGGTGCATCGCCTCACCTGTTGTGGCAGGTACAGCCGGGGCTGCAGCAAAAGGAACACCTGGCAGATGAAACACATACCAGAAGGGAAAGGGACGGTTCAGATGGTTCGTCATAGCGTAACGTTTTTTGCATAAAGAAAATGTATTTTTAATTTGTGGATTTTGTTTAGATTTTATTTAAATTATTTCCTCTACCTACTGGGTGGTTATTTGTATATGTGGTTATGTTAGGTTATGCAAAGCATGATTCAGATGATTCACAGAATCAAAGGTCCATTTGTTTTTCACAGAAAAAGGTGTGAAATGGTGTGAAATAAGTGTTGTGAGGCCTCAGAAGGGCAAAATTAACCCTGGTCAAGGATACAATGACATCTCAAGAGTAACGGTGTCGTCTTTTAAATCAAGGCAGACACACACCTCCTTGGTATCCAACAGGTGGAGGTGCCACAGGGGAGAAGCCGGGTTGAGGGTACATCCCTGGCTGAGGCACTGCACCCCCATAGTTGAGAGGCGGCCCAGGGTACGGCGGCGCTGATTCCTGTGGTGGGTATCCTTTTTCCATCTTCAGAAATATTTGCTGTATGTGAGAAATGTGTATTGTTATTGTTTTCAGCTGATCAACTGGCTTTCAAGTTAAAAAGTAAAAGTACATGTTTAGTAGATACATTGATTTGTGCTATTTTAGAGCTTTGAAAAGCAGCATTGTTGTGTAACAATCTATGCTTGGCACAATATAATAAGTTATGAAAGGCTTTTAGCCTTAAACATCCCCAACATCCTCCTTTGAAAGCACGATGGCCCCTTCAACCCTCTTGTTTAGCTTTGCAGTGTGTGATCTACTGTAAATGAATGACTAGTAGTGGTTATGTCAGCTGCATTACAATTTGATTTCCTTAATGTATTGTATTCCTCATAACAAGTAGCAAGGGGAAGTAAAGGTTTGTACAGCTTGACAAGTGAGGTGGAACCTCAAACTTCACTTTTCACATCCTCTTCACGACCCATCTGACGTTGTCAATAGCTGTAGTCAAATGTATGTGGCATAGTTTAGACATAAGGTTGATAGTAATGACAGAGAGGTTTAACCATAAAACCTTTTACCATGGATCCTGAATTAAGCAGCATGTGTGAAATGTCAAGATTTCTTTGAGTGCAATCATAAAACTATGTGCTGGGACATTATGCCCAGAAAAAAACAGTGTTAGAGGAGCTTTTCAGATCCTTTATTAAACATGCAATAACTGATTGTTTGGACAGTTCAGGGCAGCGGATACAAGTTGTTCACACAACACTGACATTTTATCACCTTTTAAGTTGATATGGTGAACTTGTGACCAAACGGTTGCAGAGCAACATGATAATTCATTTGCAGTCGTGTCTCTGATCACCCAACAAATATAAGTCCAACATTCCCTCTCTTTAAGCTCTGTTTTTAGTCTCCAATGCTGCCTGAGGAAAATGTCTGGCTATCTAGCTGTTAAATGCTTCACCGTGTTCACCAGCTAGTTGCTAGCTGCATCTGTCTGCTGTTTGGTGCTCAGCAGGTAGTTTACCAGAGCTTATTTAGCTGAAAACAGCTGCCTCCTGCAACCAAAAAGTACATCATGAGAACCGAGAACCAAAACAGTAACGTTAATGGCCAAAACCATGATCTGAAACTGACTTTATTAAAGCTCTGTAAAGCCAGGAGGAACTGCATTATGAGTCTACATATATTACACAAGTGAAAGAACCTAAATGTTACCAGCCAAATGTATCAAAAGTAAAAATACTGATATTATCATTGCAGATGCATTAATGATGAACTCTTGTAGCTGGTCAAGATGTTGTTAATTTATAACTTACGTGCATAACATATATCACAAGATAGTTGGACTTTAAAATAACCATCAATACAGTTGTCAAATACGTGTAGAGGAGTAAAACGTCCAATATTGGCATCTGAATGGAGTGAAGTAGAAGTAGAAGGTGGCAAAACACTCAAGTAAATTATTCAAGTACTGCTGGAGAAAACTGTGCAGCTTTGAAAAGACTTCAAACCGTAGTACTTTTTCTCGGAGTGAGGAAGCCAGATGGAAGCAGTTAACTGCAGCAGTTTACCATATCGTTTTTTATTTGCATAGTCGGAGACGCATGAGGCAAGCTTAAAGGAGCTTTGCTCTGATAATGTTGCCTTGTACCTTTTCAAATCCGGCATATGTTTATTTTTTTGTTAGCTTTGTCTCATCATAGTGTTGTCATGCCTTAAAACACTATAGTGGATCAGTGGTTTTGATGATATAGGAGGATGTGGTGCCACAGTGTATGCTGGTCAGACTGTAGGCCCAGTCAGTCAGTGCGAGCCTGCCTGTGCCTCATCATAAATCCATCCTAAATCAATTAGAGCAACATGAGCCACACACACTGAAGCACTCTAGTTCAGCACAACAGAGTGCTGGTGCCTCACCCTGTTTTTTTTTTTCTTTTCTTTTTTTCTCAACAATGTGGCTGGATAAGCTAAATTTCTGAGAAAATCTATTCTTTAAAGATGTGTAAGAATAATATCAGTCAGCTCACACAATAACAAAATGGGTAACATCAACATAATGGAAACAACACTTGATCATTACAGAGACACAAATGTGTAAAAATAAGGTTTACCTACTTGAAACCTCCCATGAAAAGTAAAAGAGAGTTAAACACCCTCTCACCCTCTGGAGTTGCCTGGTCCTCACTGAGGTCGGATGAAATGCAGCAGAACGAAGAGAGCACTGCTGGATGACAGGAAGCAAATAGAAAACAATTGCTACAGAGGGTTGGAAGGCTAAGAGAGAAAGGACAATCTGTACTTCCTTTAGTGCAACGTAGTGGACTGACCGTAAGCCCAACAACTTTATGATGCCCCCACCCTCTTTTCTCCTCCCAGCATCCCATGTGACTTGGGAGGGTCAGAAGAGAATATTGAGAGTGGTATTACTGTGTTTATTCAAAAGCTAAGCAAATAATGGCCAGTATGGCCACAGAGCTCAGCAGAAGAGAGGAAGAGAGAGTGTGTTTGCTGAGAATAAAACATTCTTCGCTGGCCTAATGTAATGCCTCATATATGACAGACGCAGTTTCAGCCAGCATTCCTTGAATAATCACATTCATCACATCACCCGCACATTTAAGAGAACACATACGCATTGTTATTACCAAAAACTGGAGTTTAAGATCAGGGCACCATGTAGAGAGTTTTTTTTTATTTTTTAGATGAACTGAAAGAAAAATCTGATTTGAGAGGGTTCTTAGTTGTTGTTGAGGAACAGACTATTGCCTATTACTGCCACAACAGCTATCTGTGTTTTTCCCTGTCAACAGCCTCTAGTTTCCTGTGCTTTAACGCTCTCTCAACCTCATTCATTTAATGAGAACCATGTGACAAACTGAAACCAGTCTACATGTTTTCCACAAACAGTCCTGTTGAATACCATGTACACAATCCAGCTGCCATGGTTGTGTGTGATAGTTGTGTGGGACTGGGAGGTTCGTTACATCTTGGTAATGAATCAGAGAGACATGAATCAACAGGAGAAAACAGCCGCAATACTGGAAATATGCCTCAGTACAAGTGTCACTTGCATGTTGTTGTCACTGTTATTCTTATTATTCTATACCTGCATGGGACATCTCTTGCAGGATGACACCACCATAACCCATTCTGTAATGATGTTTCCAGAACAGCACATTTTAAATAGTCTTCTTGATTATATTATGGCACATCATGTGTGGTTTTTAACTTTTAAGAACCTACACAGGGTTTAATTACAGACTTACTCCATTTGACTTTGCACAACTCATTGAGTCAAATCACTGAAGCATCAATCAACAGTTATATGTCGAAGCTGTGGGCCACTAGCAAAGCAGAAGAACTCTAAAACAGCTAACAAACACACAGCCCTGGCATATTATTACCTCATAAAGCTGTGTAGACTAACTCCCAAGGGTGACAAATAACTGGAATAGATCGTTATATTAAGATAAGATTGATCAGCTGAAATCAAAGGTGAGATAGATATGGAGTTCACATGTACGATCTTATCTCTCACGTTATAAGGAAATTCACCACACTAGTTCACAATAAAATGTTTTGCCATAAATGCTTGTCAGTGCCTGTACAATTCGGCAGACATTCTCTGCCACGCACTCTCACACTAAGTGAGTGTGGATGATCCACCTCTAAGCACATGAGCTTGACACATAAAGGCCTGATGACTGTCAGGAAGGGGCTGAGGACACTGAGAGGTCACAGGACTATCACAAGAGCCTTACCCATCACATCAGGCGTGTCCTTTGCTGCAGCCACACTGATAAATACAGGCAGGCATGGGAAAGTGCTGCACTGACTTTAAATGCAGGGAAAATAACTATTTTAAGACATAAGACATAAGAGGTTTATTGTCATTGTACAACTGTTAACAGCATACAGTCTAACAAGTCTAAAGATTAAAATATAGATGTGTATATCTATATATATATATATAGATATAGATATACACACACACACACACATATATATGATAAATAAATATATATATCAATAACAAAATAATGATAACAATCAGGAAGAATTATAACAATCTTATACAGTCTTGAACAATTTTGAACAAAGAACAAATAAATAAATAAAAATAGATAACAATTGGCTACAAATATTCACATTCAAGGGGTAGGTGGTATTAGTGCAAATATAAAACTTGAGAAAATGGGTGTGAGTGAGGCTGGGTGTGGGATGTGGTGGGGGGGGGGGGGGGGGGGGGGGGCTATAGTGTGTTTAGTAAAAAGCTGTTTTTTCAGCCTAGTGGTGCAGGCCTGAATTGTCCTGAATCTCCTGCCAGAGGGAAGGAGCCTGAAGAGGTGGTGGGCAGGGTGGGTCGGGTCTCGGGTGATGTTCCTGGCCCTGCTCTGACATCGGGTCTCAAAGAGTTGACTGATGGCAGGTAGATCAGACCCGGTGATCCTCTGTGCCGTTTTGATGACCCTCTACAGTGCATCCTGCATACCATGCTGTTATACAGTACGTCAGGATGCTCTCCACCGTGCACAGGTAGAAGTTGGTGAGGAGGTTCCGTGGTAGACCAGCCTTCCTCAGTTTCCTCAGGAAGTAGAGGTGTTGTTGTGCTCTGCTGGTGACATGGGAGGTGTGTGTGCTCCAGGAGAGGTCCTCGGTGATGTGAACCCCCAGAAACTTAAAGGTGGGGACTCTCGCCACAGCCTCTCCGTTGATGGTCATAGGAGCAGTGGCCGTCCTCCTGGCCCTCCTCAGGTCCACCACAATCTCCTTGGTCTTTTTACTGTTCAGTATGAGATTGTTGGTGGAGCACCAGATTGTCAGGTTTTGTACCTCGCTCCTGTATGCTGTCTCGTCGTTGTTGGAGATCAGCCCCACAACCGTTGTGTTGTCCGCGAACTTGATGATGGTGTTAGTTGCGTGGACAGGCTGACAGTCGTGAGTGAAGAGGACAAAGAGGAGGGGGCTCAGGACACATCCTTGGGGCACACCGGTGTTCAGGGTGATGGAGGAGGATGTGTGATTCCCCAACCTGACAGACTGGGGGCAGTTATTGAGGAAGTCCAGTGTCCAGTTGCAGATGGTGGAGTTTAGGCCGAGGTTGTGCAGTTTAGAGACCAAGGTGCTGGAACCACCTACCACCTGTCAAGCTAACAGGGCAATAATGTTAACTGAAAGAACATTTTAGTCTTTATTTTAACAGCTTTGCGTTTATCATTTCTCTTTCATTCTACTTCTTTTGCCCAATCTGTCTATCATTGTGTCAGCCTCTCTCCACCACCAGTGTGACCTTTGTCTTCCCATCTTTTGGCCTCAAGTTTTACTTTACTTTTATCAGCTCATCATGCTGCTGTTCTTTCCCACATCTGTAACCAGATCTCCCCCTTTTCTTTTCCCTGTTAATTTCTCTTCCTGTCTCGCCCAGATCCTGGCAGCTCTGGAGATAGGTCGCTGAACTCTCACTTCCTTGCTCACGGAAAGCGGGTGCTGAGTGAGTCTGGGACCCAACAGACCACTGAAGTGGTAAGGAAGCATAACAATAATAATAATTTTTCACTATCGACACCTTGTTTTTTTCTGGAAGCTTTCTTCTTTGTCTCCTTTTTCCTGTGACTCACAATCTATAGCCCACTTTTGTGAATCCAGTTTCCTTGTTAGTGAAATAATTCATTTTTATTATGGAATTGTTATGGAATCAAAATGTTTTCTGATTTGTAATCACCACCACTCATTTTGTTGCTTCCAGTGAAAACCTGAAGAGGCCAGCTGCTCTGATGTTATTCATGGAAGTGTGTTTAGATTGCTGCATAGCTGTGCGCCGACATCACCAAGTGGTTTACACAACCTGCAAAAAAAACAGTAACACTCTAAGAACTAGCCATCACTGCTCTGCTGTCCTCTAGTGGCCATGTCGATGCTGATTGTACTCCTACAAAAGAAAAGTGCTGTGGGTTGAGTGTAGGTGGTGCACTGCAATAGACTGACAGGTTAACATTCAGGAACTGATAAATAAAAACTTTCATTTTGAATCAGGGAATCGATTTTTGGAATTGGGATTTTTTTCATTACTTTTTAACCTTGTTGACAGCAAGCTCATCTGTCCTTGCTGGAAAAGAGGGTTTGAGGTTACCAGAGATGTAAGTGATGATAAGTTGAACAGTTAAGCCGGATGATTTAATGTGCGACCATGCTAGATACTATAGTGTCATGAACTAGCAATTTTTTGTAGTGTTATTTCCACCAACCTTGCACAGCAATGGTTTATTGGTGTTTAATTGTGCTGATAAGTAGCCATGTCTTATTCTGCACACACCAGATGTATATTCTGGCTCAGTCTCAGTTATTTTAGCCATGCTAGAGACATTTCTTTTTATCCACCTGTCTTTACAAGAGGAATAACGAAACCATAAAACTGGTAGGTCGTATTTGGACTCTGGTCAAGTCCCAACAAGTTTTTTTTTTTTTGATGACAATGGAGGCAACTTATTGTTCCCTTTGTGGTTGCAGTGCCATATCTGAAAAGCCTCTGTTATCCGTGTGATAAGAAATTATGTTAAATATACTGTTTGCTATTCCTCTAGTTGTAGCCAGTTGAATAAGCTGTGCTTGTTCAGTCATTTAGTCGTAACGGTAAAATGAGTTTCACACTGTACCACATCATGTACAGAAGCAGCGAGTGTTGTTCTGACACTGGACAAACACTCATCAGAAAGTCTGAGGTGTAGCTCTGAAGGTTCTTTTGCTTTTGAATGGGTCCTCAGTGTATCAATGTCACAATTGAGTCATCTCAATAATTCAGACATTTATAACTATTAAGTGTTTTTAAGGACAAACCAATTTGCTGGGTTTTGCCTTGTGAATTTCATGTGGCAAAGGTTTTTCCAAAATGGAGAAAGCATTAAGCAGCCATACTTCAGTCATGACTGGCACTCATGTACACAAGCACATCGAAGCGATTTAAAAGTTGTCATGCTTTCTTTCCTCCAGATTTCATTGAAAACGCTCACATTTTCCAATATTTTTGGAAGGTTGTGTAGGTCTTGCAGACTTGGTTAATCTATATGCCTCCATTGTATCCTTATGCAACACAATCTGGTTACTCTGTCTGATTAGAGCCTGATTCAGAACTCTGTTGATGGATTTATTTCACATTTACAACTTAAATAGCTGATTCAAAGTTTGTAAGGACGACATTTTTCAGATGACTTTCAGATTAAGTTTTTTAAGGTGCTTATGTGTGTGGTGTGTGCAGTTGGCAGTCTGTAACAGTTGGTAGTTGACTGGTTTTAATTTGGAACAGTGTTATAGCCCTCAGTAGATTAGTCCGTGTCTTAAAAAGCAAAATGTAAATCCTAAACCCTGGATCTTGTTTCCTTTGCAGTATCCCATACCTACATTTTTATCCACCTGCTGCAGCACTAAGGCCCCTCTCAAGCCTCCTGTAACACATTTACAGAACTGAGCTATTGATGGGCAGGCATGTCACTAACTTAGCAAACACAGTCAATGAGCAATTGGGTAATTAGGGTGTGCTCTGTACAGCCGCTGTGAAATAACAGAACTATTTTAGCCAACTGATAAGCACATAGAAGTAAGCAACGGACAGCTTCCCCCCCACTCTGCCACTTCATATAACTGTCACGCACTTGCGCATTAAACAATTGGTTACTGGCCTGGGCGGCAACAAGGGAGCGGCCAGAGGTTCCACAGTCTGCTTTCCGTCTCCGTCACAGACCTTCAGGTAGCGGTTATAGGATGAGGGCATAGGAACGACAAAATTACAGAGCTTTTCAGAAAAATACTTGAAAAATATATAATTAAGTTGAGTAAGGACAGAGGCTGGCGAGGAGGTGTGAGATCTAATTAGATATCTATCCAGAACCGCAGTGAACAGACCACAGGGTTAAAATTACCATGGTTACACTGGACTTCAGGACGCTGATGGCGCCCGTGGGCATCGTGCGGCTACTGGAGGTGGTCTTCAGCTGTATCTCCTTCAGCCTGGTGGCGTCAGTGAACTACTATACGTTCTCCTTCTGGACGTGGTGCATGTTCACCTGGTGCTTCTGCTTCTGTGTCACCTTAATTATCCTCTTCCTGGAGTTCACCAGTCTCCACGCTAAGCTGCCCATCTCCTGGGATGACTTCACCACTGCTTTTGCCATGTTGGCTACTCTAATGGTGAGTGTCTATTTCATTCTGGTGTTATTTGTCTTGGTCCACAGATATTTTATGGATAAACCTGTTAGTTGTTAGTGAATTACATTACGGCCACTGCACATTACTGCATTGGAAATATAAAATGAAACAGAGGAAAATAAATTTAGGAAGAATGAAAATAGATGAGCACACATTTTAAACTCATACTCAGCGTGTGAGCTTTGATAAACAGTAAGGAGACAATATTAGACAATATCATTGTACTCCCAATGCATAATGCAAGTAAAGGCAGCCAAATCCACATTACCACAAAATGAATTGATGTAATTATCAGCAAAAACACCTGTAATATTATTCTTGAAACTGGAAGAGGTTTCAATAAGTTCATGCTACATTTAGCACCCCGACAATTTCATGAAAAAAGAGCAACAAGGACTGTTTTATCCACCATAAACTAAGCACCATCTTAAATCAGTAACCTTGAACACCCCCATATTTGGATGTTTGCTATTTTTTGATGCTAAAAGATTAATACAGTATGGCTTTCAAATGTTCTCATGGTCCACATTTGGTTCTGCTGTTAGCACTGCACAAGAAATTTAGTGAAAAAACTGCTACAGAGTATCATTTCATACTTTTCACTTTCCTCTCATACAGGTGCTCTCCTCATCCATCATCTATCCCATCTTCTTCACTTGCCCCACCTGTGGCAAAAGCATCGGTGCCACTATTATTTCCATTCTGGTGTTCATCCTGTACGCTATAGAGGTTGGCCTGACCCGGGCTAAACCTGGCGAGATTAGTGGATTCCTGACCACAGTCCCGGGTCTCCTCAAGGTTCTGGAGGCTTTTGTGGCCTGCATCATCTTCATCTGCTTAGACCACAACCAGTACTCCAAGTTTCCAGGGCTCCAGTGGTGTGTTGCTGTCTACTCCATTTGCTTCATTTTTGCCCTCATTGTCATTATTTTTACCATTTGCCGTCTTTTGTCTCTCTTCCCCGCACCATTTGACAAAATCCTGACAGGCTGCAATGTGCTGGCGGTACTGATGTACATGACAGCCGTGGTCATTTGGCCGTTGTACAGCTTCCGGAACAATTCGAGGCCGGATTACTGCTCACACACTTTGTGTCCATGGGATAATTTGGTGGTTATCTCTTTCATGACCTGTTTCAACCTTGCCGCTTACATTGTGGATACTGTTTATTCTTTTAGGCTGGTCTTCATCACCAGCAGAGCGTAGACTGCAAATATGCCTCGTGTTTCAGATGATGGCAATCTCCGAAGTTCATTAGACCACAAAGATTGATGATGAGATACGACTTCTGTTAAACATGTTTTATTGGTTGCTGTTTTAATGTTGACCCTTTTAGTGCATATTCTAGTGTGTGAAATGCGATTCAAATGTGATAAAAGTGTGGGGTTGTTGTGCTTGCTTGCACCACCATGGGTGCGGTGTCACCTCCCCACCTAAATGAATAGATCATAAATGAGTAATCGGTTTAAATAGCTTCAGTGTCCTGCTTAAATGGTGTTTGCAAAGGTGTGTCAGTGCATATTCCACGAAACACAAAGCAGCTACAGGTCTCAGTTCCACAGCTCCGCCCCCATTTGTCTATAATGGGCACTGGGTCAGGAGGGGTCGAATGACTCAACAGACTTGTCCTTTAGCTCTCTAAACTGAACATCTTTGGCACCTTTTGGCATCTTTTTGAAGAAATTTGAGGACATCATGTGTTCTGGGATGTAGTGACTTGTATCTTTTCACTTTAGATTACACAGTTAACTGATCGTGCAAAGATAAATCTGCAGATTAATCTACAATGAAAACAGTTGCTAGTCCTTGAACATTGGCTCCAATATTATTTCAACAAACTTACACTTTACTGTCACAAAATGTATTCACCCCTCTGTCGTGCCACATTTAATGATGAGAGAAAAGCATGGAGAATGAAGGCAGTTTATATTTTTGTACTGTATGTTCAGCCTTCTTTTAACAATATAACAAAAGCAAGTGAGTAATTAAAGTTAGATTAAAGCTTATCTTTCAGATATCCACGACAACCATGATAACTGATATAACCTTTGACCAGTCCATGCATTACTTCTCTCTACAAAGTCAAAATGGAGACTCTGGAGCAGAAATTATAATGACCTCATAAGACAAAAAAGCAGAGGAGGAAGGGAAAAGACAGAAAAGGATGAAGAAGAAGAGAAGATAGAATATAATCGCACATCCATTTTAGAATAAGTGCCGTTGTTGTCATATATATCTAAAGAGACTTTTAACCTCTAGATATTTGGTGCAATGTACAAAAAGGATGTTTTCATGTTGTTGATGTGTTCATGTAAAATGTCAATGTTTTGGTTACAGCAATGTTAACAGTGATGTAATGAAATATGATCATTTTGTAATACAGTAAATACAAAAAAACATCATACTGTCGTCTCATGTCTGTTTTGTGTGAGGGCAGTTTTTAAAAGGTTCTTTATTAAACGTAGAAATGCTCAAAATTCAACTTCTTTTTTGTACTTTATTCCATAAAACCCATAAAAACGCCAACTTTTGTACTACCCAGGAACAATAACTCAAGTGAACTGAAGGACAGGATTTTCCTCAGGATGTGACCCACGCCCACTCATTGTTTTGGGAATCGGCTTCTGAACAAGCCTACTACTGAGGACCACAGTCCAGAGTGTGTGTGTCGTGAGGTGAGCGATAACACCTAACCAGTATCCAATCCGTGGGGGGAAGCAGGGGCCATAAACTACACAGATAAGCCCAGAATGATCTGTTTGACTGTACACCAACACACTTAGAGTTTCAAAGAACACGCCTGCTGGGGCTCTTGCTTACATGGATTTCTTCAAAAGGCTATTTTCTGCACTGAGGGATGGACTGAGTGGAGTCAACTGACTTTGGGAAACAAAACAACACCTTTATTTGGTCAAACAGACTCATTCCTGTCCAGTCATGACCGGCGTGGAGTTGCGGTCACTCACCCAGCCTGTGGGCATCATGCGAACAGTGGCAGCCGTCCTGACTTGTATGTGTTTTAGCCTGGTAGCAGCCGCAGGGTATGTCTCGTCATCCTACTGGGCATGGTGCATGTTCACCTGGTGCTTCTGCTTCTTCTTCACCTTCCTCATTCTCATCCTGGAGTTTACCACTGTCAGTACTAAATTACCTTTCGCCTGGGATGACTTCACCACCGCCTTTGCTATGCTGGCGAGCCTCATGTGCCTCACCGTCTCCATCATCTACCCCACCTTCTTCACCTGCAAGACCTGCCACCTCCAGATCGGAGCCTCTGTGGTGTCCTGGGTCTGTTTTGGGGTGTATGCAGGTGAAGTGGCCTTTACTCGCCTTCGTCAGACTGGGCAGAACAGCGGCTTCCTTTCCACGTTGCCTGGCATAATGAAGATGCTGGAGACGTTCCTCGCCTGTCTCATCTTCACATCCCTGGAGAAAGGCCAGTACTCTGCCTTTCCAGGACTGCAGTGGTGTGTGGCCGTGTACTCCTTGTGCTTCATCTTTGCCATCTTCATAATCCTGCTCACCGTTGGACAGCTCACCTCTTTTTTCCCGTTCTCCTTTGACAAGCTGGTGATCGTCTATAACATTTTGGCAGCAGTGTTGTATATCACAGCTATGGTGATCTGGCCGCTGTATAGCTTCCACAACAGTACGAGACCCAGTGACTGTGGCCACCTCTGTGCCTGGGATAAACTGGTGTTGGTGACTTTTATGACAATCCTCAATGCTATTGTTTACACCATGGACACTGTCTACTCAATATGCCTTGTGTTCTGCGTCAGTAACCAGTGAAGCTGCTGCTCAACAAAACAAAATGTGTCCTAGGTTTGCAAACTTTGACCTATGTCTTAAAGAGATTAATTTTGTTGTTGTTTTAGACAAAGTGCAATATACTTAACCCCTTGAAGGTCCTCAGAAATAATCACGTTAAAGATCCTTACACACATAAATGTGTATGCATAAAAACAAGCCATAAAAATGTTAAAAATCTTTCTTTTTTTTTAAATTTTTTTAAAATAGTTTTTTAGACCAGCATCAGCCCTAATCATACATATCAAATTTTAATTAGTTTTTTAAAAAATTAACCCTTAAATTGCCATGTTTTTGTCATGATGCGCATCATTTTATGGTCTAAAATACACAAAAAATACATGAAAAAAATTGAGAACTCTGAAAAATTCACCATCTTGCAAAATTATAAGCAATATGCATGAAAAACTGATGAAATATGCTAAAAATAAAAATCATAACACACTAGAAAGTGCTGAAGACCCTCAAAGGGTTAAAGTCAAATTAGTTAATGATTAAAACTGTCATAAAACATGATATACAGCCTATAAGAACTTTGGATCCTGATACACAAAGAGTGATCAAACACTGCAGGTAATAACACTGAGCATTTACCTTGGTTTATTGCACTGTGTGATAGTCTAGCTCTGCCACATGTAAATCTGTGTGCTTTCACATTCATTTCTTGTCATTTCTTTATTTGGGGGTGGTGCAGCTTTCCATTAAAGGAACAGTTTGACATTTTGAGCAACACACTAATTTGATTTCTTGCGGAGAGTTAGATGAGAGGATTAATACCACTCATATCTGTACAGTAAATGTGTCCAAGAAATAGTCCGACTACAACGAGTTGTTTTGACATTTCAGTTTTGTGTGGATGATCAGCAAGATGATCAATCTAGGAGGGATTGAAGATCTTGTGACAGTAGACATTTTTGTCTAATGGCACATTGTCCATTAAAGCTAGGTAATGACTGATCTTGTGGAAAAACTATTGAACAGTTGTTCAGTGTGTAATGCTTGAACAAGAAAGATGGTGTGGTTAAAACAGTGAATGAGTTTATTCTGAAAGAAATGAGATGAAAGCAGTGCTAAAGCCATCATTATCATGTCCACATGGAGTAGAGGCCAGGAGGACGGTTCACTATAACGAAGTGTTTGTCATGTTTTCCAGGTTGGGTGTGAAAGACTAAGAACAAGACTGTTGGTGAAGAGTTGATCGATAGGTTTAAGTTGAAAATGGCTGAAAATTCAGACATGACACAGTAAGCCAATTAAACCATTAAGATGCTCTGATATGTGATTGTTAACTAATGATGACAGAGATCTAATGGTCAAGAGTCAGTGTTGCCAGGTGTACGATAATTTTGCCCTCTGTACCATGTACGATCAATAATCCAAAAAGAGGCCAAAAGTACGATAATTTGACAGTTTCCGTGAACGTGTGGTTCAGCCTTGCTCAAATCTGCCATACAGTTTTTGTGAACTCTGAAGGCATCTCATGTCATGTGACATTTCCAACCAATTGTAATTTTCAGGTTCTGTTGCTGATGGAAGCACAAAGAAGCGTGCAGGCTAAGCTAACCCAACGCTGACGGTAACCTTGTGTTTATTGTGCAGACATGATAGCTAATAATGGTTTTTCCAAAAAAATGACCAACTACTCCTTTAATCCTAGTGGTATGAAAAACACTGTCTGCTTAACTGCCCATTTGTACTGACGACAGATAATATGAACAAGAGAGAGAAACGCCAGTGAAGGAGAGAGAAAAAACGAGGACAGAGAGATTGACGTAGACACACAGAGGTAGGATGTGTGGGAAAAGTGAAAAAGAAAATCCTTTAATCAACAGGCAGCAGCAGCATGTGGATTTGGATTTATCACAAGGTGTTATCTGTCTTTTTTCTTATTCAGCTTCTTTTCTTCCTCGGTGATTTGGGGGGCCAGGGGGTGGAAAGCTAGAAAGTATGACTTTCTTTTCTTTTCTTTTTTAACCAAGTGGAAACGTAAAAAGGACGTCATCCAAATCTCACTTGTAATCCCACAGCTATTGTGCTACCTGGCACACCAATCTGTGTGAGTGAGCTCGGGTCAAATGGAGCAACTGAAGCGTGAAGTTTTGCTTTTCTTCTCCTGTCAGCCTGTCAGAAACACAGAACACACTTAAGTCAGCAGTCGCTGTAAGTCAGACATATTTCCTGCTATTTCAAAGGCATTTTATGCAAAGAAGAAACCTCAATAAATAACTTAACATCAGACTTAGACTTCTTTTATTGATCCCCCATAGGGGGAAATTTACACGTTACAGCAGCAACAATAGACAAGAAAGAGTGAATAAAAGCAACATTGGAAAATAAAGCAATAGCAAAATAAATATGTGCTGTGATGATAAATAAATATTTACACTATGGAATATTTACATTACGGAATATTTATACTATGTATCATAAAATAAAATGTGAAATGTACATGTATGGACAGGAACATGGACAGGAAGGATCAGGTAGATTTTATTCTCAGTGCCTGAGTAGCCTCTGACTCACTTAAAAAGTCACCCCAGGTTTCTGTAACCAAAAGGAGCGCATTTTATCTGCATCCTCCAAAAATAATGCAGATGCCCTTTGGGAAAATCACTGACTGACAAGATGCATCACCCCTCTGGTTCCAGCAAAATTGGTCTTGTGGTGTGGTAATTATGGGCTTTTAAAGTTACTAAATGTGACCTTCAATTATAGCACCCCATCAGGCTAATCAGTATGGGCTCTTAAACACCAGAGCACAGTGCCAAAGTGCAAATCCAATCTCATTTTGTTAAAGTCTAAATTTTCAGACCTCTTTTCATTCTTGATTTTGTTTTAGATTTTAGTCAAGTACCAGTTATACAAATGATATATACTACATCTATACTGCATGTGTTTATATTTATGTATATGTACACAGTATGTGTATGACAGTCTTTCTACATCCTTGCTCAGCTGCATGCTGTGAGCCACAACGTTGAGCACAACAGATAACCGTAGTTGTAAGGCTAACAGGATATGAGTCACTGGGCCTCACATCTACTGCGTTTCCTTTTTTATGGTCATTTTCTTCCATTAAACTTCTCCTCTGATTAGTGGCCTTTGATTCAACTGTGCAGCAATCAGATGAGGACATCATGGACATGAATTACTGCATATCAGTTGGCACAACTTCAAGAACGTCTCTATTAGAAAGAAACCTTTGTATGGGTGTGGGAGTCTGAAAGTTTGCACTGTTCCTATGTCAAACGTTAAAGTGTGGGGACATGGGTTTAGAAATATGACACATAAGTGCCATTCCTCTCTATTACACCATCCTGTACACACACATGACGTTTGAGGTGCTTATTTTGAGCTCTGTCCACTTGGCTCAGATCCATCCCTTTCTGCACATACAGGCTTTCACTTCCATTAAAATTCAAATGTTGCATAAATGCTTACTAATGTATTTTTTACACATTTCTTTATCCACGTGAGAATTACTTTTAAAAGTAGCTTCCTGACAAGTAAAAATTATGATTGTCAACTTTGTTGGTAATAAAACATCACAGCCTTTCAGTCTTGGCAAATGCCTTGAGAGTTTTATTACAGCTTCAAAAAGAATGGCTTTGATGTTTGACGATGTTCGGTTGGGGCTTTTTAGGAGAATCAGAGGATACCTTTGCAAGGAAATATCTGATCCATATTGGCTTTACGTAGTTCTTCAAACTGCCCCCTATGAAGGACCAGTTATTAACCTGAATACTGGGTCCCAATTAGTAAACCCATTAATAAATAAACCCTCCCAAAATAATAAATCCCAGATTTTGTGGAAATTAAACCATAAACACGTGAAGATCTTAGTTAAAACAAAACATTGTTCTTTCTCCTCGAACAGTCACAGACCAAAACTATTAGACTCAATAGTCACATCATCACATCATCAACTATCAAGTTACACACATCCACACTCTTCCCAGCCTCCACACATGATAAACTGAGCTCCATCATAAATCATGTTTAAGTCTAATTGCAGACAAAAACTGATTCATACAAAAAAAACCTCCTTCAAACACACACACGCTGTTTATATTATGTGTCACCTCTGTTAGCTTGTGAAATGCTAATGGCACAAGCAGCACAGAGATGCTGCATGCCGAGTCCACAGCAGTCAACAGCTCCATCTGGCGTCTGTATGCAGATAAACAGCTACATTAACAGAGTTTTAACAAAGGTGAATCCACACCAATTAGCTGGTGTCACTTAAAGAGGTCGTGCACACTAAATGATATGACTGTAATGTAATGAAACACATTAATGATGTCTTCATGGTGACATTTCTTACTAAATATATATAAACCTGCATTTCATGGGTCAAAAATGGCTCATCTAGTGTTTTAGCTCGGCTTGAACCTTGCAAGGCCAGTGCTGAGATAAAGTAGACAGGCTGGGATTTATCTACAGTACGAACTTTATTCTTTTTTAAAAGAACTGGTGGTGGGTGGTAACACCCGCCTCTGTGACACAGCAGTCATTTTTAAATATATGCTAATCAAGACTCATCATTCACGGGAGTTTACTAGCATGAATGTATAAGGAGAGCTGGATACAGCATTAGGCATTAGAGGGCTCCATTCATTCCTATGAAGCTGCTCCGTGCCGCATGAAGCCAAAAACTGTTGACTTCCTGGGAGTAAAACTATCCTGATCTTTCACGTTGTTGGACCCATACAGCATGGCGTATGAGCATCTCTGGCCTTGGATCAAGTTCTGATGGTGATTTCACGGGGGTTGTGACTCTCAAAAAAATGTATCCTGCGCCATTCACAGGAGTTTATGCTATAGAGAGAGAAACAGAGAGAGAGACAGAGGGTTCCAAAAAGAGAGAGAGAGCCCAGAGCTCTGTCTTTGGGCTTTGCTGAGCTTGGAGGACAAAAGAGGCCTCTGTGGCATAGGTGCCTTATAGTTTGGTGTCATTTTTCTCTGGCCAGGGAACCAAACCACTCCTGCCTCACACAGCCATGACCCCCCCACACCCTCCTCCACTCCGCCCAATTATGCAGTGGGCAGAGTTAGGCTCAGAATTAGAGGTGAAGTTACACTTTAATCATTTCTTGACACTTTTTAATTGACAATTGAAGCAGAAAGTAAACAACATTAAGCTAATAAGCAGCCTTGTTAGCTGGCTGCATTAAGAGGCCTATTTTCCCTGCAAGAATAGAGTGTCCAGTTTTAATATTTAAGTAAAACTGCATTCATTTATCTTTAAGCTTTAACAGCTAACTGGCCCCTGGCTGCTGTGTGTCATCTTAACCACTGGAGATTGTGGCTAAAAACAAACAGAAGAGTCAGGTAGTAAGAAGTGACCAAATCAGCTGAACATACAGGCACAGAGATTGATTGATTGATTATTAGTATATTCTGTCTTACATCCTCTGACCTCAACGCACAGCGTCAGCCACAGAGGCGCCACTTTGGACATCATCTCATTCATTTCTTCCTTAATTTCTTTCTCCTCCACATACAAGCGCACACACACACACAAATACACACATACTCTTCTGTCTCCTCTTGACGATCAGCGGTGGACTATTGATTCAGCTTGCTTGAGACCACAAACGTATCACAGTCGCACTGCTGTTACCTTCAGAGAGTTCTCCAGTCGGTTCCAGCTGATGTTTTGTCACGGGCCAGCCGTGGTTGGCGACTGACACGGCTCTGATATGATCTCAGTGCACATCCCCACGGGGGGGAAGCTTGACATAAAAAGACAGGAGGTGCGTGCAGACTGTTTGAAGCCAGAGTGACTCATCTGAACAAGAGAAAGACGAAGGGCTATGACAAAAAAAAAAAAAACTGTTCATCAGAAACAGGCCTGAAGGGAACTGAAATTAAAGCAAATTCAAGTCAATGTCAAAAAAAATGCAAAATAGAAGATTTTAGATTAAAAAGCATGACCAAGTACTTTGATCTGAAGATACAGAGTATTGGTGTGTGCATTGGTGATCACTTTTCTGGAAGCAATGCAATCTCATACGTAGGGCAGAGATATGAAACACTTAATTTATAGGGACTGATATATGAATTCAGCAAAACAAGCAAAAATGTGGGCATTTAAGGACAAGTTAGGGACACAGAACATAGAAAATACATATGAGCAGTTGTGTCTGGCATTTTAAAACCAGAATTTGTTATCGTCTTGACCACACTGTGGCTGGTCCGTAAAGCATGCCTGTGCTGTCTTCCTTATAAAAGTAATATAATGCTAAAACAAGACTTAAATAAGAGACAGTAGGCTAAAAACAGGATTTAGTGCTGGGCTGTTATATTAGACTGCATCAGTTGTATCCATGTGTACTTGAGAGAGTTTTAGTTTTTTTTGACACAGCCGTCCTAACCTTGAAAAATGAGAGCAGACATTGCCTGCACTGGAGAAAACAAAGTGTAAATGAGCCATATCATTGTCCTGGCATCCTGAGTGCCACCACACACCACTGTCCCTGCAGGGCAGGCCTTTACACACAGCTGTGTGCCACAGTTTACTCCTACATTTACATGTCTCAAAAAATCCTCCTGTCTGGTCTGGGTAGGACCGGTCAAACAGGGAGAATAATACGTCATCAACTTCCCACTGTCCCTTCTTAACCCCCTTTGATTCTTTACACTGGTGGAAAATGTAGGATTGGAGTACATACTGTAAACATGCACTCACACACACTCACACACTCACACACTCACATCTCCTGTACCTGTTCCCTAGACTGTCCAAAAGCAGATAAATGTCTGTGTGAGTGTGTCTATATGTGTGGCAGCCTGGATGACAAATACATGAAGTTAATGGCATAGAAGTAGGCAGCTTTCCCAGACAATTACCATCAAATCTCTCCCACAGCGCGCAATCTCATCCTCCCTCCACCGTTTTTCCATTTCACCCTAATTTCTCTTCCTCCGTCTCAGGTGCCCCTGGCCACCATCAAGGTGATTTATTCCCCAGGGCGCTTCTGGGCTCTGCTCCATTCCTCTTTCTGCCTCTCTTTCTCTCTCTCTCTCACACACACACACACACACACACAGTAAAAAAAAAAGTTAGTATCACTTTACGGTTGCAGAATCTCCAGCTATAAAAGCACCTGCTGCAAAGGAAAAGTAAAGAAAAAGAGAGAGACAGTGTGTGATTTTACACCAGCAACTGGTCTCGGCTATGAGGAGATAACAGACACCCATGGGTGGGACTTTCGCATCCAAAGGCGGGGTGACGTTTCCCGCATAAATACTCGCAGTGCGTCGAGGCGCTACATGACCCTGAGAGTGACTCCTCATCAGCTAAGAGACGCATCTCCCCGCGCACAGCGTTTCCTTCAGGAGTGACCTGCGTGGAAAAATCCTGGAAAATCAAACAAAAAGATAATGTTGGCGTTTGAGCGTCTGACTGTGGAAATCTGACATCACGCCACCGGATAATGGAGAGGAGCGCACAGGAGCGCACAGGTAGGTGGAATCACATTCACATTAACATTTACATGTGTTTATGAAATTGAATCAAATGCTGTTTTTTTGTGAAAGATTATGCTCCTGTTTGTGTTTTTTTTATAACATCTTTTTTTTTTAGTCTTTTATTTCTTATATGTCGGGTTAGAAAAATGCTGTGAGCCATAAAGTTTTACTCATCAAACTCAGATTTGATGAGCTTCAAATGTCTGTCATGGCTCTGGGCTGTGGCTATTATAGTTTGGTGGACAAACACTTGGAGCCCCGTGCAGCCTGAAGGGGACACAGGGGCTTCAAGTGTTTGTTTTCTCAACAACGTGCTGCGGGCTGCGCGTCACTCCCGTGTTTTGAAGCGCGGTTCAGTGAATCCTCACGTCACACTATTTATTTGTGCAACACATTTTCACAGCCTCGGGTCGCAACGCCTGACAACTGGCAGTTATAAGATTATTATTATTATTTTAGGTCACCTACAAGGCGACCAGGTGAGGACATGTAAGTAGTTCCAGGCTATTCTCACAATGGCAGCATGGGCTCACAATTAGGGTGCCAGTTGGCCATTGCTCTCGTTCAAGGCTGTATATTCATTAATTAAACTCTTACAATATATTTATGTGTATAAAGGATAGCTTCATAACTTTAAGGTTCCAGAGAAAACAATGTGGTGCACTGATATTTTTATTTTTATTTTAGTTTTCTAAGTGCAGAATGCAAATCACAATAACGGTACAACCAATAGACAACTCATTGTTTTGCAGTCTACATGTTTAAATGACAGTAGTGATCAAACACAAAGAAAATGTAGTGAATGGTGCTTGTTCAGTTGCATTATCATGCAATGCAATGTGATAGATTATTTGCGTGAAGCAAAAAAAAAAAATGCATAATGCACACTGCAGTGAGTTGATGCAGATCCAGAGGAATTTCAGGCAAAATATGTCAAATGGAGCCTTTTTTTTTAAAATTCTGCTAATATTTGCTGTTAAGCCAAGCTGTAACTCCACAGCCGCTCAGCAAATGTCCATAATGTCAATTACTACTGCAACATCAGTCTTTGTATACTACACTTCCTGCTGAACCTTGAATTAACAGTTTAATTACATTTTCAGCTCAGCATGCATATCATCACATTTTTGCATGTTGAAATATAGTGCCACAGCGTATTGCTTAACTCCATCATTAATGCGCATTTGTACACTGGGATTTCACAAAACTGCTAAACTATTTTACAAACTCAGAGACTTTTTGTAATTATGTTTGGCCCAAAAACAGTGTTAGTGTCAACATAATGTATATTTATCACTGTTGCACTCCGGCTCTTTAAGGGTTACTTGACATTTGGCTGCAGGTTTTTGTGTCTGTCTCTGTCGTCCCCCCCCCCCCCCCCCCCCCCCCCCCCCCCCCCCCCCCATTATGGACACCTAATCCAACAGTAGTGACAGCACTTAAAACCTGCTTAACTGATGTCATGTTCTCCTTAAGTGCAACTTTCCATTAAGAGAAATGGCATGTTGGCCACTTGCCCAGACAATTCAGTGGAAAGTTTCTCATCTTTCCTGGTAAATATGGGCATCTTACCCAGAAGGCACACATGTGTTGTTGTGAGTTTGTATAATACAAAACATAACCTATAACACCCCTAAGAAACTATTTTTTTTGCATGGGTAGTTTTTAAGTATCCCATATAATAATTATAGGTTTTTTTTTCTCTCTCTCTCTCTCTTTTCTCTCATGAGCTGTTTCCTACCATAATCCAAACGGACGCCAGCACCCCATTTTTCAACATGGATGCCTACAATTGGATGCTGGGGTCTGAGAACGTCAGCATGTCTTCCGCACAGCCCTACCCCAGCTACCCCACCTCCAAAAACATCTCAGAGGTGGTCACGCCAATGCCCTTCGATGCGGTCACAGCGGTCGTCTACACCATTGTCTTCATTGTGGGTCTTCTGGGTAACACGTTAGTCATCTATGTGGTGGTTCGCTACGCCAAGATGAAGACAGTAACCAACATGTACATCCTCAATTTAGCCTTGGCAGATGAACTCTACATCCTGGGGATTCCCTTTCTAGGCACTAACAGTGCGCTTTCCTACTGGCCATATGGGGATTTCTTCTGCAA
Organism: Pempheris klunzingeri; assembly: GCF_042242105.1. Taxonomy (NCBI): domain Eukaryota; kingdom Metazoa; phylum Chordata; class Actinopteri; order Acropomatiformes; family Pempheridae; genus Pempheris; species Pempheris klunzingeri. The sequence goes on from NC_092028.1 coordinate 14,966,735, forward strand.
GGTGTGCATGACTGCCGATACCATGAGCCAGTTTGCATCAACCTTTTGTCTCACAGTGATGAGCATCGATCGCTACCTGGCCGTGGTTCATCCTATTCGCAGTGCCAAATGGCGGAAGCCACAGGTGGCCAAGATTTTTAATGGCATGGTGTGGGTTGTTTCCTTTCTGGTTGTGCTGCCAGTCACAATCTACTCACATGTACAGCAGGAGCTCAACACCTGCAACATAACCTGGCCTGAACCGCGTGAATTGTGGTCCATTGTCTTCATCCTCTACACGTCCATTCTGGGCTTCTTTGGTCCTCTGGTTGTCATCTGCCTCTGCTACCTGCTCATTGTAGTCAAGGTAATCAGACAGATAAAATTGGCCTCTGGCTCTTGTTTGTGTCTAACTCAATTATCAATTATCTGCTCTTATAATCTAATGACACCTTTTCAATCAACCATCTCAATTTCAGGTGAGGTCAGCAGGTGTGCGTGCAGGCCTGACTAAGCGGCGGAAGTCGGAGCGTAAGGTTACACGCATGGTGGTGATCATCGTGTTGGTCTTTGTGCTCTGTTGGCTGCCCTTCTTCACTACCAACATTGTCAACCTGATTCATATAATCCCAGAGAACAAAACTACTGCTGTAATCTTCTTCTTCCTGGTGATCCTCACCTACGTCAACTCCTGCGCCAACCCGCTCCTCTATGGCTTCCTCTCTGACAACTTCAAGCAGAGCTTCCAGAAGGTGCTCTGCGTCCACAAACCAAATGGAGTCGGCACTACAGACCAGATGGGAGGTAGACAGAAGGCACCTAAGGAAAACCCCAATCCCATTTTCACACCGGGAAATCACACACAGAATGGAAAAATCCAGAGCATTCAGGTATTGCATAAACAGTACTCATGTGATCTATGTAATCTCTGAATAAAGGCATAAATACTTCTTTTGTACCACATTTTCCAGCAAGCATATTTTGTGCATTTGATAGCACAGTTCAATCCTATTCGGGCCCCCCTTTTTCAGTTTTCATTTTCTGATTGTAAGAATGCTGCATGAACCCACGTGCAGTGAGAGGCAGGAGAGGGAACACAGGAGTTTAATTCTGGGCAAAACAAAAAACACTACAGCCAACAAGGCAATGTAACTATCTCATTTGGTGACTGTCTATAGCACAGAAAACAACAAGCAGGAATGTTAGTGGAAAACAGGTGAAGTCATTGGATTGGAAAAGATTAGTTATTAGATGGAAGGACCCGCTGGTAGCATGTGGGTGGGGGGGAGAAAGAAAGAGAGCACCCAGGACAGCTCCCCAGCCGCTCCCAGCTGTAGGATCAGCACCTTGGAGAGAGCTGTGGCCTGATGCACTGAATAGTCTATTTATCTGAGAATGGCCCTGACATTTTAATTAGACTGATTTTACACAATTTTCTGGTATAAACTGGTCCCATTGCCCGAATGAAATACTTTAATGTTAAAATTTAAAAAGAAGGGTGAAAAAATAGGTAGACATAATTATTCAGCTTCAGTGCCATTAGTGGCCCCCACACTCACAGCGCTCAGTGTATTGTCGCCCCAATGTCTTTCTTTCTTATGTGTGAAAATGTGACCTCCAGAGACGAAGCTCACTTTATGTAACAGACAGGAAAGAAATGAGCCCCTGGTTATAACCTTCAACACCAGCATTGACAGAAATTCTTTCACTGACAATAAGACCAACAGCTCAAGTCAGAGTTTTCTGACAATTGTGTCCCTAATCTCTGTGTCTGTGGTTGTTTTTGTTTCAGCAGCCTGTCCAGGTGGAGGTTATTGGGGAGCTCGACAGTGAGCCTTTAACTTCAAAAACAGTGGTGAATGGCCAGTCATCGCTATGAGTTTTCAAACCGACCTACCACGCACATAGCGTACTACGGCATGGGACTTTTACTGCTGGACCTTGTACTGATGCGTATTTCCTGTCTTTATCGCTGATCCTGCCTCTCTGACTGGGACATTTGTGGAGAGGACTGTGGAGAGAAAACTACATACAGCATTCATTGCTAACAATGTTAACACAGCATTTTTGTTTGCATCCTTATGTGTTTGTGCTGTTAATAGGTTGGCTGCATTGTACAGAGCATTAGTTTATGTAATGATGTGAGATCTCAGTACGATACAATATGCAGTCACCAGATTTTAAAATGCTGTAAATTCTCAAATAGCTTCATTAACCTAAACTGCAGAGAAAACCAGCCTTTTAATTTCAGTTATGTTTTTCTCTCTAATTTCTGTTTTGGACTTTTTAGCAAGAAAGCTTGTTTCCTGATCTTCTTTTGTTTTATTTGCTCCAAATGTAAACTCAACACCATCTCTATGTCTTCCTGTTATCTTGATTAATTTGGTTCAATGTACATTTCACAGCATTAAGAGGCATCGGTGCAGGAAGTGTAGAGGTGACAGTACAAGCTAGCTTCACACCAATTGACTGGATTTAATTTATGAGTGACAGCAGTAACTCTCTTACAGCAACAGTTATTAACTGTGATGGAGTTAACTTCTGGCAGACATTACCATGAGATGATTGATACCACTGTTGTATCTGTCCGTTAAATAATCTATAAGGCCACAGCCAACAGCCAGTTAGCTCAGAGTTGCTGGTGGGATGCTTTTGTTCCCTTTGTTCCCATTTGTCTTTATGCTAAGCTAAGCTAACCAGCTGCTGGTAGTAGGCTCATATTTGATCATTCATATTTGTGATCATGCATGTATCTTTTCTTACACACCAAATATATTTCAAAACAACATTTTTGAGTATATCTTATTAAAATCTGTCTTTTCTTTTAATGGAAAACAAAAAAAATACTTTTGGACTTTGGGGCAGTTATATAAATGTATCCAATCACATTCATAAGCTAAAGGTGCTCCAAGTTTAGTTTCATTGTGACTTTAATGGGTAGACACGAGACGCAACTAAAAAACAAATTAGTACATTCTCCAAAAATGGGACCTGTTCCCTTAAGAGGAGAAACTCAATAGAGTGGTAGTTAAACAACTACTTGCTAAGTAAGAAAACAGTAGAGTAATGGCGACCTGAGCAGAGAATGAAGTTACACATTTACTCTCTGTGTGTTGTAATAAGAGCTTCTCTGTCCTTTATTTTTGTCGTCAGGACGGCCGTGCCTGCATGTGAGACTGTAAACTGCTCAGTGAGTGAAACCGTAGCGCAATGAAACCAAGCCGAAAAATGAGTCAGAGCTGCTGCCCAGCGACAGACTCGGCTAAACCTACTGAGTTAACGCGGCAGCAGAAAAGCCAGAGGAGGTTGTCAGTCAGCGATTGTGTACAAGAATCAAACAAGAGAACAGGCTGTGGGGTCACAGGGGTGGAGGCGGGGGTGAGGAAAGGTGGAGGAGCTCATTTGTTTTGGTCTGAGATGCTAACTGAACTTTAAACTGGAGTTAGCGCTGTTCTGCTGGTTATTGTAAAGCAGGTTATATTTAATATTTTTGATGTACATGACAATTATATTTCTTTTGGCTTGTTAGTTTCGACTTCGATGTTAAAAAGCTGTGAAAAATGCCTTGAAAAATCACAGCCAAATATTGTCTTGTAGTGGATTTATTTGCAGCATCTCCATAGCTGTAACATGAACTGAGCAAGACCGTGTTGACAATGTTTATTGTTCAGGTTGAGCTTCTTTGAAAATCTATCCACTAATTAAGATGGACCCATGGAGACGCGGATACCTTTAAGGGATTTGTTTGTATTTGTAAAAACTGTGATTTTATGATCTAATAGGACCATGGAATTCCATGAAATATACAACAAAAATGCTAATTAAGTCATTCTGTTAGCCATCATGAATATTAATAAATGATTAAGTCCATTTTGCATGTTCACCCTGCATTAATCCTACACAGTACAATGTATGGCTGCTAACGTGTGCCTGTATAGAACAAAACTGTTATATGTACATTAACAAAGACAGTTGATGTTTATTGTCGCTGTGATTTATGAATATCATATGGCAGGTTTATGTTTCAGACTGAAGCACTTTATCGTTAATTTCAGTAGAGAGAGGACAGTGGCAGCTTTACGCTTGAATGTTAATATGTCCCAGCATGAATCAATTTAGCTTCATTTTTTTTTATTTTTGTGAATGAAGTTAAAGTCATTTTTTCAAAAGCAGAGGGAATAACAAGAAAAAGGATCTATTATTTCCCATCAGGCAAGTCATCGGAACAGATTTGGATGCAATTCGACTTTAGAACAATGGCTTGCCAAAAAAATTAAATATTTACATGAAAATATGAAAAGCAGATGAGGGGAGGCGGTTCTAAGTGTCCCTGTGAGCTGAGTCTTTATTTGTTGTTAATGGTGGTGGGTTTTGTTTGTTTGTTTTCTCCCAGACTGATGATCTAGCAACCCTTTCACTGATACTTTAATAAATGCAACCATATCAAAAAATACTGTGGAGTGCAAATTGATTAAGGATACATTTTGAGTTTTAATACAATGCCATGTGCACATTATTAGAGTTGTTGGTCACTGTAAGCTTAGTTATCTCCAAAATGCAAAAATGAAGTTCAGCCTGAGCTAATATCAGGCTTCAGCAGTCTGAGTCGCACAAAACTCAGTGTGCCAAAGCGTAATTTTATTTTAGCTTAAACTTAAGACATTTTTGCATGCAGTAATAGCTGTGTATTTAAGTCTCCATTTACAGTGCAGACTAGAGAGGGATCACCCTTTTAACAAGTAGGGAGAGGAGGAAGGATTACAGCAAACTATAATTATTTGTATTTAGACAGGGTAATATAAGAAAAACTATTCTTCAATCTGATAGTGATTCAAATAAATACATAACACAAATGAGATGTTTTGCGTACAACATGCGTACCTTGGTTTAAAAAAGTGCTTGGCAGAAGACCCGCAGTATACAAAGTGTGAAAAACACTGAGCTGAAAACTGTGCGTGATAAGACAAAGAAAAAGACGGCTGATGAAATGTAGATGGGTACACGTAATCTCAGAGACACCTGCTGCCTCTTTTCACCCACTAGCTTCATTCAGACATACTGTGCAATTGCTTTCACAGATGGGGCACAGTAAGTTTAAGTCGGTAAGAGCACAGACTCCATCATTATCTTATTATCTATATATTGTACAGTTTCACACCATGTGTTATTGACAGGATTTGATTGAGCGTTCATTCAGTCAAAACTTATAATAATAATACGGTTTGTGAAATTGAACTGTAGCACAGGTGTCTTTGGCAGCATCCACCTGAACATTGTACTTTTCTTACTGCTATTTTCTCTCTTTTCTGTTGCTCCTTAAACTCACCCCTATGTCTTCCCTCATTTCTCTCTATATACTCTATCTCTATAACATATACTGTACTATCTTTTCTCAGCCCTTATGACACATCTGTTTACTGACAGCCTGTTTTTGTGGCTGGGTGTGGGGGTAGAAACACACTCTGTACCTTCTGCAGCTTCTGATTACCTTGGTGTTTGCGGTCCTGCTGCTTTTGTTCCATTGACTTTAATGTCAGGTGAAAGAACCAGTATTATTGTCAAACAGAGAAAAAAAAGCACCTTACCTTAGTTTTTTGACTCTTGGGTCATTCCAAGAAAAATCGGCCATGAATGAATAACATTTCACCAAGAAAACAAAAATATATGTTTCTAATGTTCTGTCACTGAATGGAATAATGATTGCTGTACACACAATCAAACCCACACGTTCTACATAGTGAGAAAATGGTCTTATTATTCAACTAATCTCAAAGGTGTTTTTATATCTGGGCAGAAATGGCATTGATTTGTCTCTCTCATTAGTTTTTAATAGCACACTGCAGCAAACTGCAATAAATCCCATGCACTGTACATGGCTGCTGGTGCTCTGGGCAGTTTTTGACTTTGGTTTTAGAAGGTCTAAAGCACACTGGGAACATTTCATCTCACATAAGAGATCACTAAAGTATCTCCGGTTATTTCTATCCACGTTAGCAACATGGACTCTCAATAGATGGCTATGACCTGCAAGGTGAGGGTTATGTGTCCGATGGCGACAGTGGAAGACATCACTAGGTTAGGTTTATTAGCCTGGCTAGCTTGTCTGTTTGTTTTGTAAGAAGGTAGGTGAAAATATGATTGAAACTCTGAATGCATACAGCTTGAATACAGCACAAATGTCCATAAGGAAGTAAACATTTTGAGATTTGAACTGTTTCTGTAGGTGAACGTATGCAGGAGTAGTAAAATATACCAAATATACAATGATGATAATAAAGATTGAAAGAAGTCATTTGAATGCTCTCAATATTAACTTCATAGCAACCATAATGTCATACAATTGCATTTAATACTGTTGATGCTGATTCAAAAAGGTACAGATATGCAGAATATGATTAAGGTTTATTTTATCTAATGAATTTTTGATGAATTTGTATTTGTAATTTGTATTTGGATCAGCTGAGTTTGTGTGGGGTGGGAAGTGTGGGAAACCTGAGCACCAGGAGAAAAACCCATATAGACACATGCAAACTCCATACAGAAACAAGATGTCAATAACCCCACTCAGTGGCCCATTTTAATCTTACTGAGTCTCCAGATTAGCAAATTACAAGTGAGAGAATTTACTTTTCAGTCCTGCTTTAGTAATATTATGCCACTGTGCTCTGACCGCTGGCCTAGCAAACCTTACTTTGTAGCCTGAGCTCCAACTAGCCTGTTACTAGTTAGCCTGTAAAGAACACGGGTTCGATTACAACCTATTCTTTATGGTGGTAAAGATTGATGGTGGTCAGACCCTTAGGTGTTACCGGGGAAACGGAGTCCTGGCTTGTGAAAAACTTTAGATTTTGGTTGCAAAATACATGAAAATATAATTGAATGATCTTAATGTTTTTTTCTTTGGCAAATGACCATGGTATAAGCAGGATAATGATCTTATTGATCCAGGGACATCCTATCCTATCATCAGTGTTCTAGTGCTGCTGGGAAGACATAAATCAGATACCAGGAAACTGACCGCACATCTCTATGGACACACACGATGTGTTTGTTGACAATGAGAGTTGCCTCACTGAATAAACTACATGTCAGTCTGTGTAGTGACAGTGAAGAAAGGAATTTAACTGGTGGAGGTGAAAGAAATGCTATAAGTTACAGGGAATGTGTTGAAAGTTGCATTCCTGTATTCAGGAGCATAACCAAGCTGTGCATAACCAAGGCACATTTTGGAATGAGTGGTACACAAGTGGAAAAAAAGCTTTAAAGGCAAAGTATGTTACTTATTTTTGCAGCATTTTTTGTTATCGGCTCAACAGCAATCAATAAATCAATTCATTTGACAAAAAAGAAAAAAATTTGGTACCTGTGGCTGGCCTGTAATAACCCCATCCAATAATTTCAGCTAACCTTTTAGCAAGTTAGCAAGCGAGTTACATGCAGGAAGTGTGAGGCTGTTGGAAATATCAACATTTTCCGACATAAAACTAAAAGAAAAGTAAATAAAAGAAAAAACATATTTGGCAGCATATCACAATTGTGAAAAATATAATATTATAATTGCTTAATTGGTTCTCTAGAATATCAATGTTGATGAAACCATTTCTCCCAAATTTCGGCTTTGTTTCCCAGCACTGTATTTACATGAATATTTAGAGAATAATGTATCTCCCCTTTCCTCTAAAAATGGCCGATTGTTTTCCCCCACAGCCTTGTTTTTTCCCCAACATATTAAAAAAGAATAAAACCTCCGTGATGAGTTTTTAACTGATTATGAAAAAGTCAGAATTTAATACTGATGCCTCTATACGACATAGATAAGCAAACAAGACCATCAGCGAGAGGACTGGCTGTATTGGCTGTTTGTATTTTGTAATTCTAAATGCCTTCTCATGAAGCGATTTGCCCTGAGTTGTCCCAGCTCCCCTCCCTGTCCTCCTGGGGCAGTCCTTACCCCCCACTGCAGCACTTTGTCAGGCTGGTCTGGCCAGATATTAACCAGGAGAAGCACAGAGTTCAAGCTGGCTAAGCTTACCTCTTATCGTGGTGGCACCACCCACTGCGGCACTTGGTCCGGCTTGTCTGGTTTGGATGGTAAAAGATGCCGTGGGCAGAGATCGTCTCAAGGTCTGCCGATCTCAATCCAACCTCCAGGCTTCATTTTCCAATTTGTATTTCTATTTTTCTGTGGTTTCAGCGATGCTCAAATGTAGTGTTTATTCTGGGAAACACTGCTTTAGTCCACAGGGGCCATCAAAATTAACACAAAATGAAAGTTCACTCTAGCTGCCTTAATGTGTCTCTATTTGATCTCTCATCATCTCAGGCCAAAACATCAAAACAGGTGCAACACATAGTTTTCATCAAATAGTTTCTAGTGTTAAGTAAAACCTTGCTAAAACAGTTTTTACTACTTCTCTAGTGCCTGTGGCGATATTCACCTATATTCACCCTCACACATGCTGACAGCTGGAGAAATGTGTGTTGCTGAAGGAAGGTTAATTAACATTTTTCATTGCAGCAGCGCACGTCTGTAATGTTGGTGCAGAGGCTTCAGGATCGTTCAGGAAACTATTTTTAATAACTAATCAAGGGAAAATAATACAACAAAGCTTGTGTGTGTGTGTGTGGTGTGTGTCAGCGAATCCTTGCCATCGGTGCTGAAAATACCTTCATCTCATTAGATTTAGTTCAAGAAGCAAAACTATTGTTGTAACCCAGACACAGATTATCAGCTGCTTCATACTGAAATATATTAACTATATTAACCACCATATTATTACCATATTAACTACTTGGTAGGTAGTCATGAAATATTATATCCCCCCATAGGATGAATTAGAATAACTTTGGTGACAATCTGACTGATCTTTCTGTGCTATCATCTGGTCCAGATTTAGATTTGTCCAATACTTTGGTTTGTGACCAAATTCCTGGAAAAAATAATGAGGTAGCAAATGGTTAGTTATCATGCCTTGAAATCCTCAGGTGCAACCCAGCACACAAATTCACTTAGATGCTGCATTAATAAAGTACAAAGTGCTGCAATACGACAATCCAGTTTCTCTCGCAGTTTGCAGTGTGTTTAGCTGCATATAGAGGAGTGAGGAGCATTGAGGAGAGTAGAAAGAAGAGACAAAGGAGTGAGTTGCCCTGTGTGGCTAATTAAAGCTGAGAGCTGTGCCCTTCTTCACGCCACGGTGTCTTTCCCTCCCTCTGCCAGGGGGGAGGCAGCATGCCTCTGTTCGTTTCAATAATGTATTAGAGATAGTTGCCACTCACAACATACTGAAACCAAGATATCTGCTTTGTTCATCAGTATCACTTTACCACTTTTTCTCTTTCCATATCTGCGTTTAAGTAATAAAACAGAATTTGCAATGGGTCATTTTTAAGAAATCAGTAATCCAGTGATGACAGCGGTTTTAGGACTATAACTGCTCTATATTTGTCAGCATCTGTCCGCATTGCTGGAGCTTTGCAAAAACAAAGTGACACTTTCTTTAAACAGGTTACTTTCTCGCCCACACCCACTTGATATTTTGGTGGTTCTCTGGAAAACTGAGCGCCCCGCAGTGGGAGGAGAGGCGCAGTAGGGAGTGCATCAGTGTGTCAGTAGCAATTAAACCTGGCCAAAAGCATGTGTGTTTGTGCCTCTTCCACAGTTTTACCAAAGAATGGACACACATGGCAAGCAGAGTGATCGCATCCTCTACAGATGGGACCAGGGATTGTTGGAGAAATTGAGATTTACAACTTTCTGAGTCAGAAGTTATTTACATCAAAGAAAAAATACAAATTTCTATGGCTGAATGAATGAACTCTAACTCAAGTCTATATCGGCACACAGCTAAATTGTCCTCTACCTAAAAAACCTGGGGCTCATACATACTATAGTCTGCTGTGGACGTCGTGTGTGTCCTGTGTGTTTGTTGACTCATGGAGCCATTTAGGTGAAGCTGTGACAGCTGTGACAAAGACTAAACTTGGACTTTCCCCCAGGGATTCTCCCCCCGATGGCATCCACTGTCGTCTTTAATATAAACACAGGGCAACTGAGCTAAAAGCCTAGTCAGTGCTGTGTGTGTGTGTGTGTGTGTGTATACGTGCTGACAGATTACCCAAACCCATCCATTAGCTATGACAGAGAAAGGTCACATTATCACCACAGCTCCCCATCTGTTTTTCTTTACATTTGCAGGCATTTGCTTCGCTAAACTCCTCTTCCACATTCAATCAATGTCAATCAATGAATCCCAGCTCCCCCTGCAACCTCCCTCATCAACTCCACTCACCCCACATTAGACCAATTACAGGAGAGGCAGTGATGAGAAGGGAACAGAGAGCAGGATATCTAAAACTGCATGTATCTAAAATCTACAGGAAGGGATGATGACTCTGTCGCACTCTTTTTATGTCCGTGTCGCTGTCTGCGGAGAGACAGATATAGAACGTAACAGGAAATTGAGAGCTCTTTCAACATAATCAAGGCTCGACAAACATGATTAATGTGATGCCAGTTATAACTGACATTTAATCTTGTAATCAACATGGAGGCTTGTGTGTGTGTGTGTGTGTGTGTGTGTGTGTGTGTGTGTGTGTGCGCACGCCATCATTTCATGGAGGCTTTGTCACTGATATAAACCTTGTACTCCGAATGTCACGCTGCTGCTTTCAATCTCCCTTTGAACACACACAAACACTCGTGCAAATATCTTTCTTTTTTTGAATCTTTAAAGTTGTTGTCAACTATCAAAATGGCTGGTGTGACTGAAAACATTTTTGTGGTGCTGGAAAACACATGTTTGAGTTTTGGAAAGTCCAAATCTTGGCATGAGGACGCTGTTTGGCAAAAAAATGTTTTTGCGAAATTCAAGAGAAGAATGTGCAGCACGGAGGGAGGAGGGCGGGGTAACACATCTGTACACAAATGCATCACAACATCTGTCTTATTGTCTCTCTCTGTGTCTCTGGAATGCAGCTATGCACTGCGTCCACATTTTGATTTAATATAATGTGCATCTTAAATAGAATCATGCTGCTGACTTTACTCAAATATGTGTTTACTATCACAGAAGATTAAGAAATTGTGGGAGAATTGTTATTGGGGGGAAAATGACGATGAATCGGTCATCAAAATCATTTCTCATCAGCTAATCTTTGCAGCAGCACTGCTGGTGGTCTAGTGTCTAGTAACAAATAAATATAAACTGGATTTGTCACATTTTTAAGAAACAAAAGATTTGTTTGTTACTCAGAACATTCAAACACGAAACTAGAAATAAAATAAGCCTGCTGCTGTCATGGTGTTGTCTCTGCTGTAATTGAATGGATGATCCTTCCTGGTCTGACTGACTGAAAACAGATGTATCAAATGGAACAGTCATCAACATTAGCCCATCCAGTGAGTGGGCATATGGGTAAAAAAAAAAAAAGTCAGCGGTCAGACATCCTGAGCAGACAAGCACTGATTTGCTTGTGTGCGTTCCCTGGAGGAGATGATGGAGGAAATGATAGTCTGACCCGAATGAGCCATCAGTATGGACGGGGAGATCTGTGGGATAACACGGTGGTGAAAACAGACATCAGTGCAGTAAAGTCAAGCTGAAACAAGGATGGTAATAATGAGTTATTATAGTTCTATTCTTTTGGTTTTGCTCTGGAGACCAGCTTTACGTGTTACAGCTGATAATCCCACCGTCAAGGCAGAAATAACAGCAAACAGTGACCAAACTGAAGCAGTCAGACACAAGCACAAATGATCACATCGTTCTTCAGTCGACTCCGACAGTATCACTTTAAATTCCTCAGCGGAATAATAACTGAAGTTAAATGAATATTGGGAGAGATTATTATCATTCTCTCTGGCCGTGAGTCATGTTAGTACTGATGTAAATAATATCTGTATGAGTGCACTTTGGTATCAACCAATAGATGGATGTACTTTACTGATCCCAGACCGGGCAGTTGTATAAACACCATGCCATGCATTCCATGAAAATACTGCATTCGACATACATAACATTAGATGGTTTTATTTTGAAAGGTTTGACAGCTATGCCATGGTGTACTGTCTAGTATTCTATCTTGTATATTGTTGGTACTATTTGAGGGTAGATGACATGAGTGCACACGGAATTACGGGTGTTCACTGTCCTTCAGTGGTCACAGTGAGGAACTGCAAGTCCACATGAAAGTTATGGCTAGTAGTGCTGATATCCATCCATCCATCCATTGACTATACTGCTTATACTTCAGGGTCACGGGGGCTGGAGCCAATCCCGGCTGAGAGGTGGGGTACACCCTGGACTGGTCAGCAGTCAATCACAGGGAAGACACATAGAGACAGACAACCATTCACACTCACACCTACGGGCAATTTAGAGTCACCAATTAACCTGCATGTCTTTGGACTGTGGGAGGAAGCCGGAGTACCCAGAGGAAACACAGAAAGACCCCAGGTTCAACCTTCTTGATGTGAGGCAACTGTGCTGATATCAATATGTACAACTAGTCATTAACAGATACACCAGTAGGCCAAATAATTCAAGTAATCCAGTTATGTGTGTATGTGTGTATATCTACACATACATAGATACACACACACACACACACACACACACACACACACACATACATACATACATTGACAGGGACATTGTTCACAAACTATTTCCTGCCACGCAGGGGCAGTGTCGTGTCATGTTGCATCCTCAGCCTCTGCCCTGAATATATCAGTTTCCTCACAGAGACAAACAGGTAGCCAGAGCGGAGGGAGGTGGTGCTATTGCGCACAAGGCGCTATCCTTGCGCAAACTACAGCATAACTGCATGCATATTCTCCCACCAGCTGTTATGGATAAATGTGAAGGGAGAGGTGATCTTTTGGGCTCCAGCACCCCTGCAGAAGCTCCAGGGATGCTCCGTTGGAGGCTCTGAAGTCTGCGTGCGCTGCGACGGATCAGTTTTGGAGTCGCCAGCTGTGCGCTTCGGCTTCACACAAGACACACGATCTGGAGGACTGGTCGCATCGTTTTCTTAAAAGTTTGCTACCTTTTTTCCACGTGTTTTTTACGGTGGGATTTCTGCTTTTGAAGTGCATTTGGAGCTGTTTACATTGTTGCGTGCGTTTCTCTGATATGGGCGAAAGCGTGCGTATCGGGCAGGTATGTTTTCTCTCCGTGGAAGTTTAGCCCTGCGCCCGCTCTCATAAACCCTCTCATCTCTGCATTTTAATTATCATATTTTAGCTGGAAAGTGCGAGAGATTTAAAACTACAGTGGGAAATGACCAGCGAGCGGAAACCGCGGCTTTGTCTCATGACAAAAGGGGAGAACGGGTATGGATTTCACTTGCACGGCGAGAAAGGGAAGAGCGGACAGTTCATCCGCAAAGTGGAGCCTGGCTCTCCGGCAGAAGCGTCGGGGCTGCGCGCCGGGGACCGTGTGGTGGCAGTGAATGGGGTCAACGTGGAGAAAGAGACGCACCATCAGGCAAGTAGATGTGCATAGTGGTTTTTACCTCAGACCAACAGTTCGCCCGTGCAGAGGTGCACCAACAGGTCGCGCTGGCTGGTGCGTGCATCCTGACGCAGATGGTTCTGGGACAGCCAGGCACCCACACCGCCCTCCTCCTGGAGTGATGGGTGGGGGAAAAAACTGTTAGTTATCACTGTGAAGCACTTGAAACTTTCTGCTTGTTTTCAGCAGTCAAGGTTTGCCCACATGAAACCCAAGTGTTACTTTTAAGAAAAACCTGCCATTGTTACAGTTGGACTCTCCAATCACATGATCCATTTCACGTGACTAACCTGCACGGTTCCTTTGTCTGGACTGAAGGTGTGCACTGACAAATGACCTCAGGCAGGCTGAGATAGCAGTCTGTGATATTGTTCCACACCTTCACTCTCTCAGTGTGACAATCAGCATGTCACTGGTGGATATTTAAACTGCCTCCACCTCTGCCTGCATGTGGTCTTGTTTCTCTCTGAGTCCTGGCTGGTGGTCAGATGGGGACAGCAGGCTCTCATAATCATTTTCTTTCCCAAGCTCACAGACACAGAGCACCAGCACAAACCACCTCTGCGTATATTAGGTTGCCTGTAACCTTGTTTCAGCTGTTGATTGTTGTGTTTGAAGTTTTCAGAGCAATTCTGCAGCCCTGGTGCTTTAACTTTGGTTAACACGAAGGCTGACGGGGTGTCAGATAATGATGCTTGCCCATATGTTAATTGTTAGAAACCCCCTCTGGTTAAAAAAAAAAAACTCTCTCTGTATAGTATGTTGAGTTTCTACAAAGTTATTGTATGTAAATCAGTGATGTCAGAGCATGTTTTTCTCTGAATTATCATATTCTAGGTCCAATTAATTTTCAGATTATTTTCTCAGTTAATCAATTAAAACAATGCCCATGACTTTATCACGTCTTGTTTTGTCCAACAGAATCAAAAATATTCACTTTTCTATCATGGACAGGAGGGAAAAGCAACACATTCTGCTACCATCAGATGTTAGAAAAAATACTTGAATGTTTAAATGCTAATAAATCTTACAGCACATACAGTCTGATATTTTGGTCAGTGTTTGTATTTTTTCTATCACCACTCTGCCAATGTGTCAATGTGTTTAATACTTTGGAGAGATGTTCTAGCTGGATGCTTCTAGAGAGAAGTCTGCCGTCTGTAATGGTTCAGACTGTAAAGTTATTTTATCGCCTTTTAAACTGAAATGACCAGTGAATTACGCCTCCCTGTCCCATCCCTCAGGTGGTGCAACGGATCAAAGCCGTGGAAAACGAGACCAGGTTGCTGGTGGCGGACCATGAGACGTATGAAAGTCTGCGCAGCCTGCGCCTCACAGCCACAGAGGACATGGCCGTCCTGGGGATCGGGCCTGCTTCCTCCTCCTCTCCTCCGGCCTCACCCTCTCCTCCCCCGTCCTCACTCCCATCCTCCCCCAGCAAGAAGCGGGAGAACGGCTCGGTGTCCAAGCAGCCGGTCACAGTGAGCGGCCAGGTGCAGAAGCCCACCAGGAGGTCACCGTCAAAGGCTGCGAAGAAGGTAAGCAGAGGAACATGTGGGATTAAGATTAAGATTAAATCAGTGTTGTTTCCATCATGATCATCATCCTTGTTTTCTACCCAGCTGAAGGACTCTGCACCCTGTAATGTGTTTAGATAAGTTTAGACTTAGGATCTATAGATGGCTCTATAAAGAGTATTGATCCATTAAGATGTAAGGTGCTCCTGTTTTTCTAAAATGTATCTCATTATTCCGTTGACTGGGGGTAGCTTCCTACCTGACTGGTGTAAAGTGAAAACTGAGGTAGACCCATGGAGGCTGACCTCTAACGACTTTGTGTTGGACTAGCATTTAAACTGAACAGTTACCTAAGGCTGCAACTGATTATTCTATTTCATGAATAAGTTATTCATGTAATTACTTCAGTTATTAATTCACTGTCATTAAAGACTTTCTGTTTTACATTAAAAAGAAAACGGAATCAGTAAATATTCACGTTAGAAATGTTGGAACTAATGATTTTTTTTCTTTATAAATATGACTTAAAGAAATAGTTTGACACTTTGGAAAATAAGCTATTTGCTGCACTGCGAGTTAGAAGATCAACACCACTCTCATGTCCGCACAGTAAATATGAAGCTATTACCAGTTAGCTTAGCTTAGCACAAAGACTGGAAACAGGGGGAAACAGCTAGCCTGACTTAGACATGAAAGTCTCGACGAGAAAAACAATAAAATGTCCAATTATTATCTTATGATGTGGTGTCTTCGTGAGTGTAAACAGAAGGCCTCACTAAGCCTCCTCCTCCTTAGTAGACCAGTAAATGACAGGCTGTAGCCTAAAAACAGACACTCAAAAAAAGCCATCTTAGAGATTCATCAGCTCCCAAACACAAGAGTTAAAAATACTAAACGCATTAGCCAACAGATTGCAGGTAGTGAGTCAACTCTTTGAACAGATTCTCCTCAGCTCAGACATGCTTTCACCCCAGACTTGTTTTCTGGCGGCTTTGCCAGTTTCAGATTAGATTAGTAGATGTCATGCAACTTTCCATCCTGTGCTGCAGCCTTTCATGCATGCATGTCCGTCTCTGAACGAGTGAGAGTCCAGAGGGAAGAGCCTGGCTAGCTGAAAATGTTCCAGATGTTGTGTTAGGGGTCAAAGGGAGCAGGAGAGGTCGGAGGGCTGGACCCATCAGAGGTTAGGAATCTGGCAATGGACAACGCAGTGACTCTGCAGAACAGGAAATCGTAAAAAAAATAACATATGCAACATATGAATAAAGATGGCTGGCTGGGAGATTTTCTGAATAACTTTCTATTGTAGACATTGAATTTATGTGAAATGATGTTCCAAAGGGACTGTTCTCTTACAGGCCATTGACATCTCATCTTCCTGCCTTTAAACACACACTGATTGTCACAGTCGATTGCATAATACTCAAAAGTCATCTGACATATTTTAGTTTTTTTGTTATTTTTATTCGCTGCATGATTATTCCATGTCGACATGCTAAACAGGATGTGTTTCCGTCCGTTGTGTCTCCCCTGGAAAGCAGAGATGCGATGAGCTTAGGCTTCACATGGTCCCTATCAGCGAGACGAGGCAAATTCTGCTTTCTGCATTCAGGCTACACAACATGTGTTTTCACTTAAGTTTGCCCTGCCAATATGTGAGCGGTACTCAGGCACTATTTCTACAAGAGCAGTGACAGGGCCAATCAGTTAAATCTTAAATGTGCGTGTGTTTTTGTTGTGTGTGTGTGTGTGTGTGTGTGTGTGTGTGTGTTTTTGTTCAGCTCTGGCTTTTGCGACCCGTGGGGAGAAATCCTAGTGCTTGGTGGGGTCGCATTGGCCCAGCTACGGCTCAGGAAATGCTTAGAGGTTTCTCGTTTCTGTATTTCTCTCCGACTTTAATGACTCTAATGAAAGAATGGAAAGAGGGTTGAGCTGGATGAGCCAAAAGGCATTTGCAGTGCAAGGCAAAAAGTAGGAAAATTGGAGGACAATGTATGAACTGCTGTTGGAACATTAATTTTAAACAACTTCATTTACACACTGAACACAGACCGATCATTAACTACCTCCTGCTCAAGCTGGCGCTCCTGTGCCACCAGTTTGGCACTTTGTCGTCTCTGCTTCCTGTCGCATGTCAAAGGAAGCTCTTCCACCACAGATATGCAGACTCAGTATTGACACTGTACGCTGATACAGCATATTATGTCTTGTGTGTAGTAGTCATTCGTCCATGTGGCTGGCAAGCAGCTTTGGCAATCAATGTGGTGTTTACCACAACAAAAGCAGATGAACAAACAGACTAATCAGCAATGAAACCATTAATCACCAAGTGAATCGCAGCTAAATAGAATATAGATCCATAGTCTTGATGTCTGTCAGCTGGAAAAGTCGACTAATCTTGCTGTGAGGTGTTTCATTTTGCTCATTCTGATCTGTAGGAGACTGCTGAGAGCAGCAAATTTCATCTCGGATTTTCATTTTCAAGAAAAGGCAGGAGAGAGAATGAGGGAAAGATGGAGAGAAAGAGAGTATGCAGCATCTGGTCGGAGGGAACTGAGAACAGCCAATAACAACCCTGAAGATTTGTTGGATGGAGTTTCAGGAAGTGGGCCCCCCTAAGTGGAGCAGGGGAGTGGGGGGGAAGCAAAAGGAGCTCAGGCTAGTGGAGTCACACTAGAGGGGGAGAGTTGTTGAGGAGTTGTTTGAAAGCACTTGGCGCTGCCTGTGCATGTGCCAGTTTGTCAGTCACCATGTTTACGTCCACGCTAATATTCACTATTACTCCAATAATGACAATATTCCAAGTCATGCAAACAGCCTGGTTACATTTGGATAACCTGAATTAGGCCTGTTTCTGAATGAATCTGAAAGTCAAGACTTGGGAAAAGCAGATATAATTTGGGTTTAAGGAGAATTCTTTGGACTTGCACACAGGGCATTCAGAATATGCTTCTCAATTGGAGTTTTTTTCCCGCAGTTTGTGATGTGTGTCTT
Organism: Pempheris klunzingeri; assembly: GCF_042242105.1. Taxonomy (NCBI): domain Eukaryota; kingdom Metazoa; phylum Chordata; class Actinopteri; order Acropomatiformes; family Pempheridae; genus Pempheris; species Pempheris klunzingeri. Next base: position 14,984,742 of record NC_092028.1, read on the forward strand.
GCCTGTTTATGGTCAGCTCTGTGCGTTGTAAACGAGCCAAACGGCCAATAGTTGAGAGGGATGGGTTAAAGATGCATGCCCAAAAGAAAAGCTCGCATTTGTGGTCAGAAAGAGAAGCACACACCCACTTTAAAACATTTCTACAGACTTGGATATCAACACGTTTTTGGATATGCGCAGATATAACGCAGACCTTGTCAATATGGTGGTTGAAGGAATGAAAGACGGAGGCTGTGTTTGCACGGTTGATCAAGTCCATCACTGATGAAAAACGTAGGAAAAAAAATCCTTGACACAAAGCAGCCAAAGCCGTTCCACTTTTCCAGATTTTGACGCGATAAATGGCACATTAAAAAGTATGCACCTAAACAGGAATATCAGTGGAATATTAATTTTCATTAGTCATATAAACAAGTTTGTAGAAATACTGTCTTTTTTGGAAGGAAGGCAAATCTGGAATATTTTGTGGATGTAAACATACTGACTGTATTTGCACATGAAATTATGCCTTTGCAAATGATGTGTCTGCAGCACTTTGACTACTGCTCAGGATTGTTGAATAGTCTGTAAACATCCAGCCGTTTTATTTTGCAGTGGTTTCGGATTTAAAGATTGAATGTTAGTTTAGAGCAGAGATTTTCAAAGTGAGGCAAGAGAGATGTGAGGAAAATATACTGCCTTGAGTTGAAAGGGACAGTTAGTTTTAGTTTGGCCTAGTTATCAAAATGGTCACAGACACACAGCTCATGGAGACAGTCACTGTGCTTAAAAACTCTCTGAGTCATACATCAATCAAATCTGCACACAAACACATGATACAAGTATTTGTAGATTCAGTATGACTTTCCCATGGTATCATGTTCTAAGATGAACTGCAGAACTTGCCTGAGAATCATCGTGTTTTTGAGTTTCCTTCAGCGTCAAAGTAATCCTGTGATCGTTGTCTCTTCACCCATTGGTGCATTGCAACTGCTGAAAGCTAATTCGACATACTTTTAATAGTGCCAATATACTGAGTCCATGAAAACCCTCAAAATATGAGAACTCAAAACTTAAAACATAATTTCCTTACAATGAGAAGAAGGTAGAGGGTGACTTTGAAAAACCACAGACTGCAGAGGCAATATGAGGACCGTGTTAAAGTGTGTCAATATTAAATATTGCAGTAGACTCGCCAAAATTTTGTATAATCAAAACTTAAGAACGTTTATTTTCTTTATCCTCTCCTTTCTGCCAAAACAACAGGAAGCAGATTACAGTCGAAGGACACACAACATAAACCCCTCACACGGACATTTACGAGCATGTACATGGTTGCAGTAGAGACATGGGTAGACATGAACCCTGTTTGCAACTATAATCATTTGCACATTTCCCCAATAAATTACCCAGCTCTGGGTTGTGTGTGTGTTTGTGCGTGTGTTCCCCAGGTTACGTGACATGGCCTGTACTTCTCTGTTTTATGGCCACTCATCCCCCAGGTTTCATTGCTTGCTTCTCTATCTGTGTGTACATTCTTGGGTCAGCATACAATATGCACTGTGAATAGAAACAAAGCTTGTATTTTTTTTTACCCCCTCTGTGCTTTTTTTTTTCTCACTGCATTTCTCAACTCACAATATCACAAACTGTTAACCATGAACAAAAGCTAATTTTCTCTATTTATCCCATTTCTTCACCAAAGCTTCCCAGCACAACAGTATTACAGCTGAGTCATGCTGGGCTGTTAGAAATCCAATATTCAGGCCTTTATAGGCCATTACAGTTAACCATGACCAACAGTGAATTACACAACCTTATATAAGCCTGGTTGGTGTAGGCTTGTGTGTAGCCAGACACTGTTTTGTTTTTGGATTTAGGCCTGAAGAATCAAGGGCGAGTGTTAGAGAGAAATGCTGCTAACACTAAGAACATCACTCGATTTTTGTCTACTTTTGGCGTATGCACAAGAATTTAGTCTAAAGTTACATCAAATATTGCCATGACTGTCGTCGTCGACAACCAAACTTATTATTCGTCAATCAACTTTCCATCTTTAGAAGCGGAAACGCCCCCTAATATAAATGAATTTCTGGAAAAAACAGCATTTAAATCAGTGCTTTCACCTTGAATACATTTCTGTATCTTTTACATGACATTTTTTCGTGGTATATTGAAATTCAAAGGCGAGGTGGACTTTGTGAAAGAGACCTGGACTACACGTCAAACTGGGAAAAACACTTTAAAGACATGTCATCTTGCTCTCAGCCCGTATCTCTGTGACAACATCAGAAAAAATTGTATCAAATTGGAGCAGAGCTCAGCTTAGTCACTTTCTCACATGTCGTCTCTCAAAACAATTTTCTGTTCACTTTCTTGCCCGTAGGCACGACGGTTGCCAGCAAATTGCATCAAACGCATTTAACAGAAACAATGATTGATGCTGGAGTGCTGCCTGTGCCTATTTCAGGGAGAAAGGAGGAGTCGCTTCAAGGACAAGAACATTATGACTCGGGTTTGAGACGTATCATCTTACCTGAGCACACACCTGAGGTGTCAGCGCTCTGTCACGTGGGTGCGTCATTAACACTAAAGCTCAAGATAAAGTGTCAGGTGTCACTTTCTCACCAAAACCTTTTTTTAACTCGCTATTGCACAAGCACACACATGGCCTTTGTTGGTCAGAGAAAACAAGGCAGTTGATTACATAATTTTTGACTATAAGATATCATGAGGGGCATTTTACTCTACTTTCTGGTGTTTTATAGACCAAATAATGAATCCAGAAAGTTATCAGCATATAAATCTAAAATTAAAATGAGCGTTATTTACAGTCCTACATGCATACATGAACCTACAGTTAGAGACAAGAATATCAACATGCTAACACAGCTACAACATGAGGAAATATTGCAACCGTGCCGACAATTTTATCTTAGTTGCCAACAGAATTTGCATCCCTCCATCTCTGCTGTGTGTGTCAATTGAATGCGAGGAGGCAAATACAGCAGAAAACCAGACATAAATTAACATATTAGGCCGTATAGACAGGTTAATATATTCCACAGCCACACACGGACAGACATTTTCCTGGCGTGTTTACGGAAGTTGCCTCATTTGGAGGAGATATTGTTTGTGGTGCTCTGCTCTTCCACCTCTCCGTGGTCTGAATTTTCCCTTTCTGTTGGTGGCGAGCCCTCCACCACACACACACTAACATATTGTGGTCTTTTGTTGTTGTTCTTTCCAGTCATGCTGGACTCCGGGTTGGCTTGTTGGGAAGTACATGGAAAGTTGTTGCCATGGCGACAGACAGCATCAGGATTAGTGCGCTGGGAAGATAGATGTGGCAAAATTTAGTAAAATAAAGGTTTGATGTAAGATGTGTGAGAATGGGAAAGGGAGACAAAGAAAACAGGGATGCAGTGTTTTTCTTTTACTTTGAAATGTCCGTTGTGAGTGTAGACTTTATTAAAGTTATTTCCAAGAGCTTTGGGGCTTTGGAGTTTGAAACAGTTGCAGTAGTCCAGATGACTGGCCCAGCTGCTAGCACACAGACTAACATGCGAACAGCACATTGTGTTGTAATAAACCTCACTACATCATGTGTAGGATTTGCAGAAGCCTGCTAGAGATCATCTACTCCCTGTGGAGCACAAACACACACACGGTTTGTGGCCTATGTGTGTGCATGTGTGTCTTTGCATGGTCACAAATATAATACAGCTTTGTGTGACAAATGTGTGCTCACGAGAGAGTACAAGTTTATGTCCTTATTTGTGCACGGCTATGGCAGGAAACACATGTGTCACAGGTGGTGAAACCGTAACAAATTTCCATCTAAACATCAGCAGAGACTAAACAAGTCAAACATGGACGCAAAGTACACCAGAGAGTCCCTACAGCTTTTGATAAAATCATCCTACAGAGATCTTCTGTAAATACTTAAAAAAGTGCATCTTTAGGAGTTGAAAGTTGTATTTGAGTGAAAGAGATCTGCGTAAGAAAACTACGGACAAGGAGCACAGTTTTTAAGGGTCAAGGCTTGAGGTCACGGGGTCAGGACAATAAACAAATAGTAACATTTAGAGAGAGAGAGAGCAGCAGAAGGGTTATCTTTGCTGACAGTAAACAAAAGAAGAAGCTGCATCACACACACACACACACACGTTAGAAACACTGTTCTCTACATTGATTTTCTGCAGTAAACAGATTCACTGCAGATGTTGTAAAGATGTTGACTGTCATCTCAATTCTTGTTTGGCACATTATTCTTTCAACGTCCCTCTGGTTTGTGGTCTTTGTGCCGCTGCTACCAAAACATAATCATGTCTGGCCATTAGTAGATAACAATTCAAAATGAGATAATGTCTCAGGTCAGGCTCCCTGACATCTCAGCCTTGTCCTGTTCACTAGCTCAGGTTTTCATTTTGCCAGGATAATAGGAAAAAGATGTTGCCTGTCGGCTCTAATGTAAATGCACACAGAACAGGAGTTGTCTGGAGGTCTTTAGCCTGTGTGATATTCTGTGAATGATTTGTGCCTGCCAGCCAGACACACTGTAAGAGGCGTACAAATGTGCGGTTGTTCCTTATTGCTTTGACAAAACGAGGCGTTTGAGGTTGTGTACGATACTTTCTGGGCTAAACAGTAGCAGCACAGTAGACCAAGACAAGGTATGTAATTTGTTAGACCTTCAATTAAGCTGGCATGTCAGTTAACAACACTTTTCCCAAACTGAAGTGAACATTTAATCTCAGAATAAAAGTATTCATGTATGATATCAGATAAAATATACATTTACACACATTTGATTTAAAGTGACCGTACACACTGAGAGTGAGTGACTAACTCTTTTTACTAACATCTGGAGCTGGTGTTCAAGACCTCCCACCCCCCACCCCCCCTCCTTTGAATACCAACTGTGTTACATCAAGATGCAGGGGTCCAGATTCTGTGTGTCTGCATATATGTGTGTGTGTGTGTGTGTGTGTGTCTGTGTGTGAGAGTAAACCAAATTCCTGGAGTAAAAACACAGCCTGTAGGATGTGGAAGGGTCACGAATGGGGAACAAGGGCGTGTGTTTCTGAGGAATTAAGGAACAAAACGGGTGGAATTAGTAAGGTGGCTAACATAGGAGACACATGAACAACTGAGCGTATTGTCTTAAACGTGTGTGTGGGTGTGAGAGTGAACACAGCTGTGGGTCTCCATGTATTATCTCCCCATGCACAGCTCATAATAAATCCAAATGTTGCTCTTGCTAACTGGGAAGACATTGACCCGACTCTCTCTTCAGATGTAGCTTGATTCAGTTTAGCAACACAAATAATTCTCTGACTTTTACAGGAAATGTCTTTGTCACTGTGTCATGAATTAAGTTATAGTGTTTACACAATTTGATATGAAATAATAAGGAACACTTCCTTATCCAGGATCTCATGTTTCAATCTGGCTTTTCAAGTAAAGCATAGCACTGAGAATGCTCTACGTAATCTCCCCCTTATAGAGATGTAAAGATTTAGCCGTAATTGTACTTAAATGAAGCTCTGCACTTGATAAAGTAGATCACAATGTCTTAATGTGTTGTCTAAAAGAATTTGTCAGAGTTGCAGATGCTGCTCTTATGCAGTTTGTCTTCTATCTCTCAATTTGTTCTTAACTGTGGAGAACCCCAAGGCTCTGTCCTAGGTACCCTTCCGCTTTGCCTTCTGCTTTGTCTCTATCCTCTTGGTGAATAGCCATAGCCATAACATTTCTTTTCATTTGTTAATGTCGATGACGAGCAACTTCATGTGTCTGTAAAATCAGGAGCAACCACCAATCTTTAAATACTGTCAAATAACTCCCTCTAATATCTGGCCTAGTGTCAGAAATTTACGAGTTATTTTTCATTATAATCCAACTTCTCATTTTTAAGTTAATGAAGAAGTTCTGTCTTGTATTAATCAACTTGCTATTGTTTTGAAAACAATTGTTTTGTTTTAATTTTTTTTATCTCACTTTCTGACTTGGAGATGGTAATTCATGCTTTCATCTTTTCCAGTTTGCTGCTCATACTGGAATGATTATGAAGTTGTAACATTTCTGCGGCACTCTGTCCATCCATAGTCTATGGATAGAGTAAATTTGTAGAGCTAATTTGTAAGTGTGGCAATTGAGAGACTTGACCCAAAATTAAGCATTATTTATAGATTGCACTACTTTTGTGTAGCCCTTACTGGGTCAGAGTATAGGAAAACAGGCCTGCCATATCTTTGAATCATGTGGGACTGATCTCTGAATTCCCCTTTTCAAATCATTAACACTCATATTTAGTCAGTTCCTAGAGTCTTTATCCCACCAAATAATGTCTGTTTGGGAAACATACAATCACTCTGCTTCTCTATCTCCATTTTATTAATCTCATCGGTTGTTGCATGTGGAAATAGAAGTGGAGCGTAGGTCGGCTGTAGCCAGGCCAAGGATCGATCGATGCGCTGCCCACACAACAGCATCGCCAACAAATCCGGGAGAGACAAAGAGAGAGAACTCAAGAGGCAGGCAGCAAGAAATTCTTCATTGCTACACCTCATTACTGCTGATGGAGAAGTTCTTGAAAGCAGTGAAGAGAGCTTTGGACCCAGTGTGCTTTAGCAATGTGTGCTATTGTCACACCTGTGCTGTTTCACAGCCTTATCCATAGCTATAACTGGCTGTTATTGTCCCTCCTCGCCCATGTTCAGTCCCTTCACATGTTCGGTTTTCATCTGCTCACAGCTGAGAGCCAGCGTACATTCCCACACATCGATCCGTGCAGCGTTCACACACACTGAGCCGTTTGTGTTTTTGATATCCCACTGGCCCTGCTCTGTTTCGCTCAGCTCACACATCAGCATCTTGGATCACTTTAATTGCAGCCGTCCTTTTCTCTGTTTGTGGGAGTGGAGTAGATGTGATGGGAGAGAGGTTTGGTATCCTTATGGATCCTTATGGGAATAGTATGAATGCATGAGTAACACTCAGCAAACAGAGGGGGAGGTGTAGTTTATGTGAGCATGAGGCAAGGTCAGTGTGCGTTACAAGAATGAGAGAGGACGTCTGTGGCATAGCAGCAGACAGGAATCCCCTCTAATTGATTCATTATGCTCTGGAAAGTGGGAGAGAGAAATTTAGATCCATCTGCTGTCTGTTATACACATATACACACAGAAGTACATAAATCTTTGGCCTGGTGTCATCTCTGAGGCCTCCCCCACACAAAGCCTGTTCGTGACTCTATGATGTCACTTACACAGTACGTCTTCACCAATCTGGGCCCCACAGGTTTAAAGACACACACACACACATATACATATAGAGCTGCAACTAATGATTATCGATTCATGTGCTGACTATTTACAATTAATCAAGTGTTTGCTCTATAAAATGTCAGACATTTGTTGAAAATCAGATGCTGGATTTTTTTTTTAGGCCAAAACACAATGCTGACATAACAGCCCATAGTAAAAGTGAAGTTAAACAATCCTGATACGGATCAATTTATTTTACAGTGTGAAAATAAACATGTCAGTGCTCTGAAGACAGTGTTTCTAAATGGCTTCAAACCATTATTTATTGGCGGACATAGACTTCAACAGACAAAGAAAATCTGTAAATATTGAAATTTTTCCATTTGGGATGCTGGGACCAGTAATTTTTTCATCAACTATTTCAGCATTTCAACATTTCCCACAAAACTTCACCCCCATTTTATACTTTCACATTCTCTGCCTCCATCACGCTCCTCCCTCTCTCTTACTCTTACATCCTAACCAAGGGATGACAGATGTCTGCCACACACTGATAACAGGGGTGTGGACACACACACACACGCAGGTTACATTAGCAACATCAACGGCTGTACCGTCCCTCTTGCGAAAAACAGAGGTAGAAAGAAAAACTGACAAGAATATAATGAAGGGGAAAAACAGCTTTTAATCTAATGATAGATTTAAAAGACCAGAGAAGATAAAGAGGAGAAAATAGTTGCATTCACCTTTAAAATCTCACTCCCTCATCTGTGACACACACACACACACACAGCAGCACATAACTGCTGAATATATCAGCACGCCAGCAGCCCACACAATTTAAACTGACATTTAAATGCAAGTAGGCGCAAATGTTGTATTCTGCAGTCACTTCATGTGAACGCGTTGCACCATGAAGCAGTCAGAGATAAGAGAGGGGCAGAAAGTAAGAGGGAGTGGAAGGGTTAAAGAACTCGGGCCAATAGAAGACATGAAATACCACGACATGGAGGGTGGAAGTGTGCTCCGCAAAATAAATAGAAGATTAGGGAAGAATGGAGTGTAGAAAGATAGTGTCAGACAGATGCAGGAAATGTAAGAGAGGGGTTCAAGCCACCTGTTGGTTTGCCTCCTCTCCTCTCGCTCTCGCTCTCTCTGTCTGCCTTCGCATAGTTTCGCTAACCTCCTCAAGATATGCTCCGACCGTGACAATGAAACAGACGCAGAGGAATATTATGAGACACTGTTATTGTGCAGCTGATGAACATAGACGTTATGGATAGACGAAGGGATGAGACGGCTTCGTAGATTGCTGAAGATCAGGGATATGGTCACAGTCATGAGAGTCCTTTAGATGGTTTATTGGTCGACGACAGCGCTTTTGATCTTTTTCGTTCTGCAGCATATGACTAGCATGAAAGAGGGCCGTGAGAATTCAATCAACTTCAGGCTCTCAAACAAACTAAAGCTGTGCTCTCTCTCTCTCTTTCTTTCTATCAGAAAGACCGTAACAGGGTGACATGTACAAACGCTCGCGTTCCCATCACCAGGCACAAGACTTTGTTTCACAGCCAGTTCAATATAGAAACACAGCAGCATGTACGTAGAGACAATACATAGAATCTCCATAGAAATTTCATGGATCCAGCACACATTCAGTCAGTGAAGCAATGCCACAGGGAAACTCCTGCTGAAGTGAGCTCTCCTCCATTTTAAGGTCCTGTGTCTCAGTCCAGTTGGCTGTAAAGTGACGTGATGGTTGAGTGGCTGATCAGCGATCAGTTCCCTTTGGTATTGTGGCGGCTGGGTGTGTGGTGGCTCTGTGGTCCACGTCTGAGAGTTTCGGCGTGGGAAGGCAGTTGATTTTAGAGGCAGCATGTGTAATGCTGGTAAGTTTGCTTTTGTTGGAGATGGTCAGTGTGGTGAAGAAGCAGGGGCAACAGTACAACAGGATGGGTTGAATTATGCTTTTGTAAAGAAACAACAGGAGGTGGGGGGGGGGCAACAGACTGTGCTCTGAGTTTACAGATAACATGGAGTCTTATGCTGGGATCGTTTATGGATCCCATTGATGATCCCAATGTGGTTTTATTGTCTGAAGTCAAGATTCTTGAAGTCATTGACTTGTTCCACAGTCTTGCCATGGATGGAGGGGGGGTTCAGTCCAGTGGGGGGTATCTTTGACGTGCTAATGACCATTTTTTTGTTTTGTCCACATTTGGTTGAAGGTAGTTATTAGTGCACCATTGTGTGAAGTGAAAAACGTTTTGACAGAGTTTTTGTCAATGAATAGAGAATTGCAGTGTCATCAGAGTATTTGACGTATGTGGTGAGTCACAAAATCATCATGATGGAAAAACAAGCTTAACTATATTCCTATTTAGTCTTAGATATGGTTGTTACAGGTTTAAACTTATAGTTGACTCAATTACTTAAGCACATTTTCTGGAGCACTATTTGATTAAACAATAAAATGAGGAACAAAAAACAATCAGCACAACAACTTTGGACAGATTTTGTAGACTCGTGTTGATGCAGTATGTTGCGTAGATCCCCAGTAACACTTTCACTAATTCCACACGCAGCTTGTTAAGAGACACAGCTGACCTGAGAACAGCCAGAGCCAAGAGATGCTAGCAACTTGGAGACATATTCAGCACTCATGTTCATGTAGCTAAGAGGATAAAACATAAGTGAGAGATTCTGTGCTCACGTATAGTGTGTTTTTACTCATTTCATTGTTAAAATATATTTTTTATCAAGGAGGGTGGTAGTTATTCTCCTTATTTCATTGCTTTAGTGTAAAAACTGAGGCGAGATTTGTGCTTTTTTTGTTTTCCTGCAGCGATTTTAAACTCAGTAACGGAGTTTGACTTTTAAACCCTCGAGAGGCAGATGAGACTTGGTGTTTTAATATGTGGAGTACAAGTGGTGCAATGACCGTTGTGACATTTATACATTTTTATGATTTTTTTTATATGGACTTTTAAGTGGACATCGTGGACAACATGATGTGAGACTGTGGGGAGCTGTGGCCCGAGTTTCCATCATGTCACCATCAAAGCTCTGATGTTCTGTGCTAATTGTTCATACAAGAAGTCAAGCTGACGGCCTTCATATCCATCATGATCTCATCTGTGCTCAGTGACAGTTCAGCTGCGAGCTGCAACACCCTTCGCAATATGTTTTCACTCGCAGGAGTTTTGCAGCGAAACGCAGCTTCAGCCCTGCAGCTTTTCAGTCAACCTGACGGTCGAGCTCTAACATCTTGAACAGCTGTTAAATGACAACACAAATCAACATCCATGACTGCTTTGTCAGACATTCAAGCGAAATGGAAAAAGTCATTTCTTTTTACAATCAGCCCATCAAGTTTCCCCTCAGCATTTCAATGGCTGAATTTCTGCTTTCTCGTGAGCTGTATTTATAGTTTGCATAGTGAAAGCAAAGAAGTGAATACTATTTTTTATGGACCCAGTCCATATATTTTCCTTCTATCATTGATTTCGCTCTCTTTGAACTTTCTAGGAAAAGAGAGAAGTTGCTTCTGTTGCAAACTGAAAATTGTTATGGACTACTGCTGCTGTATGAAGGTTGTGGCAGTGAAACAAAGGTGTGACGACTCAGGAGAAGGAAGAGATGTGCAGGTTGACTGGAGTTCGTTTTACTGTACTTTAATTGATCACGAAGACACCAGTCAGTAGTTGTGACGACTGATACAGGATGTGAAAACGTGACTCCGGTACATTGTGACTGCACAGCACGTTGAGTCATGACTCGTGACAAGTTCAGCTCTCGACTTTTACAGCATGCCACCCCCTTAGTCTCCCACTTCCATATTTCATTTTGTTGTGGTTTGTTTTTTGTTTCAGTTTTTTGTTGTTTAAAATATGTTATTTTGCCTTCTAGCCAAGACTCAGAAGGGAAGATACCAGTCACACGTCGCATATGTAGCTGTAGATAGCAGCCGTTAGCTGAGCTTAGCACAAGGACTGGAAGCAGAGGGAAACAGCTAGCCTGGCTCTGTCCAAGAGTAACAAAATGTGCCCACTGACGACTCTAAAACTCACCACTCAACATGTGATTTGTTTAATCCTGACAAAAACTGAAGTGTAAAAATATCTGGTCACTGTTTTATGGGGCAGACAGTTTGCGGGCCAGAACCAGTCGCCAGGCAACCAGCAGAGACTCTAGGAAGTTACTGCTCCCAAATAGGCCATCACATAACCCCCCCAATAAAACAGGACATTGTAGTTTTTTAACACTTTGATCATATATGCATTAAACATACAATATGCTTGTTCGTGAGCTTTAGACGTGCTGGGTGATGGATTTTGTTTGTTTCTTTCTTTCTGACAGAGCCAGACAAGCTGTTTCCCCACGTTTTCAGTCCTTATGCTAAGCTAAGATGAGCTTAATAGTTACCATGCAGATGTGAGAGTGGTTTCAATCTTTGCAATGAACCACATATGAATAAATGAACTAATAACCATATTTATTAGAATGGGGATATTTGTGTTAAATAGCAGTGATTCAACTTTGCATCTTGAGTCTGTAACATTCATCAACCCAGAGTGCAGAGCAATTTGCTCCATGACAAAATACGGGATCACTTTTCCAATCTGATCATGTTGCTCTTTACTTTATCGTTCCTATATGTTTTTCCCAGGAGCATTCGCTCCTGTGTTTTCACACATCCCACCTTAACGCTCCTCTCTCCTTTTCACTCGCTCCTGATTTATGATCTTAGGAAACACTTAAACAGCAGGTACCACATGTAGCACACACACACACACACACACACACACATATACACTCTGAAGCAGAGCAGGGGACTTTGTAAACATATCCCAGCAGGTCCCGTCCTAGCAGAGCAGCGCTGGACACACAAACACGCACAGCTAGCACTCGTATCACAGAGCTGTTACGCAATACACCACAACACCAGTGGGAAAAGCTGCTGTTGGTTATCGAGATCTCTGGCCGGTCTTCGTGTTCTCATATTCTCTGTGCCTGCCTCTCTTCCTGTCCTCCACATGCTGTGCATCATCTCCCTTTCTGCCTTGCCCTATTTATCTTTATCTTTCTGAGTTCTCCTCTCCTCTGTTACTCAGTCCTTCATTTTCATCTTTACAAGCCCCAAATCCCTCTCTGCTTTTCTCCAGCTGCCTGTCATTTCCTTTCTCTCTTGTTCCCTTCTGACTCCTCTCACTTTTTCTCACCCACAACGAACTGGCCAAATTCACTATTTCCCCCTTGGATAGAGCAACATGTAAAGCAGCTGTATGTGGGGTACACACACACACACACACATATACCCCCCCACACACACACATACCCACACACACACAAGCACATGTCATTGGCCTAAATGACTAAATGACAGCAATTTTCTTAATTTGGTAAACCCCTCTAAATGATCCTCATATGGGCTTTGCAGACATGTTTGAATCATGCTGTCACACAGACACAGAGCAGTGTCAGAGCACACAAAACTCCTCAAAGGATTAAAATCTCCATGAAATCTGTAGATAAGACATATGTGTTGTCCTAAAGCTGCACCTCTTGTCCGACAGATAGAACAGGCTGCACTGGTTCCACTACTGTCTTCATGGCAACTGGTTGTCAACCATGACGTCAGAAAAGTCCCACGTGCTCCTGTTGTTTGTAGCTCATGCGCCTCGGCGTCATGCAGCATCAGCAACACTTCCATTCACTGCTTCATTTTTAATTAGATCAGGCATCGTAGATGAACTCTGGCTTCAGGCCGACAGCCACCATGCGTTTTTGCTGCTTCCAGGAAATGTACGTTTGTGGGGTCAATCTAAATGCAGAAATTTGATTTTTTTCAGAGTTCAGAGGTCACAATACCAACAAACATGTTACATATGGAATAAAACAGCCATGTTTTGGTGATGCTAACTGTAAAAGCACACCATTGCTCATATCAGCAAACTGAATCTTCACTAATCCTTGCCCCTCCTTAGTTACCGTTGCTAGGGCTGCCAACAATAACTTAGGAGGGCAAAGTAAAATGTTTATAATTCTTATAATACTTGGACCAACGAGTGTTTAAGCAAAAGCAGGTTTCTGGTTCCACATTGAGCGTGGATTATGTCGGCTGAAAAGTTGGTTGAAAAATGGATCTGTCATTGAATTTATGTGTGTTAGTGTCTCCAGCTTTATTTTAATGAAAAGCCTGTATAATGGTAGTAATATGCACTTAATGGCTACCATACATGCTTAAATTGTGCTTAGAGGCTGAGGCTAAAGCTGCGTGTCCCATCCAAAAACACAACAGTCTCGCCAGCTGGCGATCCGGAGAATATTTGGAATTAAAGGAGCAGCAGTTTTTCGTCTATTGTGGTAAAGATTAATTGTTTCAGGAATATACAAGAATGTATCCTCCAACTTGATTGACATTTTATTGCAGCAGAAGTTGATGTTTTCAGCTGGTCTGAACACAGTAGGCTTAGGGTAATTTCTGCATTGCAAGCCCAGCTGGAAAACAGGCTGTCGACTCCAGTTGGCTTTTTCCAAACTGAGAAATAACATTAACAAAACGGGATGCAGTATTTAGGTCATGGAAGGACTCCGGTCGAGTTATGGAAAGTCATAAAAAACTACATCAGGGCCATGGAACAAAAACTGATGAATACGCTTTTAGTTGGATTTTCCCTCTAAATGGTTGGACACAAAGCTCTCTTGCTTGTTTAACCTTCCATCCACTGATTGTCAGTTTTCCACTGTATTCAATACATATATGTGTTTGTTACATAATCTAGTTCTACCATTCAGTAGGCCGTTCAGTTTTTAGTCACTAAATAGGTCATTTATCCACACTGGTTAGTGTGTTTTCAGTACACACTGAAATTAGTTCCTATGACATTATCTGCTGGCACTCTAAGTCGTGCGTCAGACTTCTCTTTAGACAAATCTGCCTTTAGCGAACTAAACGCAGCAGAAAAAACAACATACTTCTGACTGAGGGCTCAAAGGAAACTTGACCTCCTGATTTATTAGAATGGGGATATTAAGTTAACCATAATCCCCAATGGGAAGCATGCAAGTGAAAGCATTGTAGACATTACATACACACACACACACACACACACAGGATTTAAGGTTTCTTTGTAGCACATGCTCAAAAAAAACTTCATTGTGTTGTGGGCCAGCAGTGAGCCAATGATCCTTGGCTGTGAAAGGGTTAACAGCGGTCATGATCCATCCTATCGCAGTGCGCCACCGCTCAATTATTCAGCAAGCTGAGATCTAGTTTCATCAACTGCTAACGCAACTGCCAGCAGTCACAACCAGAAGGAAATATAGACATGACACAAGCTAAACACAAGTCTTTATTCTCAGTCAGACACCACGTAAACATCAGACTGGTCCCATTAAGACTCAAAGATACAGTCACAAGCACATATAGACTCACCACTACTGCTAAATTTATAATAAAAAAGTCATTTTTAAAGGAGATACATTAAGCAAATTTTAGGTTCATACTGTTTACCTGCTGTAACGTTTAAAACAATACGTTTTTCCTCATTCTGTGCCTACTCCAGAATGCTCTTTTCAACCTCTTACTGAATTTAGCCCCCATCTCTTTAAGGCCCCTACTGAAAAGCTTAGTCTGCTCTGATTGGTCAGTTCCCACAAGCCTGAGGAGGCACCGCCCACCAACTCCGTCACAAAATAAAGTAGATCGTCACTTTCTCATTTGGTGGAGGATATGAAGACTGTTGTGTGGGATTTTGTAGCCAACAACATGTTTTGCCCGCACTTTTGACATCTTCGACATGCAGCACTAGCATTAGCGAGATAACAACAATGTCAGACAGTGGGTGGGACCATCAACCTGCTGAAGGGGTGAAGGAGGTCACATGTTCAACAAGGGGGCCAAATTTTAGAGGACGGTCTTTGCTCATAGTTTGGGGATCGTTTGACTTGTCCACTTTAAGTCTCTAAGTCTTTAAAACAACAATGTTGTTGAAGGTAACATTAGGTTAATTAGCTAGCTAGCTTTGTAAATCTGCCTGTTACCATTGCCACTGTTATTGTTACCTCTTGATGTGCTGGTTTGAAAACTTTGAGCCTGATTGGCATAGCAACAGTAACTAAGGGGGTGGCGTTTAGCGAAGGGTGAATGATGTACGTAAATTTAGCTCAATATATATCACATTGCAATATATTAATCCAAAAAAGGAATCAAATTTCTAATGTAATCAAACTTGAGTAACCCAACCACGGAGTCAAACACAAGTCTTGTGTGTGGACGGTTCTCTCCCCCACATGTACTCACAGAGACTGACACAAACAAAGGCGTTATTGTGACAGGAAACTAAAAGAATTCACGGGATGGCACTTGTCCCTTTGACAGCACATCCTCTCAGTGTGCCACAGTCAGGACGCTGGGGTCAGTCCATGTGTGTGTGTTGTGTCCATCAGTTCCATAATGTTCTGCTGTGGGCGTGAAATATTCCAGATTGTTTTCCTTATAGAAAAGCAGAATTTTCCATGTGAACCATGTTTTCCATGTGTGTTTTGTTGCTGTTACATTCACATGCGTGGGGCAAAACATGGACACTGTGTTTTCCCAGCAGTTCCTGCTGCCTCTCCACCCATTGGGACTGTTTTGAAAGGTTTGCTGACAAAGGATGAAAACATCACATCTTATTTCTCTCTTTCGCTCATCAAAATATTTTTCTCAAAAACCATGAAGTTTTCAACACCCACTGTTCAAACAAACACGATGACCGCATTTCATTTGATGGCCTCTCCTCTTGGAGAGGTTGCGTGGTAACTCCAAACCTCTTTGCCTTGCCACTCTTCTTTCGAGCCAGGAGTCTCTTTCCTTGTACACCTTTCTACAGACATCTGCATCCATCCACTACCAGTAAAGAGCAGAGAACACACGCAGACTAATGGGCAAAGTTAAACCACTAAGTTTGTATAGATCAAACCCACAGCACCCAAAGACCAAATCAGAAGTGTCCAAAATGCGCACTAACGTCAAAGACTGAGACTTTTAGAGATGGCTCAGGCCCCAGGGGGTGATTAGTGGGGTGCAGACAGGCATTGAGAGGCCGACGGAGGTTAGATTGGCAGACACTTGCGTCTCCCCCGCATAATGACTCCCAGCTGTGCAACTCTCGCTGTTTACTTTAGAGGAGTCCCACTGCACAATCTTTTCCTCCCCGTCGTCACTAACTGGAAGCCTCATCTTGATTTTTTCGGTTCCGATCCGTCTCCAGTCTGTTAATCTGTGTGCTGAATTTCTCCGCACACTCTTAACTTGACTGTTTCTTTTCTTTAACTCTCTTTCTCAGTCCTCTCGCTGCATCTAATTTTCTATCCCTCCCACGCACTCTCGCCCTCACCGCTTGGTCCCTTTCTCCTCTCCCCTCCCATTTCTCTCCTTTGTCCAGATCCCATGATGCTAATACATTTGATTTCAGATATACTTTCTATCCTTTATAAAAATCTACCCCCTGCTGCCCAACCCAGCCACTTCCTCTCCAGGCAGGAAAAGGAGGATCTGGAGGGATTTAAGAGAGCTGTTGTTAGACTCTCTCCCTCCTTTGCAGGGCAAGCTGCCTAGATCACTGCTACTCTAAAGAATTTGGTGCCTGAAATTATAGCATATGTTGCAATGTTTTTCTTACAGTTGTGGGGTAGAATTTGAGGTATTATTGTGCATTTGCAATATAAAGGAAGTTAAAGAGGAGATAGAGTTCAGAGAAATTGATCACTAGTTAATTATTGTTAAAAAAAAAAAAAAGCAGTTTAAAAAAAGATGTCCTTGTTCTTTGTCAGAATAAACCATAAACCATCTTTTCCTCTCTACACCCTGAAGTACCTTTGCCTCTCTCTTTCCTTCTCTCTCTCTCTCACCCTGCCCACATACTCCATATGTATTTTTAGCTGGCACAAACTGGATCATGCTGATAGCTTCGCATATGCAGTGGAAACAGCAGACTTGTTGCGTAATATGAATGCAGATGCACACATGTGTATTGTATGCAGACATACATGTGGTCACCCGACACCCGCTCTACCTCTCTGTTACCTCACAGCTAATATCAGCTGAGGTTACAGAGCTGGCCACCAGCTATTAGCCCTCTCACTGCACATTTTTTTTGCCGGCGTGTAGGTGGTAAATCAGTGTGATCACACTGCAGAGCTCAAGGCACAATTATACAGGTTCTATAAATGTCTTCATCCAGGCTGTTAGAGCTGTCAGCGGCGTGGACAGCTTCTCTCCAGAATAAAATGCGCTGTATAACATCGATTCTACAACTGAATGATAATTTAAAATGAAAACATAACAAGGAGAATAACCCTGTAACCAACAAAAAAATGATATACAAGTAATGAGATAAAACACGTGGAATATGGTTTGGTGAGACTGCATTGTGTTCTACCTACAGGCTTGAAAGGTGGTTCTTGTGTTGCCACTCTGACTTTGCCAATCTTTCTACATACACTGCCCCTTTTAAACCTCTTTTATAGGCCTTTAAACTTTATAAATGCCAAAGTTGTGGTGTATATTCTTAGGTACTTCCTGGCTGTCTTCATGAACTAATGGGTAAACCTTTATATTTACATAGTTTTTATATATTTTACCTGTATTGCCGTTGCATCTCTCTCTAACATTACATAGTAATCGCTTACTTGTTCCCTAGAAGAACAAGCAAAAGTGTTTCTGCATTGTAAAACACATTGTACACATTTTTCTCATTCTCTCTCAGGAGGCTCTTGCCCAGGCTGAGGCCCACACACAGGCCCAGTCCCAGTCGCGGCCCCAAGTCGACCCGTCTGAGCTCGTCCCACGTCTGTGCCACCTGGTGCGGTCTGAAAACGGCTACGGATTCAACCTGCACAGTGATCGATCCCGGCCCGGACAGTACATCCGCTCCCTAGACCCCGGATCACCTGCCGACCACGCCGGGCTACGGCCACAAGACAGGCTGATTGAGGTAGGACAGAGGAGTAGAAGGATGGGGTGCCTGAGTAATGAAGTCCACCACCGTAGTCCTACTTTGGATGATCTGAAGTTTTTGTTGACACTTTCAGCTCGCTTGTAATTTTTAAAAAGCTGTAATTTTAGCTTGTGGTGGTCTTGTGTTGGACTACTTTATATCATCATTGTTGTTATTCCTGTTTGTCCACCCTGTGTATGAGTGTGGGCTGTAAACAACCACAAATATAGATTTTTCGGTTATGAACAGGTTTCGCCCTTTGAACATATACAAACAGCATCTGAATTTTTGCAGTTCTATTCATACTTTAGTTTAGGGGCCGTCTCAAAGATACATTCAGAATCGCTTCCCACATATTTAACAGTAGCTTTTAATTTATTTTCATTTCATAGACACTTCACACCAACTTTAATGTCATCTGGACTTCTTGCCATTACACACACAACCTCCTGTTTGTAAAGCATGCACTATGGCAAAATGTAATCTGCTTCACACAGATACAAATACATGTTGTGTGACTTAAACAGATACGGTATCACACTCCTAATGTTTGTCTGTTTGGGAGTCTTTTATAA
The DNA here is from genome assembly GCF_042242105.1 of Pempheris klunzingeri. Classification (NCBI taxonomy): domain Eukaryota; kingdom Metazoa; phylum Chordata; class Actinopteri; order Acropomatiformes; family Pempheridae; genus Pempheris; species Pempheris klunzingeri. The sequence continues at coordinate 15,003,552 of NC_092028.1, forward strand.
GTGGGCATAATAAGAAATTAATGGGATGAGAGGGAACGTCTACGGCAATGGTGATAAGCTGGAAGGAGTCTGGGCCGCAGAATGTCAGGCACAAAAAGGTGATAATATGTGAGTGTTTCATGCATACGCACACTTGGTTGACACAGCAGAGCTCAGCAGAGGAATGAGGAGTACACAGGCTAATGAGGTGATTATTGATAAATGATTCAGGGTTAGTCTGCTACATGTCAGAGAACAGTATGATTGACTGGGTGTGAGAAAATCCTCTTCATCATGCTGCTTAGCAGATGGGAGTCTGTGTTGGTGGTTACTGTGCATGCATGTAGTTATGTGTCAACACTCCTGAGTTTCCATGTGCCCACATTTCCACACAACCGTTCAAACCATCACCTCTTAATAAATCTATTTTCCAGGAAAAGTAGCTATTGGTTGCTATTGGAAGTAATTTATTTATGTTTATTTGAACGCAAATTAAGTTTGTAAGATAGAAGGAGAACACCTGAATGGACCAGCTAAGTGAAGATCCTAAACACAAGATCGCAAACACAAGACTAAATATATTCCCTCATCAGGATCCACCCCACAGTCAAGCTGCTTTATCGTCAAGTTTTTACATTGGTCCAAAAAAGTAGTTTGTATAGTTTGTCTAAAGACACAGAAAACGCACTCTCCCACACCAGATCGAATACAGATGTGACTCCATCTACACACACTGTCACAGCGGTAATTAAAATGGCAGGAGTCTCAAAGGGTAGCAGGACATGAAGCCTGGACTCAATCTTCACTATGTGTCAGACTGGAGAGAGAGGAGACGCCAGTCATAGGGGAGAGGTGAGGCAGTTATAAATCAGGGTGATCGCAGAGGGGGAGATGTGAGGGAGGAGGGGGGCAAAGAAAGCAGCAGAGAGCAAAGATGCAAGGACAAAGAGGAAAAGGGGTGTCCTTGAGAAAAGATGACAAAAACAGACTGTAAATTGTAGTCAGTATTAAAGTTTCTTTCACATGCAGAACTTCATTGAAGTGTCTTTTTTTTTTTTTTTTTTTTTTAAAAAGGTAATTAATTGAATTCTATGAAAGGGTGAGGAAATCGCTGACAGAAAAATGGATTCTCAGTCAACTTTACCCTGGTTAAGAAAAAATACACTCACGCAGAAGCATCATCATTTTCATTTTAAGTATTTTGTCATGTGCTCATATGACATTCAGCCTCCTTTCCCATGACCTTTGCCGTCACTGGTTGTACATCAGGTTCCAGACCAGGCTGCAGAGCAGGCCAAACAAGACTCTGATAGAGTCTGATGATAAAAGGTTAAACAGAGTTCATTTAGGAACCCTCAAAACGTGGAGGAACATACAAACAATTTTCCCATTAAGTATATGATCTTGTTTTTTTAACCTTCAGTTAGCTATTCAATCCATTTGACAGCATTTCGTGCCTAGACTTCTAGAGCAGGGCCTGTGCTGAAAATGTTCTGTTTTGGTGCATTCAAGGACTCTCTAATGATCACCTGATTTTGTAGAGAAGTCAACCACAGACATTAACACAGTGTTTTTTAGAAATGGGGATATTGTCTTTCTTGCCAAAAGTTAGATGAGAAGATCGATACCACACTTTTGTACAATAAGCACATGTATGTAGCTACAGCTAGCAGCTGGTTAGCTTAGCTTAGCATTAAGTCTGGAAACAGAGGGAAAAGTAATTTTTTTTGCTTAATGACAACATTGCTGTGGTGTGAGCCTGCACCACCTGCACGGGTGGGCCAGAGGCATGATGGGATGAACACTGCTGCACATATTCAGTGAGCCACACGTGTATATGCCAGGTGAGCAATCCTCATTGGACAGAATAGGCGCCAGCTTTGCCTTTAGTATCCAACTCATATAATACATCCATGCCAAAAGCAGGCACCTCCTGGACTAGCTGCTTCTCCGTTAACTGGCTGCTACATATTTACCATACAAATATGAAAGTGGTATCAATCCTCTCATCTAATTCTCAGTTTTAGAGCTGAATTTTTTTTCAGAGCTGCAGTTGTTCATTAAAGTAGAAGTCTGTCAGAGGCAAAATGTTGTTGATCGCACTCCAGAGTCTTGGCATTAGAGGATGCTGATGATCCACTGGAACATTAGATGTCTGATGAGAGTGTGTGGGAACATCCTGTCACAGGTCACTGATGACAGTCACGGTCCGTCACCTCCCTGCATCTCTCCATGGAGGCATAAATGGAGGATCACATTTACATGCACACACACAAATGAAGTTGGGAGGTTCTCAAGACTGTCAGGCCAAATCCAGTTATCCAGTTAAAGGAGTTTTATTTGCATAATGCATATGTGCGCACAATGCCAAAGCAAAGATCTGAATATAACGTAGAAATAAACAATGATAATATCTGCGCTGTTTAGAACAGAAGCTTAGTCAATAAGTCAGAAAATGTATCAGAAACTATTTAGATAATCAATGAATTGTTTAAGTTATTTTTCAAGTAAGAAACCCAATGGCAGCTTCTTCAATGTGATGAGTTGCAGCTTTTTTCAGTTTAATGTCATTACAAACTGAATATCTTTGGTTTTTGGAATGCTGGTCAGAAAAACCAAGACATTCGAAGACATCGTGTTGAACTCTGGGAAAATATAACGGACTGATATTACTGTTGCCTTTAATGGACTGAAAAAATAATGAGAAGAATGAGAAAATAATGGGCAGTTTCATCTCTAATGAAAATAATTGTTAGGTGCAGCCCTGGTTTAGTGGTTCCTAATAAAAAAAATGTGGGACAAAAAGTTCACACTGTCAGCACTTATTATTCATGTATCTACTCATTTATTTTCCTTTGTTATGTGTGAAAAAGGGAATGTATACTGTTAAAGCTTTGGGCTGTTTTCTACAGCAGTTATCTGTACTTTACAGCAGGACACTGTAAAGTAAACCCTATGAGGCTTTCTGGTAATTACTGTATGTGATTTCTCGCCAGCTTGATAACTTTATCTCGGAGTTTTCGTTTTGTTTGGCCCAAAATAAAATAAAATCTGAGCCTCTGTTGAGTTAGTTGGCTGCTGCTCGTGTGTGTCTGTGTGATAATAGCAACCGTCTCTGACCATGCATCAAGACAGCGCTTGTGTTATCTGTCAGCAGTTTGTTAGAGAGGTGAACAACCATGACAGATCCCTCTCTCTCTCTCTCTCTCTCTCTCACCACGCCCCATTACACTGGAGGTGTGTCAGCAGCGAGCGTTGTAAATGCTCTGGTGAGAGCTCAGCTTTCTGTCGATGTTTGGCAGAAGCAGTGACACCCGTGAACGCCTCATCAGTCTCTCTGCTCTGCCTGCGCTCGACAGTGCATACTCTGGGCCTCTCACAAAACTGAGGGTGACTTCAAAGAAGTGCAGCACTCTCGCTCCTCTAATAGTACCCACATACATGCTTAAGATTATTTTTTATGATAGCCCACAGATCAGCTCCACAGTGAGTTCACCCACACACTCACTTAAAGGTCCCATATTCTGTTAATTTTCAAGGTCATATTTGTATTTGGAGGTCGTACTAGAACAAGTTTATGAAACATTGTTTCTCATCCAGATGTGGCTGCTGCAGTTGTCTGGAGGCTCCGTTTTAGAAGAACAGAACAATCTGCTGCTTCACTGTCGCTTTCGACGTTTTTGTATTACAGGGAGCTGGAGTTAGTAAGTAAGTGAGCTAGTAAGGGAAAAACAATGGCAGACAGTGAGTTGGATTCAGGAGGTTTTCAGTGGGTGGGGACAGTCGGCCTGCTGAAGGGCTGGAGGAGGTCACATGACCAACAAATCCCCTTATGACATCATAAAAAGAGCCAAAGCTAAACGCAGTGTTTTCACACACGTTTACTGAAAGATGGAGCAGGAGAAAAAGAGAGCAGATGGTCTTTCTTCAGAGTTTGGCAGCCTCTCAACACACAGGGGAGACACATTCATGCTGAGAATCATTAAAAAGTGCGTTTTGTAGAATATGGGACCTTTAATCTGACATTGTCATCCAGCTCAGGACTCACTACACTGGAGACAACCTTACAAACACAACAAAGAAATTTGTTTTTTCAGTCAGTCAGGCCACCACTGTGGTCCAGACTGAAATATCTCAACAAATATTGGACAGATTGACATAAGATTTAACACAGGCACAGGCGGTCCCCGGAGGATGAACCCTGCATGTTACTGTGTGTCACCAGCAGGTCACTTATCCAGTATGATATCTCAGTATCTACCAGATGGATTGGCACAGTCTATCCTAACGGTTTTGGAGGTCAGCTGACTTTTCTTCAACAACCACATTTGTAGTACTATTGGATGAATTGCCATTAAATGCGATACACACATTCATGTCCCCCTCATGATGACCTGCAGTTACTCGGTGATCCCTTAATTTGTGTTCAGTGCTCATTAGCGATTTTTAGCATGCTAAATTAAGATGGTGACCATGGTAAGCATTGTACCTGCTTAGCATTAGCATGTTAGTATTATCACTGTGAGCATTTTAGCATTGGTATTTAGCTCAGTGCACCACTGTGTATAAGCACAGCTTCACAGAGTTACTAACATGGCTGTAGACTCTTGGCCAGGAAGGGATCAACCAGCATCAACCAGGAAATCCTGTTCTTTGCAGAGACATCACCATGAAACCTTAATACTCTTGATTTGGCCAATGTGCCACGTTCTACTAAAAAAACCTAATAACTGTTCTGGGAATATTAAATGTCCACTAATTTATCTACAGAAATCAGTTTCTGAATTACTTTGAGGCAACAAATTAGGCCATTCAGTTGCTGAATCATGCATTATTTGAACTGTCACAGCTTGTTTAAAAACGTCACATGAAATCTTTGCAAAGCTCAACTGGAAACCAAAGAGTTAAAAGTCACACGTGCGTCATATTCACACGTGTAGAAATTGTTTGTTTCGATCAATCAAAGGTTAGTGTGTAGCTGCTCAGTCTCACACACACAAACACACACACACACACAGTCACACAAAGCAGATCAAAACAGTGCCAGTGGACTTCAGGTCGCTGGACCCTCCATGACTTTGAAGAGGCAAATACTTACACACACATACGCACGCATACACACACTAGTATCAAGAGGTTCCCTGAGGAATAGTCCCATGAGACATAAGCTCCTGTACTGTTCCTACAGTGTGGATTAATTAGCCCTGCAGGCAGAGAGCGGAGTGTATTGTCTTTGTGTGGGATGGACTGTTAATGAAGGACTGTGAAACATGACACAACACCTGCTGTTTGGCCGAATACAAAGATGCTTGTTCTCTCTGTATCAAACTGTCTGTCTGAGTCTCCGGCTGACTGACGATGTCTGTTTTATCTGTCTGTCATGAGTCCTGGGAAGAAAGGATGGAGTAGAAATTTTTCAGAGGAGAGGAGAGGAGAGGAGAGGAGAGGAGAGGAGTTGTTCACATTTAGCACCTGTTGATTCCACTCTTTCTTCTTGTTTCCTCCAACTCATTTACAATGTTGTCTTCCTTCCTCTCTCTCTCTCTGTTCTTGTTTTCGCTTCCTTTCTTTTCTGAAATACCCACAAAGTCTGTCTCATTGCACCTATTTGCTTACAGTTTTACTTTTCGTGTGTGTGAATTTACACTTAGCTTCCTATTCCTCTGCTTTACTACGTCCAGTCTTGCCATAAGCGGTGAATTTTAAGCAAATTCTCCCTCAGGACTCTGACACCTGAAACCCGGCACTATAGCTGGAGCCCAGCGGGGCCATCAATAATTGAATGTGCACCAACACTCACTTGGCGTGGTGCGACGCTACCTGCCTTAGAGAGGCCAAGGTCTAGACAAAGCTGCTGAAACATTGGCCTCCAAATGCTTCTAGATGAGGATTATTGTGTTTTGCTCGTTAGGTGTAGAGGCAAGGGCGTTATTGTCACATGGTCACTCACATGCACTCGTATTCATTATGTTCCTCTGTTCAACTGTGAAGGGAGAGACATAAGGTGGCTCCAGGGTTTTTTGATTATTGTAACCCCATATCGAAGTATTTAAGGAGTCATTTAGGAGGAGTCTTCTTTTAATGTGGTAAATCATAACAACTACAGCTGCATGAACAGCTGTCCTCTCCTGGATTTCCTTTGCAAGAATCCAAGAGTTTGAGTATCTTGGTAAGAGAGCTGCTGGCGCTCTGAGAGTCACGTTGAGGAGTGTATAATCGGTGTGTTGTTCCACGGCTCCACCTACTGGACTAAATGGGTACTGCAAGCTCTCAGTGACGTGAGGCACAGAGGGTTCTGCCTTATTCTAAGAACAAAGTGAATGTGGTTGTTTATGTATGTTTTTGGTATTCCCCGTAAATTAAGCCTCTAGAAAGAAAGTAGGGCGTTAATTAAATGTGTCTTTGTATTGATGTTTTGTTCTGTTCTCTGTATTTTGGAGATGTGCCTAAAGCTGTGTGAACAACATTATATCTACCTTCTGAAGATCTTCATGGCTGCAAAAAAAAAAAAAACTTTTCAAAGAATCCTCCAACCCCCAACTGAGAACATCTTTACAGACGCTCACATCTATCTGCTCCCTTGAAAAGATGACTAATGGTTGAAATGGGATTGTTACTCTCAGGAAGCAGACTCTGATGGATGCTCTTATTTGTCTGTCTCGTTTTTCTTTATCTTTATCTGACCCTCTTGTGTCTCTTGCATTCTCCAGGTAAATGGTGTGAACATCGAGGGCATGCGGCATGCGGAGGTGGTGGCCTTCATAAAGAAAGGGGGAGATGAGACCTGGCTGTTGGTGGTGGACCCCGACACAGACGAGCACTTCAAGAGGAGGGGGGTCGTCCCCACAGTGAGCCATCTCAAAGGTAGGACAGCACTAACAAAAGCACAAAAGCTATGCAGAACATATTGATCTGAACTTTCGTGTTAAATGGGAAAATGATAGCAGGTACAAAGAATGAGGTTGTCTACAAATCTGGGTGACACAAACATTATTATAATAATAAACCCATAATAAACCAATTTAATACTGTCTATATTCCCCCATTGATTCGTAGGAAATAGCACAGTTCTTTCTGGGAAACTTCCCAAGAAATTATTAGGACATTCCTCGACTAATTCTTGAATTGATGAGGACGAAACATTTTCATTCTTACGTCACAACAAACCATGTCAGACTTCATGTGCTGACTGAGATCAGGCTTAGACGACATTTTCTTCACTGTTTTCTTTCTGTGTTTGTTGTTCACAGACTATGATGGTCCGTCCATATCCAACGGCTCCCCCAACCCTCAGATCAACGGCAGCTCCACCACACAGTCCATCAGGTCCACGCACTCTGACCTCAGCAGCCAGGGCAACAGCACACAGGTGGGTGTGGGCATTCATGTATGGGTGTTGTGTTTGGTCTTTGGTCCTTCACGTGACGGTCAGAACCCTCAACCCTTCTGTCTGCTTTCCATCTTCAATTATGTCCCGGGTCTAGCTGGCGGATGATGAGGGCAGCCGGCTGTTGGACCCGTTCGCTGAGATTGGCCTGAGCGCTACGGCAGCAGAGGAGAAAATGAAGATCCATGCCAAAGAAAAGAAGAAGGCGCCGCAGATGGACTGGATGCAGAAATACAAGCTGTTCAGCAACTTCTGAGACGTTCCCCTCCGTGGACACTTCAGACACCAAAGGACAGAGCTTCTCCACAAGCTCTTTGCAGCCCTTCGCTTTGAGGAGTTTCTGCTGTGGGAGAACGTCCCACTTACTACCCAGATCATGTTTTTTCTCAGAGGAAGAACCAAGATCCTACATATGAACGTATTTTATTCCTGGAATTAAATGTGACAAAAGGAAAAAGTTGTCCAATGGATTTGATTTTTTTTTAAGCCACTTCAGAGACATTTTAGCAGCTCCTTTTCTCTCTTGAAAGTGCTGACTGACTGCAAAAACTGTGCAAACTTCAAATTACTCTGTTCAGAAGAAAGAGCGTCTTATAAAGCTTCACATACACGTACTTCTATGAGATGGGAGACAGACAGATCTGCCCTTTTTACTTTAATCGCCCCATTCTTCCCACTCCTCGAGACTCGTTTCAAACAAACGTGGGAGACAGTTATTTTTATATTTAAAAAGTATAAGCAACCATAAGAATAAAACAGTATCCCAGCATCATGGACTGCATTTTAAAGAGTTTTATGGACACTGTGACATAAATGATTGTGGACATTGTGGGAGCTTTGGCCCATCAGTCAGAGGATGCCCAAAGTTGGCAGAAGATCACTGTGAAAGAGTTGAGACCCTCCACCTCCAGCATACACACACATGCTTGATAATAACCACAGACAGAGAAAAGCATGGCTGTGTGTACTGACTGTGTGTGATGTATGCTACATGTATTTGTACCTAACTGACTGATCATCAGATCAGCTCTGCTTTATCCACAAAAAAAAAAAAAAAGTATGTTACTTGTTATTTAGCGCTCAGTCATAATAAGTGTGTCACCACTAACCTCTTTTCCCAAAGTGCTCCAGTGCACGTGTGCATAACAGAGGGAAGCACCACTAACAGTACATGTACTAATAAAGTAAATAATGGAACCTGGAAGGTAGAAGAAAGGAAGATTTCTCAGGGCAAATGGCACAATGAATGAGTTTATCATTGGAGCAGGCTTGATGTGAGCAGCAGAGGGCAAACTTACACCACAAATAGAGTCTCCTTTGGCCACTTAAACAAAACAGAGTAGATGGTTATCCAGGCTGAGTTTTGGGTGGTTTTTGTCAAACAGATTTTTAGTCAAGACCAGTAACTTCATGCAGTCACCAGTAGTTGCTTGGCACCAATAAATAGTCCAGTATAAACACAAAATTGTCACTTTTTTTCTACAAATTAAACAGACAAGATGTGACGTGATTACTGAGCTTTAGAGGAGCCGGTTGGTGGATTTTGTTATCATTATACAGAGCCAGGCGTTCACCCTGTTTGTGTGTTAAGCTAAGCTAACCAGCTGCTCATGGTAGCTTCATATTTACAGCACAGACACAGAGAGTGGTTTAGATCTTCAGCGTCCTTTCACCAGAATGCAAATAAGAGTATACCCAAAATGTTGTATTATTCCTTTAACTAAATAAAAAAGGCAGGTTAAGGCTCAAAAGTGAAGGGATGTGATGAGCTACAGCATGAAGGTTGCATGTGAGGTCAGAGATGCTCTGGAGGATCTAGTGAAAGAGACTGTGGGAGCCACAGAGCTTACTGAGGATTATTACCCATAAGGGGACAGCTGTCATACACATGCTCGCACACAATGCGTCTGTGTAGAGAAGGTATACATGCAGCAATGCAAGCAATGTTGATATGATGCATTACAGCAAGTGGGACCGCAAGTTGGGGAAATCATCTCTGTGTACATTGTTTTTTTTTTTTTGTTCCCGTACATACTCTTACTCGTACTTTGAACATCAGTGTGTGTGTGCAGTAGGGCTCACTCCGTATGTTCTGACATTCACAGGAAAAGAAACTCTACATTACCATGGCTGATGTATATACAGTAAAAGCTTACAGTATATATGGCAGGTTGCATTTCAATAAAGTGTGACAATGACGTTTTTGAATATATTAAATTGTCGTCGTCATTTGTCGTGCTTTCTCTGATGTGTCCTGCGTCTCTCCACATTTTGTCCTCCAACACTCTCATCTGCTCCACCAGCTCGTACGTTCTTATTCTCTCACATTCCTTTCTCTGTCTCTCCGTCATTACAACATCTCTCATTTGCTCTCGTTTCCTCTGGTTCCCCCCTCAACCCCCGCTCTCTCTCTGTCTGTCCTGCTGAGGATTACGCCGGCGTACAGTTTCAGTTTCAGCCTGTTCTCGGAGTTCTCCACCAGCCAGCTGCTGCGAGCTTTCAGGCCACACGGAGGTCAAACAAAGGTCAAAAGTGTACTTGTGCGCACGTGTGTGTGTGTGTGTGTGGGTTTGCGTGACGGAGACAAGTGTGTGTTTGTACTTATATGTGTATCTCCATTGTGTGCCTTGAGATGTACAGTGTGCCATTGTATTGCTTCGTCTGCATTTTGGTCCAGTCTGTGTGTTTGTTCTCAGATAAACAGTGGAAGAAGTTCTCAGATGATGATGGTGATGCAGTTATTTAAAAATAGTCAATTACAAATTATTAATTTAACTCTGTACTTAAGTAAAAGTTTAATGCACGAAATGTACTCAAAGTTCAAAAGTAAGAGCACCGGCTGGGCAGAAAAAAGGCCCTTTTAATGATGCATATGACATAATTTGATTTATAATATTGATGCTTTAATCTGTAACCAGTATTTTACTGTTGCAGCTGGTTGAGAGGGAGCTGGTTTTAACTGCTTTTATAGACAGTTTGAAAGTTTAGTCCAGCGTTTCAAAATCAAGGCGTAGGGCCTCCATAAACTGTGATTCGATGAATCTGCGGCGTCCTGAAATGATTAAAGGGGTAGAAAGTAAGAAAAAACTAAACTCTGTTACACAATTTTGTATTTGCGTTTTGTGCTTCTCGGCTGTATTTGTGAAATGTTGGGTGATTTTACTATATGGGGCAAAGAAGAGTTGTTTAAATGAAAGCATCTGAGAAGTCAAAAAAAGGTGAAATGTCTATTTGGTGGGACTGCCACTATAACACAAAAATTAAAAAATGCAGTACATGAAGAAAAATGTTCACAAAAAAATTCTGTTTGACCACTAGGTGGTGCACCGTCAGCATTTTGCATCCAGGAAGTAAGCCAAACCTTGGTCGTGTGAGGCTGCGGGTACATCCAGTGCCCTACCTGATCTTTGTCGAAATGTAATGCCACACGTGGGCACATTATCAAGCTCCCTGGAGGTTATGGCAAGGCCGACTAGTGACGCCAGCACATCAAAGGACAGGCCCAGTTCAAAGCAGTCTGCAATTTCAGAGCAGTAAAAGCAGGAGAACAGAAGCAGAGAATAGAGCCACAGGTGGGCACTTTCTGTTTAGCCTGTCTCAGCCAATGCAGGCATTTCTACCCACTATTGATGATAGATGATTGCTTGATTCTCACCCTAGGCTTCTGTCCTCCTGCGGGTCTCCTGGATTTTAATTTAAGTTAACTGTACAAACAATTTTTTTTCACCAGTCTTTTACCTGTGTTTTTTTGACCTTAGTTTTATTCTCTTTTTGTGTCTCTCAGTCTTTCCGCCGCCTTTCGATCCCGTCCAGTATCCCACCCTCCAAGTTAGAGTGCCACCCATGTAACAGTGCCAGGGCTGCCCGGGATGCAGTGGTGCCCGCAAGGAGGGAGAAACCACAGACTGACAGGGAGGGGGAGAGAGAGAGGGATTGGGGAGGAGAGGGGAGGGGGGGGGGTGAGTCCGTCCCCATGGCAACTGTGTGTTTTTGTTAGCGCTCGTGAGTCAGACAAGCAGTGACTCACAGTCAGGAGGAAACACACACACACACACACACAGTCACATTCATACTCACACTCCCACTCACTCGAAGGGAAGCCAAATAAGGACAGCTACACTAACATGCACAGAGAGGGAGAGGGAGAGGGCAGGAAAAAGAAAAGAGAGGGGAACGAGTTGGATCATTTGTTCTATCCCAGAAAAGTCCATAAAGAAACAAACAAAAGGAAAAGTTGCAAGTGAGAGAGACGAAAGAGGCAAAGAGAGAGAGAGATGGGATAGGAGAGTGTGTGTGCCAAAATGGAGGGACGCCGGAGAGCTAGAGGGCACGAGTGCGGGCACATACCCTCTCCCAAGAGCACCCTTCACATGGGTGGGGGTTGCGGAAACACACACAGACACACCCAGGTTGTGCACACCTTGGCTTAACTTGTTAAACCACCCATTTATTATCTGACGCCTACACCTTTAGGAAGGCCACCTGCTTTTGCACAACAAACTCTGCATTTATTTAACTTTGCAAATCTGATTTTGGGTGATAAACTGGAGGAAAAAAACGTACAAGTTTAACAAAGCTGAACTGAGCTGCATGTTTCTTTGATATTTTTTTAAACTACAGAGCTGGTCAGGTAGCGTTTGCGCTCTACAAAAATGAGTAGCTTGATTGTTCTTGTGTTCGTCATCTCTTTCCCCTCCGAGTGATGGATTTATCTTCCCACTGTTGTTTTGCTGGAGTCCTTTAGGTGGTGGGGATGACTGACTTTATTTACTCTGGGGAGTCTGCAGGTTTATGTGTGTGTAGACTGTGATTTACATACAGTTACAGACCATTGCTCATCCCACACTAAATGTGTGTTTTGGCTACCGTTGACACGGCCCTGACATAGTGGCTCTTTGTGTTTGTGTGTGTGTGTGTGTGTGTGTGTGAGTGAGTGAGAGTTCCCAACATATCTTGGACAGCTGCAGAATATAGACCACCGCGCAGACCCCTCATTCACCCTGTAAAGATGTGTCTGTGTCTTTTTACAGTACTATAAAAATTGAGTACTACAAGTTCTCACCGCTTCACTTCACAAAGCTGAAAACTTACTTCCACTCAGTAGCTTTATGACTTTCTCTCCTCCGTCTTTTCTTAACATCTTCATTCAGCTCAGTGAACTTTAATGACATGATTTATTGCCCAAGTCTTGGTACTAATACAGCAAATAATGACTCACTTATGCAACATTTAAAATGTGATACGCTGTGGTATGTAATCATCACTATCTAAAACTATAAACAGAAAAACTCCCCAAAATTTCAAACAAATCAAATAAATATCTTTCGCTATATCTCGTTTTCTTTGTTTGCAACTTTCCCCTTGAAGCTGAAGTTCAGCTCAGAACAGCCAATCAGAGCCTGGTGTTGATGATCCTTTATGTCAGGTTTATCTCCGCAGAGATAACACACCAGAAATATCACCTGTCCTCCAATGGCTGTGGGTTATCTCACATGTTTTTGTTTTTTTTTACTCTACTTTTTTTGGGGGGTGGAGGAGTTTCATAACACAAGTGTGGGAAAGCCAAAGCGGACAAACATGGACTTGAACAAGTTAAAAGCAAGACGCCTTTTTTTTTTTTAAATCCATGTTCAAAAACAGATCCTCCCTCGTCTGGTCTCATCCCTCCAGCAGGTGAGCAGCAGGTGGAGAGAACATGGCGTGGAGGTTGGAGGTTTTATGGCGGGGGTTAAGGAGGAGGGTCAAAGGTCGCCGCTAAGTGGGCAGGCTAGCTGGGAAAGCGTGTTGGAGGCTGATGCTGGAGCCGGGCAGCTAACGAGGGAAGGCGGAATGTGGTGCAGAGCTGTAAAGGGTACAGGAATTGGGGAGAGTGTGTGCGCCTGTTAACACGCAAGTGATTAATGAGACGGAGGAAGTCACCCGGCTGTGTGTCACTCCAGATGATGTCAGCGGTTGCATGGAGGAACAGAAACACCATATGGCCACAGATAGGCTTCCTCTATCGTGGACCGCCACAAACAAACGCAGAAAATTACTGTCTTACGTGTACAGTGTCCTACTTTTAATCAGTTCCTCAAACAGAAAAAGACAAATATATATATCCATAGGCCGGTTACAGCTTTTTTTCATTCTCAATCATTCATCCTGATGGTTCACTTCTGTTTCTTCTTCCTCTTTTTGCTACAAGCATTTGATTCATGATAAATAATTACTGGAATTACTGTCATTGTTTTCAATCTTTATCCTCCAACTGATAGAAGAGGAGGGGGCAGAACACAGCAATGATATTTTGTCATATTATATCTTTCCGTGTCTCTCCTCCATGTTATGAGCTGACTTCAGTTCAGTTTCTTTTGTGTTTGTGTGTCCTGAGAACTCATCTGTTCACCGGGTTTCACCACCAGCCAGACCCCGATAGCTGGACCGCTCTTCGTCTGGCCAGCTGGCCCAGCTGGGTGGTCAGCTGGTTGGTCAACAGACCGGTTGGCTGGATGTCTGATTGGACGCCACGATGGAAGGATGGAAGGACGGATGGAGGGATGAGTGGCTGTCTGTGTCAGCAGAAATGCCAAGCAGCCGTGGGGGATTTGGAGGGAGGCGCCGCTATCAGCAAGGCGAGCGATAGAGAGAGAGAGGGTGGGAGCAGAAAAGGGAGTTGAAGGAGTGGGAAAACCCAAAAGAAAGGAGTTACATCGCATTTAAAAAAAAAAGTTAAGAGTTGTGTAAGATAATGAACTGGCGTTGAGTGGAAGGCGTAAACAAGTAAGACAACAGTCAAGAGAATGAGGAGAGTGAGGACAGAAAGAAAAGCAAGAAGGAGGGGGGGGTTGTAAAGGTGGTCTTGGCAGGATATTTTTAGCATGTGGAGTGGGAGAGGGCGGTATCTTCTCAAGGGGTTTTTCCAGAGGAGTATATTTAGAGCCGGGGTGTGTAAAAAAGAGGGAGAACAGGAGGGATGTGCACTGTACACTAATGCCAGCCTGATGTAAGAGTGTGCAATAGGACCACACACATTCCTTTTATTCTCTCTGCAGCCTCGCTATATCTGCCTCTTACTCACTCACATGTCCACTCACTTGGTCACATACAAAGTAGGCCTGCAGTATGCAAGTAACCTGACACCCTCACACACATATATACACTCACATACATATACATACACCCATAGATATACACACTCTGATGTTTTTAAACTCATGCTCACAGGCCAACTCCAAATCATACTGCAAACACACACATTCTTGACTCAGTTTTGACTCGGTTTTGAAAGAGGGGAGTCGCTTCTCGACAGTGAACGCCCCATACACAGGTCGAACATTTAACACGGTCGATGCCCAACAGCTTTTCAGCACATCAACTAGCACCAGGCATTCCAGACACCGCAAATCAGACAGCGATTTTCCAAATACTAAAGCAGCTAAAGTGGTATAAAGTTGAAGAGAGAGAAAGAGAGAGAGAGAGAGAGAGAGAGAGAGAGAGAAAGAGGGGCACAGCTGAAAAAGCAATGCTAATAATAATGAGAGAAATGAGAGAACAGAGAGAAAGAGAGAGCAGTGTGGTCTCCTTATAGCTTGCTAAGGATAATAGCATGCATGCTGGCTGGGGCAGACAGAGAGAAGGAGAGAGGGAGAGAGAGAGGAGAGCGAGCGCAGAGCCGCAGTGACGCCATTGTGGTTCCGCAGCACTTCCTGTCTACCGCCACAGTGTTTGTATGTCTTGTCTCCACGGCAACTGCCAACACATAAATACCAGAGAAGTAGGAGAGAGAGAGAAAGAGACAGACAGAGAGATAGAGAGAGAGAGCATAGGAAAGAGAAAATAAGGACAGACCAGTCAAAGTCAAGTGGATCCTTTCGGAGGCTCCTAGCCGGTTTGAGCTCGGTTAAGATGTGCTGGTCTTTTGGTGGACTTTATGACCGAGCTCCAGACTGGTGTCCAGTGACAGGGTCCAGCATGGATGAGGCGTTTAAAAGTTATGACCTCAAATGTCCCAGGACTGGGTCAGGGGTGGATGGGGAGAAGGAGGCCAGGAGGGAGAGGAAGGAGGAGAGGAGATGAAGGATTGATTTGGGAGGTCATCTACTAGCTAACAGGCTACGCAATAGTGCTACCTGGGCCAGTACCACTACTCAAGATACTTAACACCTCTTTATATACAGTACATGACGTAGTAGAGAGCAGCTAAATCCCCCAAAAGGCAGTGCCTCCAATAAAAGATCACAGTAAGCTACATAAATGTGACTATTATCTTCCAGTTTCTTACGCAGAATGTATTTAAAATCCAATCAAAATGTTATTTTTATATTGCAGATAATCAGAGCCTGTCTCACCAGTATGTGATGTAGCGCAGGCCCACTATAAGTCTAGGTAAGGATCAGAATTAATTTGTTGTAATCTAATATCACAATTTGTTCAATATTTCAGATTTTAGCTGCCTTCAATGAACTCACAGGTTTAACATCGTGACCCAATAAAATAGGTTAGTCCATGGGCCAAGTTCAGACATATCTGTAAGAACAGCAGGACAGAGAGGACTTTGTTTTTAGAAAGAAGACTCCAAGTAAAAAGTTGGAAAACATATTAAGAAAAGAGCACTGGTGGATACTGTGGACATGGATGAAAGTATGTGCTAAGTACACCGCTAAAGTGCTACAAAGAAAGAAGAGGTCAGGACTTTGTACCTCTATATACCGTCCAGTCTATTCCATTGTGTTGCATGAAACATTAAAAGAGATAGTAAAGGCATCATCAATAAAATACAGAATCTAAAAATCTAAAGAATGTCTGCAAAGCAAAAAATGAAAAGACAAAAAAACAACAATCTTTTCCTATGAGCGGAAAGCCTGAAGTTTTTGTTCTGTGCTCTTTTGATCGCTACGCTCAGAGTGCAGGTCAATATTTGGACTTTGAGTATTATCTGCATGTGGTGGAGGTGAACTGGATTGTATCTTACAGAAACAGTTGCTGTTAATAAGAATGTGTTTTAAATAAGGGTAAGGCTGATACCTCACAGATCAGCTGGCACTGATAGCAGCTTTTTCTCTCATTCTCCTACTTTCTCCCAAACCATTTTCCACTGCCTGTTGCATAATTTGATCTGACTCACCATGACAACCAAATGGAAGTTGATTTTGTTTTTCATTTTATTTTTCTTTAACTTACTGCCGTCTGACTCACTGTTTAAGATGGTCACTCAGCCGAACGTCCTGCGGGGCCGCTTGACAAATCTACACGCATGCATGCAGTGCACTCAGTGACGTAAAGACACATTTCCACAGACGTACATATGCACTGAAATACATGCAAAAATAATCGTACACGGTATGTATGCATGTGTACAGACACACACACACGCGCGCACGCACACGCATATAGCTCTGTACTCTGACCTCTGAGATAAAACCCCACAGTAGATCACACTATGGAGCATATTTCTCAATAAACTATTAACTAAAGATGACACAACTCCACCATGACTCCGCAAATTCACCCACTGGAGCTCATGATGTGCAGTCCACAGTGACCTTAGAGGTCAATGCTGCAATTAAAGATATCTTTATCATACACACATACAGTGCTCTACATAAAACTGTATATTCAGACAAATGCAAATGCACACACTGTCGATGTTATCTTTTGAAAATTTATGCATTGGTTGAAGCTCAAACACACACACACAGACAGGAACATGGACCATGCTTACATATCGCTTCACTTTACATGGAGCTGATAATGTTTTACAGATCCATAAAGAACAGAGTATGCCCTCGGGGGAAGAGAAAGCACAGAACTCTTTTTCAGCACAATTTTCCAAATACTACCACACTCTCACACACTCACAGCCAGCAGGGATGATTGCAGAACATTGCACACCAGAGTTTGCGCTCAATAAATTGGCATCAGTGGAAAAGTTGCAAGATATGGCCTCCCTTCTACGGTTTCATACCAAGTTTATTCAGATCACGTTTCACCCAGGCTGAAGGCAGTGGCGCTGCTCTGAAGTGAAAGCTTGCTTGTCGAGTTTTTTGGTGATAAGCAGCTTTTGAGAGCATGTTCGAATCATCTCAGTCATTACAGGACTGGTGTTGCGTGTGGCTATGCTAACTGTCATCTCTGTGAGGCAAAACAAGAGGGGAGTTTGCACGACACACATCAAGGTTTAGACCACAGACTGGGGATGGAAACTCTGTCAACCCAGTTCTGTTTTAAGATTATTCAGCTCATCTGTATTGAGTCTCACAGACTTTTTACATGATGTGAACAGATATATAAAGATATACACACATATATACATAAAGAGAAAGAGAGAAGTGGGAAAAGAGGAATGTATGAACCTCTGCTCCAGTCTGTCATAACCACAAGTAATCTTTGCTAACTAACAATCAAAAACTTAAGGTATTCATTACACTTCATTCATCTCTGGCTGTTATGCAAAGTTGTAAATCCCCTCTGAAGACAACATAGAAACTGAGGCCCATAAACAAAACATTATCCCATTTGAAGATAAACGACGTGTCGCGGTCATGTGTCTTACTGGCATAGTCATTTCACTAAGCTTGAGTGTATGTGTTGCTAAGAGACGCGTTAAGTGTGTATGAGTGTGTGTGTGTGTGTGCGTGTGTGGAATGTGTGACGTCCGCTCTCGCACAGGGGCGAGGTTGTCTGTGCGGGACTTCGCCGCTCACACACACACACACCCAAAGGCTTCAGGGGAAGAAGGGGAAGTCATAAAGCCTCTAATAGCCCCTCTCTGAAGCTTGTGTTACTGTCTGTGTGTGTGTGTGTGTGCGTGCGTGTGTGTAGTGATTGGGGGGGGTCCTATGCTTGACAGGTGCAGATCAAACCAGGCTTGGACACAAACCGTTCACACACACACACACACATTAAGACAAATGCCTAGCCGAGGCCTGAAGCTGAAGATTATGATGTAAATACAGCGAGGAAGACTTTCTCACACTTTAACGGAGACGTTAATGTCACACCAGCTGTAGGACAAATGTACACTTTTGAGCACATAAGTTGACTCATAGATCTCTCTCACTCTCTCAATGATTTCCATATTGAAACAGTGTGAAACTTTAAGCGATCTGAAAAAATCTGCTATGCTTTGTCCCTGTTTTTTGCTGGGATAACTGTAACCACTGTAACTAAGCAGTGGCGTCCCTCTCCCAGCGTAAAAAAAGCAGCTTGATGTTTCACCAAAGCAAGAGAGAAAAACACTTCACACCAACTTCAGCATAAACATTCATAATTGATAACACCGTCTCGGCATGGATGCACGTGTAAATGAATGTCAGGTCCAATAATCGGCTTCATATTAATATGCCATCTTCTAAATCACTTTATAACTTCATGTGTTTGATTATTGGTTCAGGCTTTTTTAACATGACTGTGGTTTGGTGGTTACCTCTATTCTAAAAAATCATTATCTTACGAATACACTCACCCACACGTGCACACACTGATGTGCAGTCTTGGATGAAAGAAAAATAACTTTACAAACTTCTCAAAACAACTGCTTGTAGTGACGTTTCAATTAACAATGTCTTCAGGATGAATGTGTTGACTGATTATTAACAGGCGAAGAGAGAAATTGTGATTATTATGATGATTAAACACACAATGTTTTGCAGAAAATCTTCCATATATATGACAAGTGTGACAAACTCTCTCAGTATGTTTGTCCACTGAAACACTGTACATTTAGTTTTGTCCTCTTCCTGTCTGCTATTGAGTCAAACAGCCTCTGCTCATTTATTAGCAGCTGTGCGGCCAATTATCTCCCTGCCCCCTTTCCTGTGTTCTAGCAGCAGCCTCGGCCATGCACAGGGGAGGAGAGGGGAGAGAGGCAGGGAAGAGAGAAGGAAGGGGAGGGCTCCTCTCCTCTGACATCGTCATAAAGGAATCCCCTGCACTGGGCTGGGCCCGCCCACTCTCTTACTCTCACCCTGTCTGGCTCCCAGACACACTGCTGTCCACACACACTGCTGTCTGCACAGTCGAAGGAGAGACAGACCCACGGGAGACGAAGAGTGGGGGACATAGAGAGACACCGAAGAGGGAGCGAGGGGGGACGACAACTGTGAAGTTCAACTCAGAGTGTGACACTGGAGAGCATGAGGAATGAGTGAAATTGAGACAGGAAAGGAGTTAAAACTGTTGTCTCAGGTAGGTGCAGCATCGCGTCTGCCTCTTCTCAGAAGTTGATTGTTGCCTTTTTACTGTTTTATGACTTTATGACCTGGAAAATCTGTACGCTTTTCTTTGACTTTTTTTTTTTTTTTTGTCTTGAACGATTGGTTTCCCACAGAGAGGCACTTCACACTCACTTCACAGCAATTCCTGCAACCTGTTGATCAGGACAGACATTCACACGGAGTCACTATAAAGTGTGCCTGCTGTTCAAATGTACTGTAATAT